>NW_028244490.1:0-495868 GCF_964263255.1 Lissotriton vulgaris
GTGTGTTTAAAGTCATTTCTGTGCCTGAAACGGGTCAAAATTGAAGCTTTTGAGTAAGCAAAACTCTGTAAAAAAGGCAATTTTGGTCACTCTGAGGGTTTAAAAAGTGGTTATTCAACATGAGGCACGATCCAATTGACATTTTGAATCATTTTTGGTACAGTCCAAAAAATCAATTTTCGTATGAAAAACGATGACTCCGGACATGTCGAACGATCCCAAAAAGGTCAAAATGGATGAAATTTTAACATTTAATCTTTTGACTGTAAATGACTGTTGGATGTGAATTATGACTTTGTCAACTAAAATAAGTGTGTTTAAAGTCATTTCTGTGCCTGAAACGGGTCAAAATTGAAGTTTTTGAGTAAGCAAAACTCTGTAAAAATGGCAATTTTGGTCACTGTGAGGGTTTAAAAAGTGGTTATTCAACATGAGGCACGATCCAATTGACATTTTGAATCATTTTTGGTACAGTCCAAAAAATCAATTTTCGGATGAAAAACGATGACTCCAGACATGTCGAACTATCCCAAAATGGTCAATATGGATGAAATTTTAACATTTAATCTTTTGACTGTAAATGACTGTTGGATGTGAATTATGACTTTGTCAACTAAAATAAGTGTGTTTAAAGTCATTTCTGTGCCTGAAACGAGTCAAAATTGAAGCTTTTGAGTAAGCAAAACTCTGTAAAAATGGCAATTTTGGTCACTCTGAGGGTTTAAAAAGTGGTTATTCAACATGAGGCACGATCCAATTGACATTTTGAATCATTTTTGGTACAGTCCAAAAAATCAATTTTCGAATGAAAAACTATGACTCCGGACATGTCGAACGATCCCAAAAAGGTCAAAATGGATGAAATTTTAACATTTAATCTTTTGACTGTAAATGACTGTTGGATGTGAATTATGACTTTGTCAACTAAAATAAGTGTGTTTAAAGTCATTTCTGTGCCTGAAACGGGTCAAAATTGAAGCTTTTGAGTAAGCAAAACTCTGTAAAAATGGCAATTTTGGTCACTGTGAGGGTTTAAAAAGTGGTTATTCAACATGAGGCACGATCCAATTGACATTTTGAATCATTTTTGATACAGTCCAAAAAATCAATTTTCGGATGAAAAACGATGACTCCGGACATGTCGAACGTTCCCAAAATGGTCTATAATGATGAAATTTTAACATTTAATCTTTTGA
The DNA here is from genome assembly GCF_964263255.1 of Lissotriton vulgaris. Lineage (NCBI taxonomy): Eukaryota > Metazoa > Chordata > Amphibia > Caudata > Salamandridae > Lissotriton > Lissotriton vulgaris. The sequence continues at coordinate 1,197 of NW_028244490.1, forward strand.
ATCTAAATGACTGTTGGATGTGAATTATGACTTTGTCAACTACAATAAGTGTGTTTAAAGCCGTTTCTGTGCCTCAAAGGGGTCAAAATTGAAGCTTTTGAGTAAGCAAAACTCTGTAAAAATGGCAATTTTGGTCACTCTGAGGGTTTAAAAAGTGGTTATTCAACATGAGGCACGATCCAATTGACATTTTGAATCATTTTTGGTACAGTCCAAAAAATCAATTTTCGAATGAAAAACTATGACTCCGGACATGTCGAACGATCCGAAAAAGGTCAAAATGGATGAAATTTTAACATTTAATCTTTTGACTGTAAATGACTGTTGGATGTGAATTATGACTTTGTCAACTAAAATAAGTGTGTTTAAAGTCATTTCTGTGCCTGAAACGGGTCAAAATTGAAGCTTTTGAGTAAGCAAAACTCTGTAAAAATGGCAATTTTGGTCACTGTGAGGGTTTAAAAAGTGGTTATTCAACATGAGGCACGATCCAATTGACATTTTGAATCATTTTTGATACAGTCCAAAAAATCAATTTTCGGATGAAAAACGATGACTCCGGACATGTCGAACGATCCCAAAATGGTCAATATGGATGAAATTTTAACATTTAATCTTTTGACTGTAAATGACTGTTGGATGTGAATTATGACTTTGTCAACTAAAATAAGTGTGTTTAAAGTCATTTCTGTGCCTGAAACGGGTCAAAATTGAAGCTTTTGAGTAAGCACAACTCTGTAAAAATGGCAATTTTGGTCACTCTGAGGGTTTAAAAAGTGGTTATTCAACATGAGGCCCGATCCAATTGACATTTTGAATCATTTTTGGTACAGTCCAAAAAATAAATTTTCGGATGAAAAACGATGACTCCGGACCTATCGAACGTTCCCAAAATGGTCTATAATGATGAAATTTTAACATTTAATCTTTTGAATCTAAATGACTGTTGGATGTGAATTATGACTTTGTCAACTACAATAAGTGTGTTTAAAGCCGTTTCTGTGCCTCAAAGGGGTCAAAATTGAAGCTTTTGAGTAATCAAAACTCTGTAAAAATGGCAATTTTGGTCACTGTGAGGGTTTAAAAAGTGGTTATTCAACATGAGGCACGATCCAATTGACATTCTGAATCATTTTTGATACAGTCCAAAAAATCAATTTTCGGATGAAAAACGATGACTCCGGACATGTCGAACGTTCCCAAAATGGTCTATAATGATGAAATTTTAACATTTAATCTTTTGAATCTAAATGACTGTTGGATGTGAATTATGACTTTGTCAACTACAATAAGTGTGTTTAAAGCCGTTTCTGTGCCTCAAAGGGGTCAAAATTGAAGCTTTTGAGTATGCAAAACTCTGTAAAAATGGCAATTTTGGTCACTCTGAGGGTTTAAAAAGTGGTTATTCAACATGAGGCACGATCCAATTGACATTTTGAATCATTTTTGGTACAGTCCAAAAAATCAATTTTCGAATGAAAAACTATGACTCCGGACATGTCGAACGATCCCAAAAAGGTCAAAATGGATGAAATTTTAACATTTAATCTTTTGACTGTAAATGACTGTTGGATGTGAATTATGACTTTGTCAACTAAAATAAGTGTGTTTAAAGTCATTTCTGTGCCTGAAACGGGTCAAAATTGAAGCTTTTGAGTAAGCAAAACTCTGTAAAAATGGCAATTTTGGTCACTGTGAGGGCTTAAAAAGTGGTTATTCAACATGAGGCACGATCCAATTGACATTTTGAATCATTTTTGTTACAGTCCAAAAAATCAATTTTCGGATGAAAAACGATGACTCCGGACATGTCGAACTATCCTAAAATGGTCAATATGGATGAAATTTTAACATTTAATCTTTTGACTGTAAATGACTGTTGGATGTGAATTATGACTTTGTCAACTAAAATAAGTGTGTTTAAAGTCATTTCTGTGCCTGAAACGGGTCAAAATTGAAGCTTTTGAGTAAGCAAAACTCTGTAAAAATGGCAATTTTGGTCACTGTGAGGGCTTAAAAAGTGGTTATTCAACATGAGGCACGATCCAATTGACATTTTGAATCATTTTTGTTACAGTCCAAAAAATCAATTTTCGGATGAAAAACGATGACTCCGGACATGTCGAACTATCCTAAAATGGTCAATATGGATGAAATTTTAACATTTAATCTTTTGACTGTAAATGACTGTTGGATGTGAATTATGACTTTGTCAACTAAAATAAGTGTGTTTAAAGTCATTTCTGTGCCTGAAACGGGTCAAAATTGAAGCTTTTGAGTAAGCAAAACTCTGTAAAAATGGCAATTTTGGTCACTGTGAGGGTTTAAAAAGTGGTTATTCAACATGAGGCACGATCCAATTGACATTCTGAATCATTTTTGATACAGTCCAAAAAATCAATTTTCGGATGAAAAACGATGACTCCGGACATGTCGAACGTTCCCAAAATGGTCTATAATGATGAAATTTTAACATTTAATCTTTTGAATCTAAATGACTGTTGGATGTGAATTATGACTTTGTCAACTACAATAAGTGTGTTTAAAGCCGTTTCTGTGCCTCAAAGGGGTCAAAATTGAAGCTTTTGAGTAAGCAAAACTCTGTAAAAATGGCAATTTTGGTCACTCTGAGGGTTTAAAAAGTGGTTATTCAACATGAGGCACGATCCAATTGACATTTTGAATCATTTTTGGTACAGTCCAAAAAATCAATTTTCGAATGAAAAACTATGACTCCGGACATGTCGAACGATCCCAAAAAGGTCAAAATGGATGAAATTTTAACATTTAATCTTTTGACTGTAAATGACTGTTGGATGTGAATTATGACTTTGTCAACTAAAATAAGTGTGTTTAAAGTCATTTCTGTGCCTGAAACGGGTCAAAATTGAAGCTTTTGAGTAAGCAAAACTCTGTAAAAATGGCAATTTTGGTCACTGTGAGGGCTTAAAAAGTGGTTATTCAACATGAGGCACGATCCAATTGACATTTTGAATCATTTTTGTTACAGTCCAAAAAATCAATTTTCGGATGAAAAACGATGACTCCGGACATGTCGAACTATCCTAAAATGGTCAATATGGATGAAATTTTAACATTTAATCTTTTGACTGTAAATGACTGTTGGATGTGAATTATGACTTTGTCAACTAAAATAAGTGTGTTTAAAGTCATTTCTGTGCCTGAAACGGGTCAAAATTGAAGCTTTTGAGTAAGCAAAACTCTGTAAAAATGGCAATTTTGGTCACTGTGAGGGCTTAAAAAGTGGTTATTCAACATGAGGCACGATCCAATTGACATTTTGAATCATTTTTGTTACAGTCCAAAAAATCAATTTTCGGATGAAAAACGATGACTCCGGACATGTCGAACTATCCTAAAATGGTCAATATGGATGAAATTTTAACATTTAATCTTTTGACTGTAAATGACTGTTGGATGTGAATTATGACTTTGTCAACTAAAATAAGTGTGTTTAAAGTCATTTCTGTGCCTGAAACGGGTCAAAATTGAAGCTTTTGAGTAAGCAAAACTCTGTAAAAATGGCAATTTTGGTCACTCTGAGGGTTTAAAAAGTGGTTATTCAACATGAGGCACGATCCAATTGACATTTTGAATCATTTTTGGTACAGTCCAAAAAATCAATTTTCGGATGAAAAACGATGACTCCAGACATGTCGAACTATCCCAAAATGGTCAATATGGATGAAATTTTAACATTTAATCTTTTGACTGTAAATGACTGTTGGATGTGAATTATGACTTTGTCAACTAAAATAAGTGTGTTTAAAGTCATTTCTGTGCCTGAAACGGGTCAAAATTGAAGCTTTTGAGTAAGCAAAACTCTGTAAAAATGGCAATTTTGGTCACTCTGAGGGTTTAAAAAGTGGTTATTCAACATGAGGCACGATCCAATTGACATTTTGAATCATTTTTGGTACAGTCCAAAAAATCAATTTTCGAATGAAAAACTATGACTCCGGACATGTCGAACGATCCCAAAAAGGTCAAAATGGATGAAATTTTAACATTTAATCTTTTGACTGTAAATGACTGTTGGATGTGAATCATGACTTTGTCAACTAAAATAAGTGTGTTTAAAGTCATTTCTGTGCCTGAAACGGGTCAAAATTGAAGCTTTTGAGTAAGCAAAACTCTGTAAAAATGGCAATTTTGGTCACTGTGAGGGCTTAAAAAGTGGTTATTCAACATGAGGCACGATCCAATTGACATTTTGAATCATTTTTGTTACAGTCCAAAAAATCAATTTTCGGATGGAAAACGATGACTCCGGACATGTCGAACTATCCTAAAATGGTCAATATGGATGAAATTTTAACATTTAATCTTTTGACTGTAAATGACTGTTGGATGTGAATTATGACTTTGTCAACTAAAATAAGTGTGTTTAAAGTCATTTCTGTGCCTGAAACGGGTCAAAATTGAAGCTTTTGAGTAAGCAAAACTCTGTAAAAATGGCAATTTTGGTCACTGTGAGGGCTTAAAAAGTGGTTATTCAACATGAGGCACGATCCAATTGACATTTTGAATCATTTTTGTTACAGTCCAAAAAATCAATTTTCGGATGAAAAACGATGACTCCGGACATGTCGAACTATCCTAAAATGGTCAATATGGATGAAATTTTAACATTTAATCTTTTGACTGTAAATGACTGTTGGATGTGAATTATGACTTTGTCAACTAAAATAAGTGTGTTTAAAGTCATTTCTGTGCCTGAAACGGGTCAAAATTGAAGCTTTTGAGTAAGCAAAACTCTGTAAAAATGGCAATTTTGGTCACTGTGAGGGTTTAAAAAGTGGTTATTCAACATGAGGCACGATCCAATTGACATTTTGAATCATTTTTGGTACAGTCCAAAAAATCAATTTTCGGATGAAAAACGATGACTCCAGACATGTCGAACTATCCCAAAATGGTCAATATGGATGAAATTTTAACATTTAATCTTTTGACTGTAAATGACTGTTGGATGTGAATTATGACTTTGTCAACTAAAATAAGTGTGTTTAAAGTCATTTCTGTGCCTGAAACGGGTCAAAATTGAAGCTTTTGAGTAAGCAAAACTCTGTAAAAATGGCAATTTTGGTCACTGTGAGGGCTTAAAAAGTGGTTATTCAACATGAGGCACGATCCAATTGACATTTTGAATCATTTTTGTTACAGTCCAAAAAATCAATTTTCGGATGAAAAACGATGACTCCGGACATGTCGAACTATCCCAAAATGGTCAATATGGATGAAATTTTAACATTTAATCTTTTGACTGTAAATGACTGTTGGATGTGAATTATGACTTTGTCAACTAAAATAAGTGTGTTTAAAGTCATTTCTGTGCCTGAAACGGGTCAAAATTGAAGCTTTTGAGTAAGCAAAACTCTGTAAAAATGGCAATTTTGGTCACTGTGAGGGTTTAAAAAGTGGTTATTCAACATGAGGCACGATCCAATCGACATTTTGAATCATTTTTGATACAGTCCAAAAAATCAATTTTCGGATGAAAAACGATGACTCCGGACATGTCGAACGATCCCGAAATGGTCAATATGGATGAAATTTTAACATTTAATCTTTTGACTGTAAATGACTGTTGGATGTGAATTATGACTTTGTCAACTAAAATAAGTGTGTTTAAAGTCATTTCTGTGCCTGAAACGGGTCAAAATTGAAGCTTTTGAGTAAGCAAAACTCTGTAAAAATGGCAATTTTGGTCACTGTGAGGGCTTAAAAAGTGGTTATTCAACATGAGGCACGATCCAATTGACATTTTGAATCATTTTTGTTACAGTCCAAAAAATCAATTTTCGGATGAAAAACGATGACTCCGGACATGTCGAACTATCCTAAAATGGTCAATATGGATGAAATTTTAACATTTAATCTTTTGACTGTAAATGACTGTTGGATGTGAATTATGACTTTGTCAACTAAAAGAAGTGTGTTTAAAGTCATTTCTGTGCCTGAAACGGGTCAAAATTGAAGCTTTTGAGTAAGCAAAACTCTGTAAAAATGGCAATTTTGGTCACTGTGAGGGTTTAAAAAGTGGTTATTCAACATGAGGCACGATCCAATTGACATTTTGAATCATTTTTGTTACAGTCCAAAAAATCAATTTTCGGATGAAAAACGATGACTCCGGACATGTCGAACTATCCTAAAATGGTCAATATGGATGAAATTTTAACATTTAATCTTTTGACTGTAAATGACTGTTGGATGTGAATTATGACTTTGTCAACTAAAATAAGTGTGTTTAAAGTCATTTCTGTGCCTGAAACGGGTCAAAATTGAAGCTTTTGAGTAAGCAAAACTCTGTAAAAATGGCAATTTTGGTCACTGTGAGGGTTTAAAAAGTGGTTATTCAACATGAGGCACGATCCAATTGACATTTTGAATCATTTTTGGTACAGTCCAAAAAATCAATTTTCGGATGAAAAACGATGACTCCAGACATGTCGAACTATCCCAAAATGGTCAATATGGATGAAATTTTAACATTTAATCTTTTGACTGTAAATGACTGTTGGATGTGAATTATGACTTTGTCAACTAAAATAAGTGTGTTTAAAGTCATTTCTGTGCCTGAAACGGGTCAAAATTGAAGCTTTTGAGTAAGCAAAACTCTGTAAAAATGGCAATTTTGGTCACTGTGAGGGCTTAAAAAGTGGTTATTCAACATGAGGCACGATCCAATTGACATTTTGAATCATTTTTGTTACAGTCCAAAAAATCAATTTTCGGATGAAAAACGATGACTCCGGACATGTCGAACTATCCTAAAATGGTCAATATGGATGAAATTTTAACATTTAATCTTTTGACTGTAAATGACTGTTGGATGTGAATTATGACTTTGTCAACTAAAATAAGTGTGTTTAAAGTCATTTCTGTGCCTGAAACGGGTCAAAATTGAAGCTTTTGAGTAAGCAAAACTCTGTAAAAATGGCAATTTTGGTCACTGTGAGGGTTTAAAAAGTGGTTATTCAACATGAGGCACGATCCAATTGACATTTTGAATCATTTTTGATACAGTCCAAAAAATCAATTTTCGGATGAAAAACGATGACTCCGGACATGTCGAACGATCCCGAAATGGTCAATATGGATGAAATTTTAACATTTAATCTTTTGACTGTAAATGACTGTTGGATGTGAATTATGACTTTGTCAACTAAAATAAGTGTGTTTAAAGTCATTTCTGTGCCTGAAACGGGTCAAAATTGAAGCTTTTGAGTAAGCAAAACTCTGTAAAAATGGCAATTTTGGTCACTGTGAGGGCTTAAAAAGTGGTTATTCAACATGAGGCACGATCCAATTGACATTTTCAATCATTTTTTTTACAGTCCAAAAAATCAATTTTCGGATGAAAAACGATGACTCCGGACATGTCGAACTATCCTAAAATGGTCAATATGGATGAAATTTTAACATTTAATCTTTTGACTGTAAATGACTGTTGGATGTGAATTATGACTTTGTCAACTAAAAGAAGTGTGTTTAAAGTCATTTCTGTGCCTGAAACGGGTCAAAATTGAAGCTTTTGAGTAAGCAAAACTCTGTAAAAATGGCAATTTTGGTCACTGTGAGGGTTTAAAAAGTGGTTATTCAACATGAGGCACGATCCAATTGACATTTTGAATCATTTTTGTTACAGTCCAAAAAATCAATTTTCGGATGAAAAACGATGACTCCGGACATGTCGAACTATCCTAAAATGGTCAATATGGATGAAATTTTAACATTTAATCTTTTGACTGTAAATGACTGTTGGATGTGAATTATGACTTTGTCAACTAAAATAAGTGTGTTTAAAGTCATTTCTGTGCCTGAAACGGGTCAAAATTGAAGCTTTTGAGTAAGCAAAACTCTGTAAAAATGGCAATTTTGGTCACTGTGAGGGTTTAAAAAGTGGTTATTCAACATGAGGCACGATCCAATTGACATTTTGAATCATTTTTGGTACAGTCCAAAAAATCAATTTTCGGATGAAAAACGATGACTCCAGACATGTCGAACTATCCCAAAATGGTCAATATGGATGAAATTTTAACATTTAATCTTTTGACTGTAAATGACTGTTGGATGTGAATTATGACTTTGTCAACTAAAATAAGTGTGTTTAAAGTCATTTCTGTGCCTGAAACGGGTCAAAATTGAAGCTTTTGAGTAAGCAAAACTCTGTAAAAATGGCAATTTTGGTCACTGTGAGGGCTTAAAAAGTGGTTATTCAACATGAGGCACGATCCAATTGACATTTTGAATCATTTTTGTTACAGTCCAAAAAATCAATTTTCGGATGAAAAACGATGACTCCGGACATGTCGAACTATCCTAAAATGGTCAATATGGATGAAATTTTAACATTTAATCTTTTGACTGTAAATGACTGTTGGATGTGAATTATGACTTTGTCAACTAAAATAAGTGTGTTTAAAGTCATTTCTGTGCCTGAAACGGGTCAAAATTGAAGCTTTTGAGTAAGCAAAACTCTGTAAAAATGGCAATTTTGGTCACTGTGAGGGTTTAAAAAGTGGTTATTCAACATGAGGCACGATCCAATTGACATTTTGAATCATTTTTGATACAGTCCAAAAAATCAATTTTCGGATGAAAAACGATGACTCCGGACATGTCGAACGATCCCGAAATGGTCAATATGGATGAAATTTTAACATTTAATCTTTTGACTGTAAATGACTGTTGGATGTGAATTATGACTTTGTCAACTAAAATAAGTGTGTTTAAAGTCATTTCTGTGCCTGAAACGGGTCAAAATTGAAGCTTTTGAGTAAGCAAAACTCTGTAAAAATGGCAATTTTGGTCACTGTGAGGGCTTAAAAAGTGGTTATTCAACATGAGGCACGATCCAATTGACATTTTCAATCATTTTTTTTACAGTCCAAAAAATCAATTTTCGGATGAAAAACGATGACTCCGGACATGTCGAACTATCCTAAAATGGTCAATATGGATGAAATTTTAACATTTAATCTTTTGACTGTAAATGACTGTTGGATGTGAATTATGACTTTGTCAACTAAAATAAGTGTGTTTAAGGTCATTTCTGTGCCTGAAACGGGTCAAAATTGAAGCTTTTGAGTAAGCAAAACTCTGTAAAAATGGCAATTTTGGTCACTGTGAGGGTTTAAAAAGTGGTTATTCAACATGAGGCACGATCCAATTGACATTTTGAATCATTTTTGTTACAGTTCAAAAAATCAATTTTCGGATGAAAAACGATGACTCCGGACATGTCGAACTATCCTAAAATGGTCAATATGGATGAAATTTTAACATTTAATCTTTTGACTGTAAATGACTGTTGGATGTGAATTATGACTTTGTCAACTAAAATAAGTGTGTTTAAAGTCATTTCTGTGCCTGAAACGGGTCAAAATTGAAGCTTTTGAGTAAGCAAAACTCTGTAAAAATGGCAATTTTGGTCACTCTGAGGGTTTAAAAAGTGGTTATTCAACATGAGGCACGATCCAATTGACATTTTGAATCATTTTTGGTACAGTCCAAAAAATCAATTTTCGGATGAAAAACCATGACTCCGGACATGTTGAACGATCCCAAAATGGTCAATATGGATGAAATTTTAACATTTAATCTTTTGACGCTAAATGACTGTTGGATGTGAATTATGACTTTGTCAAATAAAATAAGTGTGTTTAAAGTCATTTCTGTGCCTCAAAGGGGTCAAAATTAAAGCTTTTGAGTAAGCAAAACTCTGTAAAAATGGCAATTTTGGTCACTGTGAGGGTTTAAAAAGTGGTTATTCAACATGAGGCACGATCCAATTGAAATTTTGAATCATTTTTGGTACAGTCCAAAAAATCAATTTTCCGATGAAAAACGATGACTCCGGACATGTCAAACGATCCCAAAAAGGTCAAAATGGATGAAATTTTAACATTTAATCTTTTGACTGTAAATGACTTTTGGATGTGAATTATGACTTTGTCAACTAAAATAAGTGTGTTTAAAGTCATTACTGTGCCTGAAACGGGTCAAAATTGAAGCTTTTGAGTAAGCAAAACTCTGTAAAAATGGCAATTTTGGTCACTCTGAGGGTTTAAAAAGTGGTTATTCAACATGAGGCACGATCCAATTGACATTTTGAATCATTTTTGGAACAGTCCAAAAATCAATTTTCGGATGAAAAAGGATGACTCCGGACCTGTCGAACGTTCCTAAAATGGTCTATAATGATGAAATTTAAACGTTTAATCTTTTGACTCTAAATGACTGTTGGATGTGAATTATGACTTTGTCAACTAAAATAAGTGTGTTTAAAGTCGTTTCTGTGCCTGAAACGGGTCAAAATTGAAGCTTTTGAGTAAGCAAAACTCTGTAAAAATGGCAATTTTGGTCACTCTGAGGGTTTAAAAAGTGGTTATTCAACATGAGGCACGATCCAATTGACATTTTGAATCATTTTTGGTACAGTCCAAAAAATAAATTTTCGAATGAAAAACGATGACTCCGGACATGTCGAACGATCCCAAAAAGGTCAAAATGGATGAAATTTTAACATTTAATCTTTTGACTGTAAATGACTGTTGGATGTGAATTATGACTTTGTCAACTAAAATAAGTGTGTTTAAAGTCATTTCTGTGCCTCAAAGGGGTCAAAATTGAAGCTTTTGAGTAAGCAAAACTCTGTAAAAATGGCAATTTTGGTCACTGTGAGGGTTTAAAAAGTGGTTATTCAACATGAGGCACGATCCAATTGAAATTTTGAATCATTTTTGGTACAGTCCATAAAATCAATTTTCGGATGAAAAACGATGACTCCGGACATGTCGAACGATCCCAAAAAGGTCAAAATGGATGAAATTTTAACATTTAATCTTTTGACTGTAAATGACTGTTGGATGTGAATTATGACTTTGTCAACTAAAATAAGTGTGTTTAAAGTCATTTCTGTGCCTGAAACGGGTCAAAATTGAAGCTTTTGAGTAAGCAAAACTCTGTAAAAATTGCAATTTTGGTCACTGTGAGGGTTTAAAAAGTGGTTATTCAACATGAGGCACGATCCAATTGACATTTTGAATCATTTTTGGTACAGTCCAAAAATCAATTTTCGGATGAAAAACGATGACTCCGGACCTGTCGAACGTTCCTAAAATGGTCTATAATGATGAAATTTAAACATTTAATCTTTTGACTCTAAATGACTGTTGGATGTGAATTATGACTTTGTCAACTAAAATAAGTGTGTTTAAAGTCGTTTCTGTGCCTCAAAGGGGTCAAAATTGAAGCTTTTGAGTAATCAAAACTCTGTAAAAATGGCAATTTTGGTCACTGTGAGGGTTTAAAAAGTGGTTATTCAACATGAGGCACGATCCAATTGACATTTTGAATCATTTTTGATACAGTCCAAAAAATCAATTTTCGTATGAAAAACGATGACTCCGGACATGTCGAACGATACCAAAAAGGTCAAAATGGATGAAATTTTAACATTTAATCTTTTGACTGTAAATGACTGTTGGATGTGAATTATGACTTTGTCAACTAAAATAAGTGTGTTTAAAGTCATTTCTGTGCCCGAAACGGGTCAAAATTGAAGCTTTTGAGTAAGCAAAACTCTGTAAAAATGGCAATTTTGGTCACTCTGAGGGTTTAAAAAGTGGTTATTCAACATGAGGCACGATCCAATTGACATTTTGAATCATTTTTGGTACAGTCCAAAAAATCAATTTTCCAATGAAAAACTATGACTCCGGACATGTCGAACGATCCCAAAAAGATCAAAATGGATGAAATTTTAACATTTAATCTTTTGACTGTAAATGACTGTTGGATGTGAATTATGACTTTGTCAACTAAAATAAGTGTGTTTAAAGTCATTTCTGTGCCTGAAACGGGTCAAAATTGAAGCTTTTGAGTAAGCAAAACTCTGTAAAAATGGCAATTTTGGTCACTGTGAGGGTTTAAAAAGTGGTTATTCAACATGAGGCACGATCCAATTGACATTTTGAATCATTTTTGTTACAGTCCAAAAAATCAATTTTCGGATGAAAAACGATGACTCCGGAAATGTCGAACTATCCCAAAATGGTCAATATGGATGAAATTTTAACATTTAATCTTTTGACTGTAAATGACTGTTGGATGTGAATTATGACTTTGTCAACTAAAATAAGTGTGTTTAAAGTCATTTCTGTGCCTGAAACGGGTCAAAATTGAAGCTTTTGAGTAAGCAAAACTCTGTAAAAATGGCAATTTTGGTCACTCCGAGGGTTTAGAAAGTGGTTATTCAACATGAGGCACGATCCAATTGACATTTTGAATCATTTTTGGTACAGTCCAAAAAATCAATTTTCGGATGAAAAACGATGACTCCGGACATGTCGAACGATCCCAAAATGGTCAATATGGATGAAATTTTAACATTTAATCTTTTGACTGTAAATGACTGTTGGATGTGAATTATGACTTTGTCAACTAAAATAAGTGTGTTTAAAGTCATTTCTGTGCCTGAAACGGGTCAAAATTGAAGCTTTTGAGTAAGCAAAACTCTGTAAAAATGGCAATTTTGGTCACTCTGAGTGTTTAAAAAGTGGTTATTCAACATGAGGCACGATCCAATTGACATTTTGAATCATTTTTGGTACAGTCCAAAAAATCAATTTTCGGATGAAAAACGATGACTCCGGACATGTCGAACGATCCCAAAATGGTCAAAATGGATGAAATTTTAACATTTAATCTTTTGACTGTAAATGACTGTTGGATGTGAATTATGACTTTGTCAACTAAAATAAGTGTGTTTAAAGTCATTTCTGTGCCTGAAACGGGTCAAAATTGAAGCTTTTGAGTAAGCAAAACTCTGTAAAAATTGCAATTTTGGTCACTGTGAGGGTTTAAAAAGTGGTTATTCAACATGAGGCACGATCCAATTGACATTTTGAATCATTTTTGGTACAGTCCAAAAATCAATTTTCGGATGAAAAACGATGACTCCGGACCTGTCGAACGTTCCTAAAATGGTCTATAATGATGAAATTTAAACATTTAATCTTTTGACTCTAAATGACTGTTGGATGTGAATTATGACTTTGTCAACTAAAATAAGTGTGTTTAAAGTCGTTTCTGTGCCTCAAAGGGGTCAAAATTGAAGCTTTTGAGTAATCAAAACTCTGTAAAAATGGCAATTTTGGTCACTGTGAGGGTTTAAAAAGTGGTTATTCAACATGAGGCACGATCCAATTGACATTTTGAATCATTTTTGATACAGTCCAAAAAATCAATTTTCGTATGAAAAACGATGACTCCGGACATGTCGAACGATACCAAAAAGGTCAAAATGGATGAAATTTTAACATTTAATCTTTTGACTGTAAATGACTGTTGGATGTGAATTATGACTTTGTCAACTAAAATAAGTGTGTTTAAAGTCATTTCTGTGCCCGAAACGGGTCAAAATTGAAGCTTTTGAGTAAGCAAAACTCTGTAAAAATGGCAATTTTGGTCACTCTGAGGGTTTAAAAAGTGGTTATTCAACATGAGGCACGATCCAATTGACATTTTGAATCATTTTTGGTACAGTCCAAAAAATCAATTTTCCAATGAAAAACTATGACTCCGGACATGTCGAACGATCCCAAAAAGATCAAAATGGATGAAATTTTAACATTTAATCTTTTGACTGTAAATGACTGTTGGATGTGAATTATGACTTTGTCAACTAAAATAAGTGTGTTTAAAGTCATTTCTGTGCCTGAAACGGGTCAAAATTGAAGCTTTTGAGTAAGCAAAACTCTGTAAAAATGGCAATTTTGGTCACTGTGAGGGTTTAAAAAGTGGTTATTCAACATGAGGCACGATCCAATTGACATTTTGAATCATTTTTGTTACAGTCCAAAAAATCAATTTTCGGATGAAAAACGATGACTCCGGAAATGTCGAACTATCCCAAAATGGTCAATATGGATGAAATTTTAACATTTAATCTTTTGACTGTAAATGACTGTTGGATGTGAATTATGACTTTGTCAACTAAAATAAGTGTGTTTAAAGTCATTTCTGTGCCTGAAACGGGTCAAAATTGAAGCTTTTGAGTAAGCAAAACTCTGTAAAAATGGCAATTTTGGTCACTCCGAGGGTTTAGAAAGTGGTTATTCAACATGAGGCACGATCCAATTGACATTTTGAATCATTTTTGGTACAGTCCAAAAAATCAATTTTCGGATGAAAAACGATGACTCCGGACATGTCGAACGATCCCAAAATGGTCAATATGGATGAAATTTTAACATTTAATCTTTTGACTGTAAATGACTGTTGGATGTGAATTATGACTTTGTCAACTAAAATAAGTGTGTTTAAAGTCATTTCTGTGCCTGAAACGGGTCAAAATTGAAGCTTTTGAGTAAGCAAAACTCTGTAAAAATGGCAATTTTGGTCACTCTGAGTGTTTAAAAAGTGGTTATTCAACATGAGGCACGATCCAATTGACATTTTGAATCATTTTTGGTACAGTCCAAAAAATCAATTTTCGGATGAAAAACGATGACTCCGGACATGTTGAACGATCCCAAAATGGTCAAAATGGATGAAATTTTAACATTTAATCTTTTGACTGTAAATGACTGTTGGATGTGAATTATGACTTTGTCAACTAAAATAAGTGTGTTTAAAGTCATTTCTGTGCCTGAAACGGGTCAAAATTGAAGCTTTTGAGTAAGCAAAACTCTGTAAAAATGGCAATTTTGGTCACTGTGAGGGTTTAAAAAGTGGTTATTCAACATGAGGCACGATCCAATTGACATTTTGAATCATTTTTGGTACAGTCCAAAAATCAATTTTCGGATGAAAAACGATGACTCCGGACCTGTCGAACGTTCCTAAAATGGTCTATAATGATGAAATTTAAACATTTAATCTTTTGACTCTAAATGACTGTTGGATGTGAATTATGACTTTGTCAACTAAAATAAGTGTGTTTAAAGTCGTTTCTTTGCCTCAAAGGGGTCAAAATTGAAGCTTTTGAGTAATCAAAACTCTGGAAAAATGGCAATTTTGGTCACTGTGAGGGTTTAAAAAGTGGTTATTCAACATGAGGCACGATCCAATTGACATTCTGAATCATTTTTGATACAGTCCAAAAAATCAATTTTCGGATGAAAAACGATGACTCCGGACATGTCGAACGATCCCAAAATGGTCAATATGGATGAAATGTTAACATTTAATCTTTTGACTGTAAATGACTGTTGGATGTGAATTATGACTTTGTCAACTAAAATAAGTGTGTTTAAAGTCATTTCTGTGCCTGAAACGGGTCAAAATTGAAGCTTTTGAGTAAGCAAAACTCTGTAAAAAAGGCAATTTTGGTCACTCTGAGGGTTTAAAAAGTGGTTATTCAACATGAGGCACGATCCAATTGACATTTTGAATCATGAATCATTTTTGGTACAGTCCAAAAAATCAATTTTCGGATGAAAAACGATGACTCCGGAAATGTCGAACTATCCCAAAATGGTCAATATGGATGAAATTTTAACATTTAATCTTTTGACTGTAAATGACTGTTGGATGTGAATTATGACTTTGTCAACTAAAATAAGTGTGTTTAAAGTCATTTCTGTGCCTGAAACGGGTCAAAATTGAAGCTTTTGAGTAAGCAAAACTCTGTAAAAATGGCAATTTTGGTCACTCCGAGGGTTTAGAAAGTGGTTATTCAACATGAGGCACGATCCAATTGACATTTTGAATCATTTTTGGTACAGTCCAAAAAATCAATTTTCGGATGAAAAACGATGACTCCGGACATGTCGAACGATCCCAAAATGGTCAATATGGATGAAATTTTAACATTTAATCTTTTGACTGTAAATGACTGTTGGATGTGAATTATGACTTTGTCAACTAAAATAAGTGTGTTTAAAGTCATTTCTGTGCCTGAAACGGGTCAAAATTGAAGCTTTTGAGTAAGCAAAACTCTGTAAAAATGGCAATTTTGGTCACTCTGAGTGTTTAAAAAGTGGTTATTCAACATGAGGCACGATCCAATTGACATTTTGAATCATTTTTGTTACAGTCCAAAAAATCAATTTTCGGATGAAAAACGATGACTCCGGACATGTCGAACTATCCTAAAATGGTCAATATGGATGAAATTTTAACATTTAATCTTTTGACTGTAAATGACTGTTGGATGTGAATTATGACTTTGTCAACTAAAATAAGTGTGTTTAAAGTCATTTCTGTGCCTGAAACGGGTCAAAATTGAAGCTTTTGAGTAAGCAAAACTCTGTAAAAATGGCAATTTTGGTCACTGTGAGGGCTTAAAAAGTGGTTATTCAACATGAGGCACGATCCAATTGACATTTTGAATCATTTTTGTTACAGTCCAAAAAATCAATTTTCGGATGAAAAACGATGACTCCGGACATGTTGAACTATCCTAAAATGGTCAATATGGATGAAATTTTAACATTTAATCTTTTGACTGTAAATGACTGTTGGATGTGAATTATGACTTTGTCAACTAAAATAAGTGTGTTTAAAGTCATTTCTGTGCCTGAAACGGGTCAAAATTGAAGCTTTTGAGTAAGCAAAACTCTGTAAAAATGGCAATTTTGGTCACTCTGAGGGTTTAAAAAGTGGTTATTCAACATGAGGCACGATCCAATTGACATTTTGAATCATTTTTGGTACAGTCCAAAAAATCAATTTTCGGATGAAAAACGATGACTCCAGACATGTCGAACTATCCCAAAATGGTCAATATGGATGAAATTTTAACATTTAATCTTTTGACTGTAAATGACTGTTGGATGTGAATTATGACTTTGTCAACTAAAATAAGTGTGTTTAAAGTCATTTCTGTGCCTGAAACGGGTCAAAATTGAAGCTTTTGAGTAAGCAAAACTCTGTAAAAATGGCAATTTTGGTCACTGTGAGGGCTTAAAAAGTGGTTATTCAACATGAGGCACGATCCAATTGACATTTTGAATCATTTTTGTTACAGTCCAAAAAATCAATTTTCGGATGAAAAACGATGACTCCGGACATGTCGAACTATCCTAAAATGGTCAATATGGATGAAATTTTAACATTTAATCTTTTGACTGTAAATGACTGTTGGATGTGAATTATGACTTTGTCAACTAAAATAAGTGTGTTTAAAGTCATTTCTGTGCCTGAAACGGGTCAAAATTGAAGCTTTTGAGTAAGCAAAACTCTGTAAAAATGGCAATTTTGGTCACTCCGAGGGTTTAGAAAGTGGTTATTCAACATGAGGCACGATCCAATTGACATTTTGAATCATTTTTGGTACAGTCCAAAAAATCAATTTTCGGATGAAAAACGATGACTCCGGACATGTCGAACGATCCCAAAATGGTCAATATGGATGAAATTTTAACATTTAATCTTTTGACTGTAAATGACTGTTGGATGTGAATTATGACTTTGTCAACTAAAATAAGTGTGTTTAAAGTCATTTCTGTGCCTGAAACGGGTCAAAATTGAAGCTTTTGAGTAAGCAAAACTCTGTAAAAATGGCAATTTTGGTCACTCTGAGTGTTTAAAAAGTGGTTATTCAACATGAGGCACGATCCAATTGACATTTTGAATCATTTTTGGTACAGTCCAAAAAATCAATTTTCGGATGAAAAACGATGACTCCGGACATGTTGAACGATCCCAAAATGGTCAAAATGGATGAAATTTTAACATTTAATCTTTTGACTGTAAATGACTGTTGGATGTGAATTATGACTTTGTCAACTAAAATAAGTGTGTTTAAAGTCATTTCTGTGCCTGAAACGGGTCAAAATTGAAGCTTTTGAGTAAGCAAAACTCTGTAAAAATGGCAATTTTGGTCACTGTGAGGGTTTAAAAAGTGGTTATTCAACATGAGGCACGATCCAATTGACATTTTGAATCATTTTTGGTACAGTCCAAAAATCAATTTTCGGATGAAAAACGATGACTCCGGACCTGTCGAACGTTCCTAAAATGGTCTATAATGATGAAATTTAAACATTTAATCTTTTGACTCTAAATGACTGTTGGATGTGAATTATGACTTTGTCAACTAAAATAAGTGTGTTTAAAGTCGTTTCTTTGCCTCAAAGGGGTCAAAATTGAAGCTTTTGAGTAATCAAAACTCTGTAAAAATGGCAATTTTGGTCACTGTGAGGGTTTAAAAAGTGGTTATTCAACATGAGGCACGATCCAATTGACATTCTGAATCATTTTTGATACAGTCCAAAAAATCAATTTTCGGATGAAAAACGATGACTCCGGACATGTCGAACGATCCCAAAATGGTCAATATGGATGAAATGTTAACATTTAATCTTTTGACTGTAAATGACTGTTGGATGTGAATTATGACTTTGTCAACTAAAATAAGTGTGTTTAAAGTCATTTCTGTGCCTGAAACGGGTCAAAATTGAAGCTTTTGAGTAAGCAAAACTCTGTAAAAATGGCAATTTTGGTCACTGTGAGGGTTTAAAAAGTGGTTATTCAACATGAGGCACGATCCAATTGACATTTTGAATCATTTTTGGTACAGTCCAAAAAATCAATTTTCGGATGAAAAACGATGACTCCGGACATGTTGAACGATCCCAAAATGGTCAAAATGGATGAAATTTTAACATTTAATCTTTTGACTGTAAATGACTGTTGGATGTGAATTATGACTTTGTCAACTAAAATAAGTGTGTTTAAAGTCATTTCTGTGCCTGAAACGGGTCAAAATTGAAGCTTTTGAGTAAGCAAAACTCTGTAAAAATGGCAATTTTGGTCACTGTGAGGGTTTAAAAAGTGGTTATTCAACATGAGCCACGATCCAATTGACATTTTGAATCATTTTTGGTACAGTCCAAAAATCAATTTTCGGATGAAAAACGATGACTCCGGACCTGTCGAACGTTCCTAAAATGGTCTATAATGATGAAATTTAAACATTTAATCTTTTGACTCTAAATGACTGTTGGATGTGAATTATGACTTTGTCAACTAAAATAAGTGTGTTTAAAGTCGTTTCTTTGCCTCAAAGGGGTCAAAATTGAAGCTTTTGAGTAATCAAAACTCTGTAAAAATGGCAATTTTGGACACTGTGAGGGTTTAAAAAGTGGTTATTCAACATGAGGCACGATCCAATTGACATTCTGAATCATTTTTGATACAGTCCAAAAAATCAATTTTCGGATGAAAAACGATGACTCCGGACATGTCGAACGATCCCAAAATGGTCAATATGGATGAAATGTTAACATTTAATCTTTTGACTGTAAATGACTGTTGGATGTGAATTATGACTTTGTCAACTAAAATAAGTGTGTTTAAAGTCATTTCTGTGCCTGAAACGGGTCAAAATTGAAGCTTTTGAGTAAGCAAAACTCTGTAAAAAAGGCAATTGTGGTCACTCTGAGGGTTTAAAAAGTGGTTATTCAACATGAGGCACGATCCAATTGACATTTTGAATCATTTTTGGTACAGTCCAAAAAATCAATTTTCGTATGAAAAACGATGACTCCGGACATGTCGAACGATCCCAAAAAGGTCAAAATGGATGAAATTTTAACATTTAATCTTTTGACTGTAAATGACTGTTGGATGTGAATTATGACTTTGTCAACTAAAATAAGTGTGTTTAAAGTCATTTCTGTGCCTGAAACGGGTCAAAATTGAAGCTTTTGAGTAAGCAAAACTCTGTAAAAATGGCAATTTTGGTCACTGTGAGGGTTTAAAAAGTGGTTATTCAACATGAGGCACGATTGACATTTTGAATCATTTTTGGTACAGTCCAAAAAATCAATTTTCGGATGAAAAACGATGACTCCAGACATGTCGAACTATCCCAAAATGGTCAATATGGATGAAATTTTAACATTTAATCTTTTGACTGTAAATGACTGTTGGATGTGAATTATGACTTTGTCAACTAAAATAAGTGTGTTTAAAGTCATTTCTGTGCCTGAAACGGGTCAAAATTGAAGCTTTTGAGTAAGCAAAACTCTGTAAAAATGGCAATTTTGGTCACTCTGAGGGTTTAAAAAGTGGTTATTCAACATGAGGCACGATCCAATTGACATTTTGAATCATTTTTGGTACAGTCCAAAAAATCAATTTTCGAATGAAAAACTATGACTCCGGACATGTCGAACGATCCCAAAAAGGTCAAAATGGATGAAATTTTAACATTTAATCTTTTGACTGTAAATGACTGTTGGATGTGAATTATGACTTTGTCAACTAAAATAAGTGTGTTTAAAGTCATTTCTGTGCCTGAAACGGGTCAAAATTGAAGCTTTTGAGTAAGCAAAACTCTGTAAAAATGGCAATTTTGGTCACTGTGAGGGTTTAAAAAGTGGTTATTCAACATGAGGCACGATCCAATTGACATTTTGAATCATTTTTGATACAGTCCAAAAAATCAATTTTCGGATGAAAAACGATGACTCCGGACATGTCGAACGATCCCAAAAAGGTCAAAATGGATGAAATTTTAACATTTAATCTTTTGACTGTAAATGACTGTTGGATGTGAATTATGACTTTGTCAACTAAAATAAGTGTGTTTAAAGTCATTTCTGTGCCTGAAACGGGTCAAAATTGAAGCTTTTGAGTAAGCAAAACTCTGTAAAAATGGCAATTTTGGTCACTGTGAGGGTTTAAAAAGTGGTTATTCAACATGAGGCACGATCCAATTGACATTTTGAATCATTTTTGATACAGTCCAAAAAATCAATTTTCGGATGAAAAACGATGACTCCGGACATGTCGAACGATCCCAAAATGGTCAATATGGATGAAATTTTAACATTTAATCTTTTGACTGTAAATGACTGTTGGATGTGAATTATGACTTTGTCAACTAAAATAAGTGTGTTTAAAGTCATTTCTGTGCCTGAAACGGGTCAAAATTGAAGCTTTTGAGTAAGCAAAACTCTGTAAAAATGGCAATTTTGGTCACTCTGAGGGTTTAAAAAGTGGTTATTCAACATGAGGCCCGATCCAATTGACATTTTGAATCATTTTTGGTACAGTCCAAAAAATAAATTTTCGGATGAAAAACGATGACTCCGGACCTATCGAACGTTCCCAAAATGGTCTATAATGATGAAATTTTAACATTTAATCTTTTGAATCTAAATGACTGTTGGATGTGAATTATGACTTTGTCAACTACAATAAGTGTGTTTAAAGCCGTTTCTGTGCCTCAAAGGGGTCAAAATTGAAGCTTTTGAGTAATCAAAACTCTGTAAAAATGGCAATTTTGGTCACTGTGAGGGTTTAAAAAGTGGTTATTCAACATGAGGCACGATCCAATTGACATTCTGAATCATTTTTGATACAGTCCAAAAAATCAATTTTCGGATGAAAAACGATGACTCCGGACATGTCGAACGTTCCCAAAATGGTCTATAATGATGAAATTTTAACATTTAATCTTTTGTATCTAAATGACTGTTGGATGTGAATTATGACTTTGTCAACTACAATAAGTGTGTTTAAAGCCGTTTCTGTGCCTCAAAGGGGTCAAAATTGAAGCTTTTGAGTAAGCAAAACTCTGTAAAAATGGCAATTTTGGTCACTCTGAGGGTTTAAAAAGTGGTTATTCAACATGAGGCACGATCCAATTGACATTTTGAATCATTTTTGGTACAGTCCAAAAAATCAATTTTCGAATGAAAAACTATGACTCCGGACATGTCGAACGATCCCAAAAAGGTCAAAATGGATGAAATTTTAACATTTAATCTTTTGACTGTAAATGACTGTTGGATGTGAATTATGACTTTGTCAACTAAAATAAGTGTGTTTAAAGTCATTTCTGTGCCTGAAACGGGTCAAAATTGAAGCTTTTGAGTAAGCAAAACTCTGTAAAAATGGCAATTTTGGTCACTGTGAGGGCTTAAAAAGTGGTTATTCAACATGAGGCACGATCCAATTGACATTTTGAATCATTTTTGTTACAGTCCAAAAAATCAATTTTCGGATGAAAAACGATGACTCCGGACATGTCGAACTATCCTAAAATGGTCAATATGGATGAAATTTTAACATTTAATCTTTTGACTGTAAATGACTGTTGGATGTGAATTATGACTTTGTCAACTAAAATAAGTGTGTTTAAAGTCATTTCTGTGCCTGAAACGGGTCAAAATTGAAGCTTTTGAGTAAGCAAAACTCTGTAAAAATGGCAATTTTGGTCACTGTGAGGGCTTAAAAAGTGGTTATTCAACATGAGGCACGATCCAATTGACATTTTGAATCATTTTTGTTACAGTCCAAAAAATCAATTTTCGGATGAAAAACGATGACTCCGGACATGTCGAACTATCCTAAAATGGTCAATATGGATGAAATTTTAACATTTAATCTTTTGACTGTAAATGACTGTTGGATGTGAATTATGACTTTGTCAACTAAAATAAGTGTGTTTAAAGTCATTTCTGTGCCTGAAACGGGTCAAAATTGAAGCTTTTGAGTAAGCAAAACTCTGTAAAAATGGCAATTTTGGTCACTCTGAGGGTTTAAAAAGTGGTTATTCAACATGAGGCACGATCCAATTGACATTTTGAATCATTTTTGGTACAGTCCAAAAAATCAATTTTCGGATGAAAAACGATGACTCCAGACATGTCGAACTATCCCAAAATGGTCAATATGGATGAAATTTTAACATTTAATCTTTTGACTGTAAATGACTGTTGGATGTGAATTATGACTTTGTCAACTAAAATAAGTGTGTTTAAAGTCATTTCTGTGCCTGAAACGGGTCAAAATTGAAGCTTTTGAGTAAGCAAAACTCTGTAAAAATGGCAATTTTGGTCACTGTGAGGGCTTAAAAAGTGGTTATTCAACATGAGGCACGATCCAATTGACATTTTGAATCATTTTTGTTACAGTCCAAAAAATCAATTTTCGGATGAAAAACGATGACTCCGGACATGTCGAACTATCCTAAAATGGTCAATATGGATGAAATTTTAACATTTAATCTTTTGACTGTAAATGACTGTTGGATGTGAATTATGACTTTGTCAACTAAAATAAGTGTGTTTAAAGTCATTTCTGTGCCTGAAACGGGTCAAAATTGAAGCTTTTGAGTAAGCAAAACTCTGTAAAAATGGCAATTTTGGTCACTGTGAGGGTTTAAAAAGTGGTTATTCAACATGAGGCACGATCCAATTGACATTTTGAATCATTTTTGGTACAGTCCAAAAAATCAATTTTCGGATGAAAAACGATGACTCCGGAAATGTCGAACTATCCCAAAATGGTCAATATGGATGAAATTTTAACATTTAATCTTTTGACTGTAAATGACTGTTGGATGTGAATTATGACTTTGTCAACTAAAATAAGTGTGTTTAAAGTCATTTCTGTGCCTGAAACGGGTCAAAATTGAAGCTTTTGAGTAAGCAAAACTCTGTAAAAATGGCAATTTTGGTCACTCCGAGGGTTTAGAAAGTGGTTATTCAACATGAGGCACGATCCAATTGACATTTTGAATCATTTTTGGTACAGTCCAAAAAATCAATTTTCGGATGAAAAACGATGACTCCGGACATGTCGAACGATCCCAAAATGGTCAATATGGATGAAATTTTAACATTTAATCTTTTGACTGTAAATGACTGTTGGATGTGAATTATGACTTTGTCAACTAAAATAAGTGTGTTTAAAGTCATTTCTGTGCCTGAAACGGGTCAAAATTGAAGCTTTTGAGTAAGCAAAACTCTGTAAAAATGGCAATTTTGGTCACTCTGAGTGTTTAAAAAGTGGTTATTCAACATGAGGCACGATCCAATTGACATTTTGAATCATTTTTGTTACAGTCCAAAAAATCAATTTTCGGATGAAAAACGATGACTCCGGACATGTCGAACTATCCTAAAATGGTCAATATGGATGAAATTTTAACATTTAATCTTTTGACTGTAAATGACTGTTGGATGTGAATTATGACTTTGTCAACTAAAATAAGTGTGTTTAAAGTCATTTCTGTGCCTGAAACGGGTCAAAATTGAAGCTTTTGAGTAAGCAAAACTCTGTAAAAATGGCAATTTTGGTCACTGTGAGGGCTTAAAAAGTGGTTATTCAACATGAGGCACGATCCAATTGACATTTTGAATCATTTTTGTTACAGTCCAAAAAATCAATTTTCGGATGAAAAACGATGACTCCGGACATGTTGAACTATCCTAAAATGGTCAATATGGATGAAATTTTAACATTTAATCTTTTGACTGTAAATGACTGTTGGATGTGAATTATGACTTTGTCAACTAAAATAAGTGTGTTTAAAGTCATTTCTGTGCCTGAAACGGGTCAAAATTGAAGCTTTTGAGTAAGCAAAACTCTGTAAAAATGGCAATTTTGGTCACTCTGAGGGTTTAAAAAGTGGTTATTCAACATGAGGCACGATCCAATTGACATTTTGAATCATTTTTGGTACAGTCCAAAAAATCAATTTTCGGATGAAAAACGATGACTCCAGACATGTCGAACTATCCCAAAATGGTCAATATGGATGAAATTTTAACATTTAATCTTTTGACTGTAAATGACTGTTGGATGTGAATTATGACTTTGTCAACTAAAATAAGTGTGTTTAAAGTCATTTCTGTGCCTGAAACGGGTCAAAATTGAAGCTTTTGAGTAAGCAAAACTCTGTAAAAATGGCAATTTTGGTCACTGTGAGGGCTTAAAAAGTGGTTATTCAACATGAGGCACGATCCAATTGACATTTTGAATCATTTTTGTTACAGTCCAAAAAATCAATTTTCGGATGAAAAACGATGACTCCGGACATGTCGAACTATCCTAAAATGGTCAATATGGATGAAATTTTAACATTTAATCTTTTGACTGTAAATGACTGTTGGATGTGAATTATGACTTTGTCAACTAAAATAAGTGTGTTTAAAGTCATTTCTGTGCCTGAAACGGGTCAAAATTGAAGCTTTTGAGTAAGCAAAACTCTGTAAAAATGGCAATTTTGGTCACTCCGAGGGTTTAGAAAGTGGTTATTCAACATGAGGCACGATCCAATTGACATTTTGAATCATTTTTGGTACAGTCCAAAAAATCAATTTTCGGATGAAAAACGATGACTCCGGACATGTCGAACGATCCCAAAATGGTCAATATGGATGAAATTTTAACATTTAATCTTTTGACTGTAAATGACTGTTGGATGTGAATTATGACTTTGTCAACTAAAATAAGTGTGTTTAAAGTCATTTCTGTGCCTGAAACGGGTCAAAATTGAAGCTTTTGAGTAAGCAAAACTCTGTAAAAATGGCAATTTTGGTCACTCTGAGTGTTTAAAAAGTGGTTATTCAACATGAGGCACGATCCAATTGACATTTTGAATCATTTTTGGTACAGTCCAAAAAATCAATTTTCGGATGAAAAACGATGACTCCGGACATGTTGAACGATCCCAAAATGGTCAAAATGGATGAAATTTTAACATTTAATCTTTTGACTGTAAATGACTGTTGGATGTGAATTATGACTTTGTCAACTAAAATAAGTGTGTTTAAAGTCATTTCTGTGCCTGAAACGGGTCAAAATTGAAGCTTTTGAGTAAGCAAAACTCTGTAAAAATGGCAATTTTGGTCACTGTGAGGGTTTAAAAAGTGGTTATTCAACATGAGGCACGATCCAATTGACATTTTGAATCATTTTTGGTACAGTCCAAAAATCAATTTTCGGATGAAAAACGATGACTCCGGACCTGTCGAACGTTCCTAAAATGGTCTATAATGATGAAATTTAAACATTTAATCTTTTGACTCTAAATGACTGTTGGATGTGAATTATGACTTTGTCAACTAAAATAAGTGTGTTTAAAGTCGTTTCTTTGCCTCAAAGGGGTCAAAATTGAAGCTTTTGAGTAATCAAAACTCTGTAAAAATGGCAATTTTGGTCACTGTGAGGGTTTAAAAAGTGGTTATTCAACATGAGGCACGATCCAATTGACATTCTGAATCATTTTTGATACAGTCCAAAAAATCAATTTTCGGATGAAAAACGATGACTCCGGACATGTCGAACGATCCCAAAATGGTCAATATGGATGAAATGTTAACATTTAATCTTTTGACTGTAAATGACTGTTGGATGTGAATTATGACTTTGTCAACTAAAATAAGTGTGTTTAAAGTCATTTCTGTGCCTGAAACGGGTCAAAATTGAAGCTTTTGAGTAAGCAAAACTCTGTAAAAAAGGCAATTGTGGTCACTCTGAGGGTTTAAAAAGTGGTTATTCAACATGAGGCACGATCCAATTGACATTTTGAATCATTTTTGGTACAGTCCAAAAAATCAATTTTCGTATGAAAAACGATGACTCCGGACATGTCGAACGATCCCAAAAAGGTCAAAATGGATGAAATTTTAACATTTAATCTTTTGACTGTAAATGACTGTTGGATGTGAATTATGACTTTGTCAACTAAAATAAGTGTGTTTAAAGTCATTTCTGTGCCTGAAACGGGTCAAAATTGAAGCTTTTGAGTAAGCAAAACTCTGTAAAAATGGCAATTTTGGTCACTGTGAGGGTTTAAAAAGTGGTTATTCAACATGAGGCACGATTGACATTTTGAATCATTTTTGGTACAGTCCAAAAAATCAATTTTCGGATGAAAAACGATGACTCCAGACATGTCGAACTATCCCAAAATGGTCAATATGGATGAAATTTTAACATTTAATCTTTTGACTGTAAATGACTGTTGGATGTGAATTATGACTTTGTCAACTAAAATAAGTGTGTTTAAAGTCATTTCTGTGCCTGAAACGGGTCAAAATTGAAGCTTTTGAGTAAGCAAAACTCTGTATATATGGCAATTTTGGTCACTCTGAGGGTTTAAAAAGTGGTTATTCAACATGAGGCACGATCCAATTGACATTTTGAATCATTTTTGGTACAGTCCAAAAAATCAATTTTCGAATGAAAAACTATGACTCCGGACATGTCGAACGATCCCAAAAAGGTCAAAATGGATGAAATTTTAACATTTAATCTTTTGACTGTAAATGACTGTTGGATGTGAATTATGACTTTGTCAACTAAAATAAGTGTGTTTAAAGTCATTTCTGTGCCTGAAACGGGTCAAAATTGAAGCTTTTGAGTAAGCAAAACTCTGTAAAAATGGCAATTTTGGTCACTGTGAGGGTTTAAAAAGTGGTTATTCAACATGAGGCACGATCCAATTGACATTTTGAATCATTTTTGATACAGTCCAAAAAATCAATTTTCGGATGAAAAACGATGACTCCGGACATGTCGAACGATCCCAAAATGGTCAATATGGATGAAATTTTAACATTTAATCTTTTGACTGTAAATGACTGTTGGATGTGAATTATGACTTTGTCAACTAAAATAAGTGTGTTTAAAGTCATTTCTGTGCCTGAAACGGGTCAAAATTGAAGCTTTTGAGTAAGCAAAACTCTGTAAAAATGGCAATTTTGGTCACTCTGAGGGTTTAAAAAGTGGTTATTCAACATGAGGCCCGATCCAATTGACATTTTGAATCATTTTTGGTACAGTCCAAAAAATAAATTTTCGGATGAAAAACGATGACTCCGGACCTATCGAACGTTCCCAAAATGGTCTATAATGATGAAATTTTAACATTTAATCTTTTGAATCTAAATGACTGTTGGATGTGAATTATGACTTTGTCAACTACAATAAGTGTGTTTAAAGCCGTTTCTGTGCCTCAAAGGGGTCAAAATTGAAGCTTTTGAGTAATCAAAACTCTGTAAAAATGGCAATTTTGGTCACTGTGAGGGTTTAAAAAGTGGTTATTCAACATGAGGCACGATCCAATTGACATTCTGAATCATTTTTGATACAGTCCAAAAAATCAATTTTCGGATGAAAAACGATGACTCCGGACATGTCGAACGTTCCCAAAATGGTCTATAATGATGAAATTTTAACATTTAATCTTTTGTATCTAAATGACTGTTGGATGTGAATTATGACTTTGTCAACTACAATAAGTGTGTTTAAAGCCGTTTCTGTGCCTCAAAGGGGTCAAAATTGAAGCTTTTGAGTAAGCAAAACTCTGTAAAAATGGCAATTTTGGTCACTCTGAGGGTTTAAAAAGTGGTTATTCAACATGAGGCACGATCCAATTGACATTTTGAATCATTTTTGGTACAGTCCAAAAAATCAATTTTCGAATGAAAAACTATGACTCCGGACATGTCGAACGATCCCAAAAAGGTCAAAATGGATGAAATTTTAACATTTAATCTTTTGACTGTAAATGACTGTTGGATGTGAATTATGACTTTGTCAACTAAAATAAGTGTGTTTAAAGTCATTTCTGTGCCTGAAACGGGTCAAAATTGAAGCTTTTGAGTAAGCAAAACTCTGTAAAAATGGCAATTTTGGTCACTGTGAGGGCTTAAAAAGTGGTTATTCAACATGAGGCACGATCCAATTGACATTTTGAATCATTTTTGTTACAGTCCAAAAAATCAATTTTCGGATGAAAAACGATGACTCCGGACATGTCGAACTATCCTAAAATGGTCAATATGGATGAAATTTTAACATTTAATCTTTTGACTGTAAATGACTGTTGGATGTGAATTATGACTTTGTCAACTAAAATAAGTGTGTTTAAAGTCATTTCTGTGCCTGAAACGGGTCAAAATTGAAGCTTTTGAGTAAGCAAAACTCTGTAAAAATGGCAATTTTGGTCACTGTGAGGGCTTAAAAAGTGGTTATTCAACATGAGGCACGATCCAATTGACATTTTGAATCATTTTTGTTACAGTCCAAAAAATCAATTTTCGGATGAAAAACGATGACTCCGGACATGTCGAACTATCCTAAAATGGTCAATATGGATGAAATTTTAACATTTAATCTTTTGACTGTAAATGACTGTTGGATGTGAATTATGACTTTGTCAACTAAAATAAGTGTGTTTAAAGTCATTTCTGTGCCTGAAACGGGTCAAAATTGAAGCTTTTGAGTAAGCAAAACTCTGTAAAAATGGCAATTTTGGTCACTGTGAGGGTTTAAAAAGTGGTTATTCAACATGAGGCACGATCCAATTGACATTTTGAATCATTTTTGGTACCGTCCAAAAAATCAATTTTCGGATGAAAAACGATGACTCCGGAAATGTCGAACTATCCCAAAATGGTCAATATGGATGAAATTTTAACATTTAATCTTTTGACTGTAAATGACTGTTGGATGTGAATTATGACTTTGTCAACTAAAATAAGTGTGTTTAAAGTCATTTCTGTGCCTGAAACGGGTCAAAATTGAAGCTTTTGAGTAAGCAAAACTCTGTAAAAATGGCAATTTTGGTCACTCCGAGGGTTTAGAAAGTGGTTATTCAACATGAGGCACGATCCAATTGACATTTTGAATCATTTTTGGTACAGTCCAAAAAATCAATTTTCGGATGAAAAACGATGACTCCGGACATGTCGAACGATCCCAAAATGGTCAATATGGATGAAATTTTAACATTTAATCTTTTGACTGTAAATGACTGTTGGATGTGAATTATGACTTTGTCAACTAAAATAAGTGTGTTTAAAGTCATTTCTGTGCCTGAAACGGGTCAAAATTGAAGCTTTTGAGTAAGCAAAACTCTGTAAAAATGGCAATTTTGGTCACTCTGAGTGTTTAAAAAGTGGTTATTCAACATGAGGCACGATCCAATTGACATTTTGAATCATTTTTGGTACAGTCCAAAAAATCAATTTTCGGATGAAAAACGATGACTCCGGACATGTTGAACGATCCCAAAATGGTCAAAATGGATGAAATTTTAACATTTAATCTTTTGACTGTAAATGACTGTTGGATGTGAATTATGACTTTGTCAACTAAAATAAGTGTGTTTAAAGTCATTTCTGTGCCTGAAACGGGTCAAAATTGAAGCTTTTGAGTAAGCAAAACTCTGTAAAAATGGCAATTTTGGTCACTGTGAGGGTTTAAAAAGTGGTTATTCAACATGAGGCACGATCCAATTGACATTTTGAATAATTTTTGGTACAGTCCAAAAATCAATTTTCGGATGAAAAACGATGACTCCGGACCTGTCGAACGTTCCTAAAATGGTCTATAATGATGAAATTTAAACATTTAATCTTTTGACTCTAAATGACTGTTGGATGTGAATTATGACTTTGTCAACTAAAATAAGTGTGTTTAAAGTCGTTTCTTTGCCTCAAAGGGGTCAAAATTGAAGCTTTTGAGTAATCAAAACTCTGTAAAAATGGCAATTTTGGTCACTGTGAGGGTTTAAAAAGTGGTTATTCAACATGAGGCACGATCCAATTGACATTCTGAATCATTTTTGATACAGTCCAAAAAATCAATTTTCGGATGAAAAACGATGACTCCGGACATGTCGAACGATCCCAAAATGGTCAATATGGATGAAATGTTAACATTTAATCTTTTGACTGTAAATGACTGTTGGATGTGAATTATGACTTTGTCAACTAAAATAAGTGTGTTTAAAGTCATTTCTGTGCCTGAAACGGGTCAAAATTGAAGCTTTTGAGTAAGCAAAACTCTGTAAAAAAGGCAATTTTGGTCACTCTGAGGGTTTAAAAAGTGGTTATTCAACATGAGGCACGATCCAATTGACATTTTGAATCATTTTTGGTACAGTCCAAAAAATCAATTTTCGTATGAAAAACGATGACTCCGGACATGTCGAACGATCCCAAAAAGGTCAAAATGGATGAAATTTTAACATTTAATCTTTTGACTGTAAATGACTGTTGGATGTGAATTATGACTTTGTCAACTAAAATAAGTGTGTTTAAAGTCATTTCTGTGCCTGAAACGGGTCAAAATTGAAGCTTTTGAGTAAGCAAAACTCTGTAAAAATGGCAATTTTGGTCACTGTGAGGGCTTAAAAAGTGGTTATTCAACATGAGGCACGATCCAATTGACATTTTGAATCATTTTTGTTACAGTCCAAAAAATCAATTTTCGGATGAAAAACGATGACTCCGGACATGTCGAACTATCCTAAAATGGTCAATATGGATGAAATTTTAACATTTAATCTTTTGACTGTAAATGACTGTTGGATGTGAATTATGACTTTGTCAACTAAAATAAGTGTGTTTAAAGTCATTTCTGTGCCTGAAACGGGTCAAAATTGAAGCTTTTGAGTAAGCAAAACTCTGTAAAAATGGCAATTTTGGTCACTGTGAGGGCTTAAAAAGTGGTTATTCAACATGAGGCACGATCCAATTGACATTTTGAATCATTTTTGTTACAGTCCAAAAAATCAATTTTCGGATGAAAAACGATGACTCCGGACATGTCGAACTATCCTAAAATGGTCAATATGGATGAAATTTTAACATTTAATCTTTTGACTGTAAATGACTGTTGGATGTGAATTATGACTTTGTCAACTAAAATAAGTGTGTTTAAAGTCATTTCTGTGCCTGAAACGGGTCAAAATTGAAGCTTTTGAGTAAGCAAAACTCTGTAAAAATGGCAATTTTGGTCACTCTGAGGGTTTAAAAAGTGGTTATTCAACATGAGGCACGATCCAATTGACATTTTGAATCATTTTTGGTACAGTCCAAAAAATCAATTTTCGGATGAAAAACGATGACTCCAGACATGTCGAACTATCCCAAAATGGTCAATATGGATGAAATTTTAACATTTAATCTTTTGACTGTAAATGACTGTTGGATGTGAATTATGACTTTGTCAACTAAAATAAGTGTGTTTAAAGTCATTTCTGTGCCTGAAACGGGTCAAAATTGAAGCTTTTGAGTAAGCAAAACTCTGTAAAAATGGCAATTTTGGTCACTGTGAGGGCTTAAAAAGTGGTTATTCAACATGAGGCACGATCCAATTGACATTTTGAATCATTTTTGTTACAGTCCAAAAAATCAATTTTCGGATGAAAAACGATGACTCCGGACATGTCGAACTATCCTAAAATGGTCAATATGGATGAAATTTTAACATTTAATCTTTTGACTGTAAATGACTGTTGGATGTGAATTATGACTTTGTCAACTAAAATAAGTGTGTTTAAAGTCATTTCTGTGCCTGAAACGGGTCAAAATTGAAGCTTTTGAGTAAGCAAAACTCTGTAAAAATGGCAATTTTGGTCACTCCGAGGGTTTAGAAAGTGGTTATTCAACATGAGGCACGATCCAATTGACATTTTGAATCATTTTTGGTACAGTCCAAAAAATCAATTTTCGGATGAAAAACGATGACTCCGGACATGTCGAACGATCCCAAAATGGTCAATATGGATGAAATTTTAACATTTAATCTTTTGACTGTAAATGACTGTTGGATGTGAATTATGACTTTGTCAACTAAAATAAGTGTGTTTAAAGTCATTTCTGTGCCTGAAACGGGTCAAAATTGAAGCTTTTGAGTAAGCAAAACTCTGTAAAAATGGCAATTTTGGTCACTCTGAGTGTTTAAAAAGTGGTTATTCAACATGAGGCACGATCCAATTGACATTTTGAATCATTTTTGGTACAGTCCAAAAAATCAATTTTCGGATGAAAAACGATGACTCCGGACATGTTGAACGATCCCAAAATGGTCAAAATGGATGAAATTTTAACATTTAATCTTTTGACTGTAAATGACTGTTGGATGTGAATTATGACTTTGTCAACTAAAATAAGTGTGTTTAAAGTCATTTCTGTGCCTGAAACGGGTCAAAATTGAAGCTTTTGAGTAAGCAAAACTCTGTAAAAATGGCAATTTTGGTCACTGTGAGGGTTTAAAAAGTGGTTATTCAACATGAGCCACGATCCAATTGACATTTTGAATCATTTTTGGTACAGTCCAAAAATCAATTTTCGGATGAAAAACGATGACTCCGGACCTGTCGAACGTTCCTAAAATGGTCTATAATGATGAAATTTAAACATTTAATCTTTTGACTCTAAATGACTGTTGGATGTGAATTATGACTTTGTCAACTAAAATAAGTGTGTTTAAAGTCGTTTCTTTGCCTCAAAGGGGTCAAAATTGAAGCTTTTGAGTAATCAAAACTCTGTAAAAATGGCAATTTTGGACACTGTGAGGGTTTAAAAAGTGGTTATTCAACATGAGGCACGATCCAATTGACATTCTGAATCATTTTTGATACAGTCCAAAAAATCAATTTTCGGATGAAAAACGATGACTCCGGACATGTCGAACGATCCCAAAATGGTCAATATGGATGAAATGTTAACATTTAATCTTTTGACTGTAAATGACTGTTGGATGTGAATTATGACTTTGTCAACTAAAATAAGTGTGTTTAAAGTCATTTCTGTGCCTGAAACGGGTCAAAATTGAAGCTTTTGAGTAAGCAAAACTCTGTAAAAAAGGCAATTGTGGTCACTCTGAGGGTTTAAAAAGTGGTTATTCAACATGAGGCACGATCCAATTGACATTTTGAATCATTTTTGGTACAGTCCAAAAAATCAATTTTCGTATGAAAAACGATGACTCCGGACATGTCGAACGATCCCAAAAAGGTCAAAATGGATGAAATTTTAACATTTAATCTTTTGACTGTAAATGACTGTTGGATGTGAATTATGACTTTGTCAACTAAAATAAGTGTGTTTAAAGTCATTTCTGTGCCTGAAACGGGTCAAAATTGAAGCTTTTGAGTAAGCAAAACTCTGTAAAAATGGCAATTTTGGTCACTGTGAGGGTTTAAAAAGTGGTTATTCAACATGAGGCACGATTGACATTTTGAATCATTTTTGGTACAGTCCAAAAAATCAATTTTCGGATGAAAAACGATGACTCCAGACATGTCGAACTATCCCAAAATGGTCAATATGGATGAAATTTTAACATTTAATCTTTTGACTGTAAATGACTGTTGGATGTGAATTATGACTTTGTCAACTAAAATAAGTGTGTTTAAAGTCATTTCTGTGCCTGAAACGGGTCAAAATTGAAGCTTTTGAGTAAGCAAAACTCTGTAAAAATGGCAATTTTGGTCACTCTGAGGGTTTAAAAAGTGGTTATTCAACATGAGGCACGATCCAATTGACATTTTGAATCATTTTTGGTACAGTCCAAAAAATCAATTTTCGAATGAAAAACTATGACTCCGGACATGTCGAACGATCCCAAAAAGGTCAAAATGGATGAAATTTTAACATTTAATCTTTTGACTGTAAATGACTGTTGGATGTGAATTATGACTTTGTCAACTAAAATAAGTGTGTTTAAAGTCATTTCTGTGCCTGAAACGGGTCAAAATTGAAGCTTTTGAGTAAGCAAAACTCTGTAAAAATGGCAATTTTGGTCACTGTGAGGGTTTAAAAAGTGGTTATTCAACATGAGGCACGATCCAATTGACATTTTGAATCATTTTTGATACAGTCCAAAAAATCAATTTTCGGATGAAAAACGATGACTCCGGACATGTCGAACGATCCCAAAATGGTCAATATGGATGAAATTTTAACATTTAATCTTTTGACTGTAAATGACTGTTGGATGTGAATTATGACTTTGTCAACTAAAATAAGTGTGTTTAAAGTCATTTCTGTGCCTGAAACGGGTCAAAATTGAAGCTTTTGAGTAAGCAAAACTCTGTAAAAATGGCAATTTTGGTCACTCTGAGGGTTTAAAAAGTGGTTATTCAACATGAGGCCCGATCCAATTGACATTTTGAATCATTTTTGGTACAGTCCAAAAAATAAATTTTCGGATGAAAAACGATGACTCCGGACCTATCGAACGTTCCCAAAATGGTCTATAATGATGAAATTTTAACATTTAATCTTTTGAATCTAAATGACTGTTGGATGTGAATTATGACTTTGTCAACTACAATAAGTGTGTTTAAAGCCGTTTCTGTGCCTCAAAGGGGTCAAAATTGAAGCTTTTGAGTAATCAAAACTCTGTAAAAATGGCAATTTTGGTCACTGTGAGGGTTTAAAAAGTGGTTATTCAACATGAGGCACGATCCAATTGACATTCTGAATCATTTTTGATACAGTCCAAAAAATCAATTTTCGGATGAAAAACGATGACTCCGGACATGTCGAACGTTCCCAAAATGGTCTATAATGATGAAATTTTAACATTTAATCTTTTGTATCTAAATGACTGTTGGATGTGAATTATGACTTTGTCAACTACAATAAGTGTGTTTAAAGCCGTTTCTGTGCCTCAAAGGGGTCAAAATTGAAGCTTTTGAGTAAGCAAAACTCTGTAAAAATGGCAATTTTGGTCACTCTGAGGGTTTAAAAAGTGGTTATTCAACATGAGGCACGATCCAATTGACATTTTGAATCATTTTTGGTACAGTCCAAAAAATCAATTTTCGAATGAAAAACTATGACTCCGGACATGTCGAACGATCCCAAAAAGGTCAAAATGGATGAAATTTTAACATTTAATCTTTTGACTGTAAATGACTGTTGGATGTGAATTATGACTTTGTCAACTAAAATAAGTGTGTTTAAAGTCATTTCTGTGCCTGAAACGGGTCAAAATTGAAGCTTTTGAGTAAGCAAAACTCTGTAAAAATGGCAATTTTGGTCACTGTGAGGGCTTAAAAAGTGGTTATTCAACATGAGGCACGATCCAATTGACATTTTGAATCATTTTTGTTACAGTCCAAAAAATCAATTTTCGGATGAAAAACGATGACTCCGGACATGTCGAACTATCCTAAAATGGTCAATATGGATGAAATTTTAACATTTAATCTTTTGACTGTAAATGACTGTTGGATGTGAATTATGACTTTGTCAACTAAAATAAGTGTGTTTAAAGTCATTTCTGTGCCTGAAACGGGTCAAAATTGAAGCTTTTGAGTAAGCAAAACTCTGTAAAAATGGCAATTTTGGTCACTGTGAGGGCTTAAAAAGTGGTTATTCAACATGAGGCACGATCCAATTGACATTTTGAATCATTTTTGTTACAGTCCAAAAAATCAATTTTCGGATGAAAAACGATGACTCCGGACATGTCGAACTATCCTAAAATGGTCAATATGGATGAAATTTTAACATTTAATCTTTTGACTGTAAATGACTGTTGGATGTGAATTATGACTTTGTCAACTAAAATAAGTGTGTTTAAAGTCATTTCTGTGCCTGAAACGGGTCAAAATTGAAGCTTTTGAGTAAGCAAAACTCTGTAAAAATGGCAATTTTGGTCACTCTGAGGGTTTAAAAAGTGGTTATTCAACATGAGGCACGATCCAATTGACATTTTGAATCATTTTTGGTACAGTCCAAAAAATCAATTTTCGGATGAAAAACGATGACTCCAGACATGTCGAACTATCCCAAAATGGTCAATATGGATGAAATTTTAACATTTAATCTTTTGACTGTAAATGACTGTTGGATGTGAATTATGACTTTGTCAACTAAAATAAGTGTGTTTAAAGTCATTTCTGTGCCTGAAACGGGTCAAAATTGAAGCTTTTGAGTAAGCAAAACTCTGTAAAAATGGCAATTTTGGTCACTGTGAGGGCTTAAAAAGTGGTTATTCAACATGAGGCACGATCCAATTGACATTTTGAATCATTTTTGTTACAGTCCAAAAAATCAATTTTCGGATGAAAAACGATGACTCCGGACATGTCGAACTATCCTAAAATGGTCAATATGGATGAAATTTTAACATTTAATCTTTTGACTGTAAATGACTGTTGGATGTGAATTATGACTTTGTCAACTAAAATAAGTGTGTTTAAAGTCATTTCTGTGCCTGAAACGGGTCAAAATTGAAGCTTTTGAGTAAGCAAAACTCTGTAAAAATGGCAATTTTGGTCACTCCGAGGGTTTAGAAAGTGGTTATTCAACATGAGGCACGATCCAATTGACATTTTGAATCATTTTTGGTACAGTCCAAAAAATCAATTTTCGGATGAAAAACGATGACTCCGGACATGTCGAACGATCCCAAAATGGTCAATATGGATGAAATTTTAACATTTAATCTTTTGACTGTAAATGACTGTTGGATGTGAATTATGACTTTGTCAACTAAAATAAGTGTGTTTAAAGTCATTTCTGTGCCTGAAACGGGTCAAAATTGAAGCTTTTGAGTAAGCAAAACTCTGTAAAAATGGCAATTTTGGTCACTCTGAGTGTTTAAAAAGTGGTTATTCAACATGAGGCACGATCCAATTGACATTTTGAATCATTTTTGTTACAGTCCAAAAAATCAATTTTCGGATGAAAAACGATGACTCCGGACATGTCGAACTATCCTAAAATGGTCAATATGGATGAAATTTTAACATTTAATCTTTTGACTGTAAATGACTGTTGGATGTGAATTATGACTTTGTCAACTAAAATAAGTGTGTTTAAAGTCATTTCTGTGCCTGAAACGGGTCAAAATTGAAGCTTTTGAGTAAGCAAAACTCTGTAAAAATGGCAATTTTGGTCACTGTGAGGGCTTAAAAAGTGGTTATTCAACATGAGGCACGATCCAATTGACATTTTGAATCATTTTTGTTACAGTCCAAAAAATCAATTTTCGGATGAAAAACGATGACTCCGGACATGTCGAACTATCCTAAAATGGTCAATATGGATGAAATTTTAACATTTAATCTTTTGACTGTAAATGACTGTTGGATGTGAATTATGACTTTGTCAACTAAAATAAGTGTGTTTAAAGTCATTTCTGTGCCTGAAACGGGTCAAAATTGAAGCTTTTGAGTAAGCAAAACTCTGTAAAAATGGCAATTTTGGTCACTCTGAGGGTTTAAAAAGTGGTTATTCAACATGAGGCACGATCCAATTGACATTTTGAATCATTTTTGGTACAGTCCAAAAAATCAATTTTCGGATGAAAAACGATGACTCCAGACATGTCGAACTATCCCAAAATGGTCAATATGGATGAAATTTTAACATTTAATCTTTTGACTGTAAATGACTGTTGGATGTGAATTATGACTTTGTCAACTAAAATAAGTGTGTTTAAAGTCATTTCTGTGCCTGAAACGGGTCAAAATTGAAGCTTTTGAGTAAGCAAAACTCTGTAAAAATGGCAATTTTGGTCACTGTGAGGGCTTAAAAAGTGGTTATTCAACATGAGGCACGATCCAATTGACATTTTGAATCATTTTTGTTACAGTCCAAAAAATCAATTTTCGGATGAAAAACGATGACTCCGGACATGTCGAACTATCCTAAAATGGTCAATATGGATGAAATTTTAACATTTAATCTTTTGACTGTAAATGACTGTTGGATGTGAATTATGACTTTGTCAACTAAAATAAGTGTGTTTAAAGTCATTTCTGTGCCTGAAACGGGTCAAAATTGAAGCTTTTGAGTAAGCAAAACTCTGTAAAAATGGCAATTTTGGTCACTCCGAGGGTTTAGAAAGTGGTTATTCAACATGAGGCACGATCCAATTGACATTTTGAATCATTTTTGGTACAGTCCAAAAAATCAATTTTCGGATGAAAAACGATGACTCCGGACATGTCGAACGATCCCAAAATGGTCAATATGGATGAAATTTTAACATTTAATCTTTTGACTGTAAATGACTGTTGGATGTGAATTATGACTTTGTCAACTAAAATAAGTGTGTTTAAAGTCATTTCTGTGCCTGAAACGGGTCAAAATTGAAGCTTTTGAGTAAGCAAAACTCTGTAAAAATGGCAATTTTGGTCACTCTGAGTGTTTAAAAAGTGGTTATTCAACATGAGGCACGATCCAATTGACATTTTGAATCATTTTTGGTACAGTCCAAAAAATCAATTTTCGGATGAAAAACGATGACTCCGGACATGTTGAACGATCCCAAAATGGTCAAAATGGATGAAATTTTAACATTTAATCTTTTGACTGTAAATGACTGTTGGATGTGAATTATGACTTTGTCAACTAAAATAAGTGTGTTTAAAGTCATTTCTGTGCCTGAAACGGGTCAAAATTGAAGCTTTTGAGTAAGCAAAACTCTGTAAAAATGGCAATTTTGGTCACTGTGAGGGTTTAAAAAGTGGTTATTCAACATGAGCCACGATCCAATTGACATTTTGAATCATTTTTGGTACAGTCCAAAAATCAATTTTCGGATGAAAAACGATGACTCCGGACCTGTCGAACGTTCCTAAAATGGTCTATAATGATGAAATTTAAACATTTAATCTTTTGACTCTAAATGACTGTTGGATGTGAATTATGACTTTGTCAACTAAAATAAGTGTGTTTAAAGTCGTTTCTTTGCCTCAAAGGGGTCAAAATTGAAGCTTTTGAGTAATCAAAACTCTGTAAAAATGGCAATTTTGGACACTGTGAGGGTTTAAAAAGTGGTTATTCAACATGAGGCACGATCCAATTGACATTCTGAATCATTTTTGATACAGTCCAAAAAATCAATTTTCGGATGAAAAACGATGACTCCGGACATGTCGAACGATCCCAAAATGGTCAATATGGATGAAATGTTAACATTTAATCTTTTGACTGTAAATGACTGTTGGATGTGAATTATGACTTTGTCAACTAAAATAAGTGTGTTTAAAGTCATTTCTGTGCCTGAAACGGATCAAAATTGAAGCTTTTGAGTAAGCAAAACTCTGTAAAAAAGGCAATTGTGGTCACTCTGAGGGTTTAAAAAGTGGTTATTCAACATGAGGCACGATCCAATTGACATTTTGAATCATTTTTGGTACAGTCCAAAAAATCAATTTTCGTATGAAAAACGATGACTCCGGACATGTCGAACGATCCCAAAAAGGTCAAAATGGATGAAATTTTAACATTTAATCTTTTGACTGTAAATGACTGTTGGATGTGAATTATGACTTTGTCAACT
Organism: Lissotriton vulgaris; assembly: GCF_964263255.1. NCBI lineage: Eukaryota > Metazoa > Chordata > Amphibia > Caudata > Salamandridae > Lissotriton > Lissotriton vulgaris. The sequence goes on from NW_028244490.1 coordinate 41,028, forward strand.
AAAATAAGTGTGTTTAAAGTCATTTCTGTGCCTGAAACGGGTCAAAATTGAAGCTTTTGAGTAAGCAAAACTCTGTAAAAATGGCAATTTTGGTCACTGTGAGGGTTTAAAAAGTGGTTATTCAACATGAGGCACGATTGACATTTTGAATCATTTTTGATACAGTCCAAAAAATCAATTTTCGGATGAAAAACGATGACTCCGGACATGTCGAACGATCCCAAAATGGTCAATATGGATGAAATTTTAACATTTAATCTTTTGACTGTAAATGACTGTTGGATGTGAATTATGACTTTGTCAACTACAATAAGTGTGTTTAAAGTCGTTTCTGTGCCTCAAAGGGGTCAAAATTGAAGCTTTTGAGTAATCAAAACTCTGTAAAAATGGCAATTTTGGTCACTGTGAGGGTTTAAAAAGTGGTTATTCAACATGAGGCACGATCCAATTGACATTCTGAATCATTTTTGATACAGTCCAAAAAATCAATTTTCGGATGAAAAACGATGACTCCGGACATGTCGAACGTTCCCAAAATGGTCTATAATGATGAAATTTTAACATTTAATCTTTTGTATCTAAATGACTGTTGGATGTGAATTATGACTTTGTCAACTACAATAAGTGTGTTTAAAGCCGTTTCTGTGCCTCAAAGGGGTCAAAATTGAAGCTTTTGAGTAAGCAAAACTCTGTAAAAATGGCAATTTTGGTCACTCTGAGGGTTTAAAAAGTGGTTATTCAACATGAGGCACGATCCAATTGACATTTTGAATCATTTTTGGTACAGTCCAAAAAATCAATTTTCGAATGAAAAACTATGACTCCGGACATGTCGAACGATCCCAAAAAGGTCAAAATGGATGAAATTTTAACATTTAATCTTTTGACTGTAAATGACTGTTGGATGTGAATTATGACTTTGTCAACTAAAATAAGTGTGTTTAAAGTCATTTCTGTGCCTGAAACGGGTCAAAATTGAAGCTTTTGAGTAAGCAAAACTCTGTAAAAATGGCAATTTTGGTCACTGTGAGGGCTTAAAAAGTGGTTATTCAACATGAGGCACGATCCAATTGACATTTTGAATCATTTTTGTTACAGTCCAAAAAATCAATTTTCGGATGAAAAACGATGACTCCGGACATGTCGAACTATCCTAAAATGGTCAATATGGATGAAATTTTAACATTTAATCTTTTGACTGTAAATGACTGTTGGATGTGAATTATGACTTTGTCAACTAAAATAAGTGTGTTTAAAGTCATTTCTGTGCCTGAAACGGGTCAAAATTGAAGCTTTTGAGTAAGCAAAACTCTGTAAAAATGGCAATTTTGGTCACTGTGAGGGCTTAAAAAGTGGTTATTCAACATGAGGCACGATCCAATTGACATTTTGAATCATTTTTGGTACAGTCCAAAAAATCAATTTTCGGATGAAAAACGATGACTCCAGACATGTCGAACTATCCCAAAATGGTCAATATGGATGAAATTTTAACATTTAATCTTTTGACTGTAAATGACTGTTGGATGTGAATTATGACTTTGTCAACTAAAATAAGTGTGTTTAAAGTCATTTCTGTGCCTGAAACGGGTCAAAATTGAAGCTTTTGAGTAAGCAAAACTCTGTAAAAATGGCAATTTTGGTCACTGTGAGGGCTTAAAAAGTGGTTATTCAACATGAGGCACGATCCAATTGACATTTTGAATCATTTTTGTTACAGTCCAAAAAATCAATTTTCGGATGAAAAACGATGACTCCGGACATGTCGAACTATCCTAAAATGGTCAATATGGATGAAATTTTAACATTTAATCTTTTGACTGTAAATGACTGTTGGATGTGAATTATGACTTTGTCAACTAAAATAAGTGTGTTTAAAGTCATTTCTGTGCCTGAAACGGGTCAAAATTGAAGCTTTTGAGTAAGCAAAACTCTGTAAAAATGGCAATTTTGGTCACTGTGAGGGTTTAAAAAGTGGTTATTCAACATGAGGCACGATCCAATTGACATTTTGAATCATTTTTGGTACAGTCCAAAAAATCAATTTTCGGATGAAAAACGATGACTCCGGAAATGTCGAACTATCCCAAAATGGTCAATATGGATGAAATTTTAACATTTAATCTTTTGACTGTAAATGACTGTTGGATGTGAATTATGACTTTGTCAACTAAAATAAGTGTGTTTAAAGTCATTTCTGTGCCTGAAACGGGTCAAAATTGAAGCTTTTGAGTAAGCAAAACTCTGTAAAAATGGCAATTTTGGTCACTCCGAGGGTTTAGAAAGTGGTTATTCAACATGAGGCACGATCCAATTGACATTTTGAATCATTTTTGGTACAGTCCAAAAAATCAATTTTCGGATGAAAAACGATGACTCCGGACATGTCGAACGATCCCAAAATGGTCAATATGGATGAAATTTTAACATTTAATCTTTTGACTGTAAATGACTGTTGGATGTGAATTATGACTTTGTCAACTAAAATAAGTGTGTTTAAAGTCATTTCTGTGCCTGAAACGGGTCAAAATTGAAGCTTTTGAGTAAGCAAAACTCTGTAAAAATGGCAATTTTGGTCACTCTGAGTGTTTAAAAAGTGGTTATTCAACATGAGGCACGATCCAATTGACATTTTGAATCATTTTTGGTACAGTCCAAAAAATCAATTTTCGGATGAAAAACGATGACTCCGGACATGTTGAACGATCCCAAAATGGTCAAAATGGATGAAATTTTAACATTTAATCTTTTGACTGTAAATGACTGTTGGATGTGAATTATGACTTTGTCAACTAAAATAAGTGTGTTTAAAGTCATTTCTGTGCCTGAAACGGGTCAAAATTGAAGCTTTTGAGTAAGCAAAACTCTGTAAAAATGGCAATTTTGGTCACTGTGAGGGTTTAAAAAGTGGTTATTCAACATGAGGCACGATCCAATTGACATTTTGAATCATTTTTGGTACAGTCCAAAAATCAATTTTCGGATGAAAAACGATGACTCCGGACCTGTCGAACGTTCCTAAAATGGTCTATAATGATGAAATTTAAACATTTAATCTTTTGACTCTAAATGACTGTTGGATGTGAATTATGACTTTGTCAACTAAAATAAGTGTGTTTAAAGTCGTTTCTTTGCCTCAAAGGGGTCAAAATTGAAGCTTTTGAGTAATCAAAACTCTGTAAAAATGGCAATTTTGGTCACTGTGAGGGTTTAAAAAGTGGTTATTCAACATGAGGCACGATCCAATTGACATTCTGAATCATTTTTGATACAGTCCAAAAAATCAATTTTCGGATGAAAAACGATGACTCCGGACATGTCGAACGATCCCAAAATGGTCAATATGGATGAAATGTTAACATTTAATCTTTTGACTGTAAATGACTGTTGGATGTGAATTATGACTTTGTCAACTAAAATAAGTGTGTTTGAAGTCATTTCTGTGCCTGAAACGGGTCAAAATTGAAGCTTTTGAGTAAGCAAAACTCTGTAAAAAAGGCAATTTTGGTCACTCTGAGGGTTTAAAAAGTGGTTATTCAACATGAGGCACGATCCAATTGACATTTTGAATCATTTTTGGTACAGTCCAAAAAATCAATTTTCGTATGAAAAACGATGACTCCGGACATGTCGAACGATCCCAAAAAGGTCAAAATGGATGAAATTTTAACATTTAATCTTTTGACTGTAAATGACTGTTGGATGTGAATTATGACTTTGTCAACTAAAATAAGTGTGTTTAAAGTCATTTCTGTGCCTGAAACGGGTCAAAATTGAAGCTTTTGAGTAAGCAAAACTCTGTAAAAATGGCAATTTTGGTCACTGTGAGGGCTTAAAAAGTGGTTATTCAACATGAGGCACGATCCAATTGACATTTTGAATCATTTTTGTTACAGTCCAAAAAATCAATTTTCGGATGAAAAACGATGACTCCGGACATGTCGAACTATCCTAAAATGGTCAATATGGATGAAATTTTAACATTTAATCTTTTGACTGTAAATGACTGTTGGATGTGAATTATGACTTTGTCAACTAAAATAAGTGTGTTTAAAGTCATTTCTGTGCCTGAAACGGGTCAAAATTGAAGCTTTTGAGTAAGCAAAACTCTGTAAAAATGGCAATTTTGGTCACTGTGAGGGCTTAAAAAGTGGTTATTCAACATGAGGCACGATCCAATTGACATTTTGAATCATTTTTGTTACAGTCCAAAAAATCAATTTTCGGATGAAAAACGATGACTCCGGACATGTCGAACTATCCTAAAATGGTCAATATGGATGAAATTTTAACATTTAATCTTTTGACTGTAAATGACTGTTGGATGTGAATTATGACTTTGTCAACTAAAATAAGTGTGTTTAAAGTCATTTCTGTGCCTGAAACGGGTCAAAATTGAAGCTTTTGAGTAAGCAAAACTCTGTAAAAATGGCAATTTTGGTCACTCTGAGGGTTTAAAAAGTGGTTATTCAACATGAGGCACGATCCAATTGACATTTTGAATCATTTTTGGTACAGTCCAAAAAATCAATTTTCGGATGAAAAACGATGACTCCAGACATGTCGAACTATCCCAAAATGGTCAATATGGATGAAATTTTAACATTTAATCTTTTGACTGTAAATGACTGTTGGATGTGAATTATGACTTTGTCAACTAAAATAAGTGTGTTTAAAGTCATTTCTGTGCCTGAAACGGGTCAAAATTGAAGCTTTTGAGTAAGCAAAACTCTGTAAAAATGGCAATTTTGGTCACTGTGAGGGCTTAAAAAGTGGTTATTCAACATGAGGCACGATCCAATTGACATTTTGAATCATTTTTGTTACAGTCCAAAAAATCAATTTTCGGATGAAAAACGATGACTCCGGACATGTCGAACTATCCTAAAATGGTCAATATGGATGAAATTTTAACATTTAATCTTTTGACTGTAAATGACTGTTGGATGTGAATTATGACTTTGTCAACTAAAATAAGTGTGTTTAAAGTCATTTCTGTGCCTGAAACGGGTCAAAATTGAAGCTTTTGAGTAAGCAAAACTCTGTAAAAATGGCAATTTTGGTCACTGTGAGGGTTTAAAAAGTGGTTATTCAACATGAGGCACGATCCAATTGACATTTTGAATCATTTTTGGTACAGTCCAAAAAATCAATTTTCGGATGAAAAACGATGACTCCAGACATGTCGAACTATCCCAAAATGGTCAATATGGATGAAATTTTAACATTTAATCTTTTAACTGTAAATGACTGTTGGATGTGAATTATGACTTTGTCAACTAAAATAAGTGTGTTTAAAGTCATTTCTGTGCCTGAAACGGGTCAAAATTGAAGCTTTTGAGTAAGCAAAACTCTGTAAAAATGGCAATTTTGGTCACTGTGAGGGCTTAAAAAGTGGTTATTCAACATTAGGCACGATCCAATTGACATTTTGAATCATTTTTGTTACAGTCCAAAAAATCAATTTTTGGATGAAAAACGATGACTCCGGACATGTCGAACTATCCTAAAATGGTCAATATGGATGAAATTTTAACATTTAATCTTTTGACTGTAAATGACTGTTGGATGTGAATTATGACTTTGTCAACTAAAATAAGTGTGTTTAAAGTCATTTCTGTGCCTGAAACGGGTCAAAATTGAAGCTTTTGAGTAAGCAAAACTCTGTAAAAATGGCAATTTTGGTCACTGTGAGGGTTTAAAAAGTGGTTATTCAACATGAGGCACGATCCAATTGACATTTTGAATCATTTTTGATACAGTCCAAAAAATCAATTTTCGGATGAAAAACGATGACTCCGGACATGTCGAACGATCCCGAAATGGTCAATATGGATGAAATTTTAACATTTAATCTTTTGACTGTAAATGACTGTTGGATGTGAATTATGACTTTGTCAACTAAAATAAGTGTGTTTAAAGTCATTTCTGTGCCTGAAACGGGTCAAAATTGAAGCTTTTGAGTAAGCAAAACTCTGTAAAAATGGCAATTTTGGTCACTGTGAGGGCTTAAAAAGTGGTTATTCAACATGAGGCACGATCCAATTGACATTTTGAATCATTTTTGTTACAGTCCAAAAAATCAATTTTCGGATGAAAATCGATGACTCCGGACATGTCGAACTATCCTAAAATGGTCAATATGGATGAAATTTTAACATTTAATCTTTTGACTGTAAATGACTGTTGGATGTGAATTATGACTTTGTCAACTAAAATAAGTGTGTTTAAAGTCATTTCTGTGCCTGAAACGGGTCAAAATTGAAGCTTTTGAGTAAGCAAAACTCTGTAAAAATGGCAATTTTGGTCACTGTGAGGGTTTAAAAAGTGGTTATTCAACATGAGGCACGATCCAATTGACATTTTGAATCATTTTTGTTACAGTCCAAAAAATCAATTTTCGGATGAAAAACGATGACTCCGGACATGTCGAACTATCCTAAAATGGTCAATATGGATGAAATTTTAACATTTAATCTTTTGACTGTAAATGACTGTTGGATGTGAATTATGACTTTGTCAACTAAAATAAGTGTGTTTAAAGTCATTTCTGTGCCTGAAACGGGTCAAAATTGAAGCTTTTGAGTAAGCAAAACTCTGTAAAAATGGCAATTTTGGTCACTGTGAGGGTTTAAAAAGTGGTTATTCAACATGAGGCACGATCCAATTGACATTTTGAATCATTTTTGGTACAGTCCAAAAAATCAATTTTCGGATGAAAAACGATGACTCCAGACATGTCGAACTATCCCAAAATGGTCAATATGGATGAAATTTTAACATTTAATCTTTTGACTGTAAATGACTGTTGGATGTGAATTATGACTTTGTCAACTAAAATAAGTGTGTTTAAAGTCATTTCTGTGCCTGAAACGGGTCAAAATTGAAGCTTTTGAGTAAGCAAAACTCTGTAAAAATGGCAATTTTGGTCACTGTGAGGGCTTAAAAAGTGGTTATTCAACATGAGGCACGATCCAATTGACATTTTGAATCATTTTTGTTACAGTCCAAAAAATCAATTTTCGGATGAAAAACGATGACTCCGGACATGTCGAACTATCCTAAAATGGTCAATATGGATGAAATTTTAACATTTAATCTTTTGACTGTAAATGACTGTTGGATGTGAATTATGACTTTGTCAACTAAAATAAGTGTGTTTAAAGTCATTTCTGTGCCTGAAACGGGTCAAAATTGAAGCTTTTGAGTAAGCAAAACTCTGTAAAAATGGCAATTTTGGTCACTGTGAGGGTTTAAAAAGTGGTTATTCAACATGAGGCACGATCCAATTGACATTTTGAATCATTTTTGGTACAGTCCAAAAAATCAATTTTTGGATGAAAAACGATGACTCCAGACATGTCGAACTATCCCAAAATGGTCAATATGGATGAAATTTTAACATTTAATCTTTTGACTGTAAATGACTGTTGGATGTGAATTATGACTTTGTCAACTAAAATAAGTGTGTTTAAAGTCATTTCTGTGCCTGAAACGGGTCAAAATTGAAGCTTTTGAGTAAGCAAAACTCTGTAAAAATGGCAATTTTGGTCACTCTGAGGGTTTAAAAAGTGGTTATTCAACATGAGGCACGATCCAATTGACATTTTGAATCATTTTTGGTACAGTCCAAAAAATCAATTTTCGAATGAAAAACTATGACTCCGGACATGTCGAACGATCCCAAAAAGGTCAAAATGGATGAAATTTTAACATTTAATCTTTTGACTGTAAATGACTGTTGGATGTGAATTATGACTTTGTCAACTAAAATAAGTGTGTTTAAAGTCATTTCTGTGCCTGAAACGGGTCAAAATTGAAGCTTTTGAGTAAGCAAAACTCTGTAAAAATGGCAATTTTGGTCACTGTGAGGGCTTAAAAAGTGGTTATTCAACATGAGGCACGATCCAATTGACATTTTGAATCATTTTTGATACAGTCCAAAAAATCAATTTTCGGATGAAAAACGATGACTCCGGACATGTCGAACTATCCTAAAATGGTCAATATGGATGAAATTTTAACATTTAATCTTTTGACTGTAAATGACTGTTGGATGTGAATTATGACTTTGTCAACTAAAATAAGTGTGTTTAAAGTCATTTCTGTGCCTGAAACGGGTCAAAATTGAAGCTTTTGAGTAAGCAAAACTCTGTAAAAATGGCAATTTTGGTCACTGTGAGGGCTTAAAAAGTGGTTATTCAACATGAGGCACGATCCAATTGACATTTTGAATCATTTTTGTTACAGTCCAAAAAATCAATTTTCGGATGAAAAACGATGACTCCGGACATGTCGAACTATCCTAAAATGGTCAATATGGATGAAATTTTAACATTTAATCTTTTGACTGTAAATGACTGTTGGATGTGAATTATGACTTTGTCAACTAAAATAAGTGTGTTTAAAGTCATTTCTGTGCCTGAAACGGGTCAAAATTGAAGCTTTTGAGTAAGCAAAACTCTGTAAAAATGGCAATTTTGGTCACTCTGAGGGTTTAAAAAGTGGTTATTCAACATGAGGCACGATCCAATTGACATTTTGAATCATTTTTGGTACAGTCCAAAAAATCAATTTTCGGATGAAAAACGATGACTCCAGACATGTCGAACTATCCCAAAATGGTCAATATGGATGAAATTTTAACATTTAATCTTTTGACTGTAAATGACTGTTGGATGTGAATTATGACTTTGTCCACTAAAATAAGTGTGTTTAAAGTCATTTCTGTGCCTGAAACGGGTCAAAATTGAAGCTTTTGAGTAAGCAAAACTCTGTAAAAATGGCAATTTTGGTCACTGTGAGGGCTTAAAAAGTGGTTATTCAACATGAGGCACGATCCAATTGACATTTTGAATCATTTTTGTTACAGTCCAAAAAATCAATTTTCGGATGAAAAACGATGACTCCGGACATGTCGAACTATCCTAAAATGGTCAATATGGATGAAATTTTAACATTTAATCTTTTGACTGTAAATGACTGTTGGATGTGAATTATGACTTTGTCAACTAAAATAAGTGTGTTTAAAGTCATTTCTGTGCCTGAAACGGGTCAAAATTGAAGCTTTTGAGTAAGCAAAACTCTGTAAAAATGGCAATTTTGGTCACTGTGAGGGTTTAAAAAGTGGTTATTCAACATGAGGCACGATCCAATTGACATTTTGAATCATTTTTGGTACAGTCCAAAAAATCAATTTTCGGATGAAAAACGATGACTCCGGAAATGTCGAACTATCCCAAAATGGTCAATATGGATGAAATTTTAACATTTAATCTTTTGACTGTAAATGACTGTTGGATGTGAATTATGACTTTGTCAACTAAAATAAGTGTGTTTAAAGTCATTTCTGTGCCTGAAACGGGTCAAAATTGAAGCTTTTGAGTAAGCAAAACTCTGTAAAAATGGCAATTTTGGTCACTGTGAGGGTTTAAAAAGTGGTTATTCAACATGAGGCACGATCCAATTGACATTTTGAATCATTTTTGGTACAGTCCAAAAAATCAATTTTCGGATGAAAAACGATGACTCCGGACATGTCGAACTATCCCAAAATGGTCAATATGGATGAAATTTTAACATTTAATCTTTTGACTGTAAATGACTGTTGGATGTGAATTATGACTTTGTCAACTAAAATAAGTGTGTTTAAAGTAATTTCTGTGCCTGAAACGGGTCAAAATTGAAGCTTTTGAGTAAGCAAAACTCTGTAAAAATGGCAATTTTGGTCACTCTGAGGGTTTAAAAAGTGGTTATTCAACATGAGGCACGATCCAATTGACATTTTGAATCATTTTTGGTACAGTCCAAAAAATCAATTTTCGGATGAAAAACGATGACTCCGGACATGTCGAACGATCCCAAAATGGTCAATATGGATGAAATTTTAACATTTAATCTTTTGACTGTAAATGACTGTTGGATGTGAATTATGACTTTGTCAACTAAAATAAGTGTGTTTAAAGTCATTTCTGTGCCTGAAACGGGTCAAAATGGAAGCTTTTGAGTAAGCAAAACTCTGTAAAAATGGCAATTTTGGTCACTCTGAGGGTTTAAAAAGTGGTTATTCAACATGAGGCACGATCCAATTGACATTTTGAATCTTTTTTGGTACAGTCCAAAAAATCAATTTTCGAATGAAAAACGATGACTCCGGACATGTCGAACGATCCCAAAAAGGTCAAAATGGATGAAATTTTAACATTTAATCTTTTGACTGTAAATGACTGTTGGATGTGAATTATGACTTTGTCAACTAAAATAAGTGTGTTTAAAGTCATTTCTGTGCCTGAAACGGGTCAAAATTGAAGCTTTTGAGTAAGCAAAACTCTGTAAAAATGGCAATTTTGGTCACTGTGAGGGCTTAAAAAGTGGTTATTCAACATTAGGCACGATCCAATTGACATTTTGAATCATTTTTGTTACAGTACAAAAAATCAATTTTTGGATGAAAAACGATGACTCCGGACATGTCGAACTATCCTAAAATGGTCAATATGGATGAAATTTTAACATTTAATCTTTTGACTGTAAATGACTGTTGGATGTGAATTATGACTTTGTCAACTAAAATAAGTGTGTTTAAAGTCATTTCTGTGCCTGAAACGGGTCAAAATTGAAGCTTTTGAGTAAGCAAAACTCTGTAAAAATGGCAATTTTGGTCACTGTGAGGGTTTAAAAAGTGGTTATTCAACATGAGGCACGATCCAATTGACATTTTGAATCATTTTTGATACAGTCCAAAAAATCAATTTTCGGATGAAAAACGATGACTCCGGACATGTCGAACGATCCCGAAATGGTCAATATGGATGAAATTTTAACATTTAATCTTTTGACTGTAAATGACTGTTGGATGTGAATTATGACTTTGTCAACTAAAATAAGTGTGTTTAAAGTCATTTCTGTGCCTGAAACGGGTCAAAATTGAAGCTTTTGAGTAAGCAAAACTCTGTAAAAATGGCAATTTTGGTCACTGTGAGGGCTTAAAAAGTGGTTATTCAACATGAGGCACGATCCAATTGACATTTTGAATCATTTTTGTTACAGTCCAAAAAATCAATTTTCGGATGAAAAACGATGACTCCGGACATGTCGAACTATCCTAAAATGGTCAATATGGATGAAATTTTAACATTTAATCTTTTGACTGTAAATGACTGTTGGATGTGAATTATGACTTTGTCAACTAAAATAAGTGTGTTTAAAGTCATTTCTGTGCCTGAAACGGGTCAAAATTGAAGCTTTTGAGTAAGCAAAACTCTGTAAAAATGGCAATTTTGGTCACTGTGAGGGTTTAAAAAGTGGTTATTCAACATGAGGCACGATCCAATTGACATTTTGAATCATTTTTGTTACAGTCCAAAAAATCAATTTTCGGATGAAAAACGATGACTCCGGACATGTCGAACTATCCTAAAATGGTCAATATGGATGAAATTTTAACATTTAATCTTTTGACTGTAAATGACTGTTGGATGTGAATTATGACTTTGTCAACTAAAATAAGTGTGTTTAAAGTCATTTCTGTGCCTGAAACGGGTCAAAATTGAAGCTTTTGAGTAAGCAAAACTCTGTAAAAATGGCAATTTTGGTCACTGTGAGGGTTTAAAAAGTGGTTATTCAACATGAGGCACGATCCAATTGACATTTTGAATCATTTTTGGTACAGTCCAAAAAATCAATTTTCGGATGAAAAACGATGACTCCAGACATGTCGAACTATCCCAAAATGGTCAATATGGATGAAATTTTAACATTTAATCTTTTGACTGTAAATGACTGTTGGATGTGAATTATGACTTTGTCAACTAAAATAAGTGTGTTTAAAGTCATTTCTGTGCCTGAAACGGGTCAAAATTGAAGCTTTTGAGTAAGCAAAACTCTGTAAAAATGGCAATTTTGGTCACTGTGAGGGCTTAAAAAGTGGTTATTCAACATGAGGCACGATCCAATTGACATTTTGAATCATTTTTGTTACAGTCCAAAAAATCAATTTTCGGATGAAAAACGATGACTCCGGACATGTCGAACTATCCTAAAATGGTCAATATGGATGAAATTTTAACATTTAATCTTTTGACTGTAAATGACTGTTGGATGTGAATTATGACTTTGTCAACTAAAATAAGTGTGTTTAAAGTCATTTCTGTGCCTGAAACGGGTCAAAATTGAAGCTTTTGAGTAAGCAAAACTCTGTAAAAATGGCAATTTTGGTCACTGTGAGGGTTTAAAAAGTGGTTATTCAACATGAGGCACGATCCAATTGACATTTTGAATCATTTTTGGTACAGTCCAAAAAATCAATTTTTGGATGAAAAACGATGACTCCAGACATGTCGAACTATCCCAAAATGGTCAATATGGATGAAATTTTAACATTTAATCTTTTGACTGTAAATGACTGTTGGATGTGAATTATGACTTTGTCAACTAAAATAAGTGTGTTTAAAGTCATTTCTGTGCCTGAAACGGGTCAAAATTGAAGCTTTTGAGTAAGCAAAACTCTGTAAAAATGGCAATTTTGGTCACTCTGAGGGTTTAAAAAGTGGTTATTCAACATGAGGCACGATCCAATTGACATTTTGAATCATTTTTGGTACAGTCCAAAAAATCAATTTTCGAATGAAAAACTATGACTCCGGACATGTCGAACGATCCCAAAAAGGTCAAAATGGATGAAATTTTAACATTTAATCTTTTGACTGTAAATGACTGTTGGATGTGAATTATGACTTTGTCAACTAAAATAAGTGTGTTTAAAGTCATTTCTGTGCCTGAAACGGGTCAAAATTGAAGCTTTTGAGTAAGCAAAACTCTGTAAAAATGGCAATTTTGGTCACTGTGAGGGCTTAAAAAGTGGTTATTCAACATGAGGCACGATCCAATTGACATTTTGAATCATTTTTGATACAGTCCAAAAAATCAATTTTCGGATGAAAAACGATGACTCCGGACATGTCGAACTATCCTAAAATGGTCAATATGGATGAAATTTTAACATTTAATCTTTTGACTGTAAATGACTGTTGGATGTGAATTATGACTTTGTCAACTAAAATAAGTGTGTTTAAAGTCATTTCTGTGCCTGAAACGGGTCAAAATTGAAGCTTTTGAGTAAGCAAAACTCTGTAAAAATGGCAATTTTGGTCACTGTGAGGGCTTAAAAAGTGGTTATTCAACATGAGGCACGATCCAATTGACATTTTGAATCATTTTTGTTACAGTCCAAAAAATCAATTTTCGGATGAAAAACGATGACTCCGGACATGTCGAACTATCCTAAAATGGTCAATATGGATGAAATTTTAACATTTAATCTTTTGACTGTAAATGACTGTTGGATGTGAATTATGACTTTGTCAACTAAAATAAGTGTGTTTAAAGTCATTTCTGTGCCTGAAACGGGTCAAAATTGAAGCTTTTGAGTAAGCAAAACTCTGTAAAAATGGCAATTTTGGTCACTCTGAGGGTTTAAAAAGTGGTTATTCAACATGAGGCACGATCCAATTGACATTTTGAATCATTTTTGGTACAGTCCAAAAAATCAATTTTCGGATGAAAAACGATGACTCCAGACATGTCGAACTATCCCAAAATGGTCAATATGGATGAAATTTTAACATTTAATCTTTTGACTGTAAATGACTGTTGGATGTGAATTATGACTTTGTCCACTAAAATAAGTGTGTTTAAAGTCATTTCTGTGCCTGAAACGGGTCAAAATTGAAGCTTTTGAGTAAGCAAAACTCTGTAAAAATGGCAATTTTGGTCACTGTGAGGGCTTAAAAAGTGGTTATTCAACATGAGGCTCGATCCAATTGACATTTTGAATCATTTTTGTTACAGTCCAAAAAATCAATTTTCGGATGAAAAACGATGACTCCGGACATGTCGAACTATCCTAAAATGGTCAATATGGATGAAATTTTAACATTTAATCTTTTGACTGTAAATGACTGTTGGATGTGAATTATGACTTTGTCAACTAAAATAAGTGTGTTTAAAGTCATTTCTGTGCCTGAAACGGGTCAAAATTGAAGCTTTTGAGTAAGCAAAACTCTGTAAAAATGGCAATTTTGGTCACTGTGAGGGTTTAAAAAGTGGTTATTCAACATGAGGCACGATCCAATTGACATTTTGAATCATTTTTGGTACAGTCCAAAAAATCAATTTTCGGATGAAAAACGATGACTCCGGAAATGTCGAACTATCCCAAAATGGTCAATATGGATGAAATTTTAACATTTAATCTTTTGACTGTAAATGACTGTTGGATGTGAATTATGACTTTGTCAACTAAAATAAGTGTGTTTAAAGTCATTTCTGTGCCTGAAACGGGTCAAAATTGAAGCTTTTGAGTAAGCAAAACTCTGTAAAAATGGCAATTTTGGTCACTGTGAGGGTTTAAAAAGTGGTTATTCAACATGAGGCACGATCCAATTGACATTTTGAATCATTTTTGGTACAGTCCAAAAAATCAATTTTCGGATGAAAAACGATGACTCCGGACATGTCGAACTATCCCAAAATGGTCAATATGGATGAAATTTTAACATTTAATCTTTTGACTGTAAATGACTGTTGGATGTGAATTATGACTTTGTCAACTAAAATAAGTGTGTTTAAAGTAATTTCTGTGCCTGAAACGGGTCAAAATTGAAGCTTTTGAGTAAGCAAAACTCTGTAAAAATGGCAATTTTGGTCACTCTGAGGGTTTAAAAAGTGGTTATTCAACATGAGGCACGATCCAATTGACATTTTGAATCATTTTTGGTACAGTCCAAAAAATCAATTTTCGGATGAAAAACGATGACTCCGGACATGTCGAACGATCCCAAAATGGTCAATATGGATGAAATTTTAACATTTAATCTTTTGACTGTAAATGACTGTTGGATGTGAATTATGACTTTGTCAACTAAAATAAGTGTGTTTAAAGTCATTTCTGTGCCTGAAACGGGTCAAAATGGAAGCTTTTGAGTAAGCAAAACTCTGTAAAAATGGCAATTTTGGTCACTCTGAGGGTTTAAAAAGTGGTTATTCAACATGAGGCACGATCCAATTGACATTTTGAATCTTTTTTGGTACAGTCCAAAAAATCAATTTTCGAATGAAAAACGATGACTCCGGACATGTCGAACGATCCCAAAAAGGTCAAAATGGATGAAATTTTAACATTTAATCTTTTGACTGTAAATGACTGTTGGATGTGAATTATGACTTTGTCAACTAAAATAAGTGTGTTTAAAGTCATTTCTGTGCCTGAAACGGGTCAAAATTGAAGCTTTTGAGTAAGCAAAACTCTGTAAAAATGGCAATTTTGGTCACTGTGAGGGTTTAAAAAGTGGTTATTCAACATGAGGCACGATCCAATTGACATTTTGAATCATTTTTGGTACAGTCCAAAAAATCAATTTTCGGATGAAAAACGATGACTCCGGACATGTCGAACTATCCCAAAATGGTCAATATGGATGAAATTTTAACATTTAATCTTTTGACTGTAAATGACTGTTGGATGTGAATTATGACTTTGTCAACTAAAATAAGTGTGTTTAAAGTCATTTCTGTGCCTGAAACGGGTCAAAATTGAAGCTTTTGAGTAAGCAAAACTCTGTGAAAATGGCAATTTTGGTCACTCTGAGGGTTTAAAAAGTGGTTATTCAACATGAGGCACGATCCAATTGACATTTTGAATCATTTTTGGTACAGTCCAAAAAATCAATTTTCGGATGAAAAACGATGACTCCGGACATGTCGAACGATCCCAAAATGGTCAATATGGATGAAATTTTAACATTTAATCTTTTGACTGTAAATGACTGTTGGATGTGAATTATGACTTTGTCAACTAAAATAAGTGTGTTTAAAGTCATTTCTGTGCCTGAAACGGGTCAAAATTGAAGCTTTTGAGTAAGCAAAACTCTGTAAAAATGGCAATTTTGGTCACTCTGAGGGTTTAAAAAGTGGTTATTCAACATGGGGCACGATCCAATTGACATTTTGAATCATTTTTGGTACAGTCCAAAAAATCAATTTTCGGATGAAAAACGATGACTCCGGACATGTCGAACGATCCCAAAAAGGTCAAAATGGATGAAATTTTAACATTTAATCTTTTGACTGTAACTGACTATTGGATGTGAATTATGACTTTGTCAACTAAAATAAGTGTGTTTAAAGTCATTTCTGTGCCTGAAACGGGTCAAAATTGAAGCTTTTGAGTAAACAAACCTCTGTAAAAATGGCAATTTTGGTCACTGTGAGGGTTTAAAAAGTGGTTATTCAACATGAGGCACGATCCAATTGAAATTTTGAATCATTTTTGGTACATTCCAAAAAATCAATTTTCGGATGAAAAACGATGACTCCGGACATGTCGAACGATCCCAAAAAGGTCAAAATGGATGAAATTTTAACATTTAATCTTTTGACTGTAAATGACTGTTGGATGTGAATTATGACTTTGTCAACTAAAATAAGTGTGTTTAAAGTCATTTCTGTGCCTGAAACGGGTCAAAATTGAAGCTTTTGAGTAAACAAAACTCTGTAAAAATGGCAATTTTGGTCACTCTGAGGGTTTAAAAAGTGGTTATTCAAAATGAGGCACGATCCAATTGACATTTTGAATCATTTTTGGTACAGTCCAAAAAATCAATTTTCGGATGAAAAACGATGACTCCAGACATGTCGAATGATCCCAAAATGGTCAATATGGATGAAATTTTAACATTTAATCTTTTGACTGTAAATGACTGTTGGATGTGAATTATGACTTTGTCAACTAAAATAAGTGTGTTTAAAGTCGTTTCTGTGCCTCAAAGGGGTCAAAATTGAAGCTTTTGAGTAAGCAAAACTCTGTAAAAATGGCAATTTTGGTCACTCTGAGGGTTTAAAAAGTGGTTATTCAACATGAGGCCCGATCCAATTGACATTTTGAATCATTTTTGGTACAGTCCAAAAAATAAATTTTCGGATGAAAAACGATGACTCCGGACCTATCGAACGTTCCCAAAATGGTCTATAATGATGAAATTTTAACATTTAATCTTTTGAATCTAAATGACTGTTGGATGTGAATTATGACTTTGTCAACTACAATAAGTGTGTTTAAAGCCGTTTCTGTGCCTCAAAGGGGTCAAAATTGAAGCTTTTGAGTAATCAAAACTCTGTAAAAATGGCAATTGTGGTCACTGTGAGGGTTTAAAAAGTGGTTATTCAACATGAGCCACGATCCAATTGACATTTTGAATCATTTTTGGTACAGTCCAAAAAATCAATTTTCGGATGAAAAACGATGACTTCGGACATGTCGAACTATCCCAAAATGGTCAATATGGATGAAATTTTAACATTTAATCTTTTGACTCCAAATGACTGTTGGATGTGAATTATGACTTTGTCAACTAAAATAAGTGTGTTTAAAGTCATTTCTGTGCCTCAAAGGGGTCAAAATTGAAGCTTTTGAGTAAGTAAAACTCTGTAAAAATGGCAATTTTGGTCACTGTGAGGGTTTAAAAAGTGGTTATTCAACATGAGGCACGATCCAATTGAAATTTTGAATCATTTTTGGTACATTCCAAAAAATCAATTTTCGGATGAAAAACGATGACTCCGGACATGTCGAACGATCCCAAAAAGGTCAAAATGGATGAAATTTTAACATTTAATCTTTTGACTGTAAATGACTGTTGGATGTGAATTATGACTTTGTCAACTAAAATAAGTGTGTTTAAAGTCATTTCTGTGCCTGAAACGGGTCAAAATTGAAGCTTTTGAGTAAACAAAACTCTGTAAAAATGGCAATTTTGGTCACTCTGAGGGTTTAAAAAGTGGTTATTCAACATGAGGCACGATCCAATTGACATTTTGAATCATTTTTGGTACAGTCCAAAAAATCAATTTTCGGATGAAAAACGATGACTCCAGACATGTCGAACGATCCCAAAATGGTCAATATGGATGAAATTTTAACATTTAATCTTTTGACTGTAAATGACTGTTGGATGTGAAATATGACTTTGTCAACTAAAATAAGTGTGTTTAAAGTCGTTTCTGTGCCTCAAAGGGGTCAAAATTGAAGCTTTTGAGTAAGCAAAACTCTGTAAAAATGGCAATTTTGGTCACTCTGAGGGTTTAAAAAGTGGTTATTCAACATGAGGCCCGATCCAATTGACATTTTGAATCATTTTTGGTACAGTCCAAAAAATAAATTTTCGGATGAAAAATGATGACTCCGGACCTATCGAACGTTCCCAAAATGGTCAATATGGATGAAATTTTAACATTTAATCTTTTGACTGTAAATGACTGTTGGATGTGAATTATGACTTTGTCAACTAAAATAAGTGTGTTTAAAGTCATTTCTGTGCCTGAAACGGGTCAAAATTGAAGCTTTTGAGTAAGCAAAACTCTGTAAAAATGGCAATTTTGGTCACTCTGAGGGTTTAAAAAGTGGTTATTCAACATGAGGCACGATCCAATTGACATTTTGAATCATTTTTGGTACAGTCCAAAAAATCAATTTTCGGATGAAAAACGATGACTCCGGACATGTCGAACTATCCCAAAATGGTCAATATGGATGAAATTTTAACATTTAATCTTTTGACTCCAAATGACTGTTGGATGTGAATTATGACTTTGTCAACTAAAATAAGTGTGTTTAAAGTCATTTCTGTGCCTCAAAGGGGTCAAAATTGAAGCTTTTGAGTAAGTAAAACTCTGTAAAAATGGCAATTTTGGTCACTGTGAGGGTTTAAAAAGTGGTTATTCAACATGAGGCACGATCCAATTGAAATTTTGAATCATTTTTGGTACAGTCCAAAAAATCAATTTTCGGATGAAAAACGATGACTCCGGACATGTCGAACGATCCCAAAAAGGTCAAAATGGATGAAATTTTAACATTTAATCTTTTGACTGTAAATGACTGTTGGATGTGAATTATGACTTTGTCAACTAAAATAAGTGTGTTTAAAGTCATTTCTGTGCCTGAAACGGGTCAAAATTGAAGCTTTTGAGTAAACAAAACTCTGTAAAAATGGCAATTTTGGTCACTCTGAGGGTTTAAAAAGTGGTTATTCAACATGAGGCACGATCCAATTGACATTTTGAATCATTTTTGGTACAGTCCAAAAAATCAATTTTCGGATGAAAAACGATGACTCCAGACATGTCGAACGATCCCAAAATGGTCAATATGGATGAAATTTTAACATTTAATCTTTTGACTGTAAATGACTGTTGGATGTGAATTATGACTTTGTCAACTAAAATAAGTGTGTTTAAAGTCGTTTCTGTGCCTCAAAGGGGTCAAAATTGAAGCTTTTGAGTAAGCAAAACTCTGTAAAAATGGCAATTTTGGTCACTCTGAGGGTTTAAAAAGTGGTTATTCAACATGAGGCCCGATCCAATTGACATTTTGAATCATTTTTGGTACAGTCCAAAAAATAAATTTTCGGATGAAAAACGATGACTCCGGACCTATCGAACGTTCCCAAAATGGTCTATAATGATGAAATTTTAACATTTAATCTTTTGAATCTAAATGACTGTTGGATGTGAATTATGACTTTGTCAACTACAATAAGTGTGTTTAAAGCCGTTTCTGTGCCTCAAAGGGGTCAAAATTGAAGCTTTTGAGTAATCAAAACTCTGTAAAAATGGCAATTTTGGTCACTGTGAGGGTTTAAAAAGTGGTTATTCAACATGAGCCACGATCCAATTGACATTTTGAATCATTTTTGGTACAGTCCAAAAAATCAATTTTCGGATGAAAAACGATGACTCCGGACATGTCGAACTATCCCAAAATGGTCAATATGGATGAAATTTTAACATTTAATCTTTTGACTCCAAATGACTGTTGGATGTGAATTATGACTTTGTCAACTAAAATAAGTGTGTTTAAAGTCATTTCTGTGCCTCAAAGGGGTCAAAATTGAAGCTTTTGAGTAAGTAAAACTCTGTAAAAATGGCAATTTTGGTCACTGTGAGGGTTTAAAAAGTGGTTATTCAACATGAGGCACGATCCAATTGAAATTTTGAATCATTTTTGGTACAGTCCAAAAAATCAATTTTCGGATGAAAAACGATGACTCCGGACATGTCGAACGATCCCAAAAAGGTCAAAATGGATGAAATTTTAACATTTAATCTTTTGACTGTAAATGACTGTTGGATGTGAATTATGACTTTGTCAACTAAAATAAGTGTGTTTAAAGTCATTTCTGTGCCTGAAACGGGTCAAAATTGAAGCTTTTGAGTAAACAAAACTCTGTAAAAATGGCAATTTTGGTCACTCTGAGGGTTTAAAAAGTGGTTATTCAACATGAGGCACGATCCAATTGACATTTTGAATCATTTTTGGTACAGTCCAAAAAATCAATTTTCGGATGAAAAACGATGACTCCGGACATGTCGAACGATCCCAAAAAGGTCAAAATGGATGAAATTTTAACATTTAATCTTTTGACTGTAAATGACTGTTGGATGTGAATTATGACTTTGTCAACTAAAATAAGTGTGTTTAAAGTCATTTCTGTGCCTGAAACGGGTCAAAATTGAAGCTTTTGAGTAAACAAAACTCTGTAAAAATGGCAATTTTGGTCACTCTGAGGGTTTAAAAAGTGGTTATTCAACATGAGGCCCGATCCAATTGACATTTTGAATCATTTTTGGTACAGTCCAAAAAATAAATTTTCGGATGAAAAACGATGACTCCGGACCTATCGAACGTTCCCAAAATGGTCTATAATGATGAAATTTTAACATTTAATCTTTTGAATCTAAATGACTGTTGGATGTGAATTATGACTTTGTCAACTACAATAAGTGTGTTTAAAGCCGTTTCTGTGCCTCAAAGGGGTCAAAATTGAAGCTTTTGAGTAATCAAAACTCTGTAAAAATGGCAATTTTGGTCACTGTGAGGGTTTAAAAAGTGGTTATTCAACATGAGCCACGATCCAATTGACATTTTGAATCATTTTTGGTACAGTCCAAAAAATCAATTTTCGGATGAAAAACGATGACTCCGGACATGTCGAACTATCCCAAAATGGTCAATATGGATGAAATTTTAACATTTAATCTTTTGACTCCAAATGACTGTTGGATGTGAATTATGACTTTGTCAACTAAAATAAGTGTGTTTAAAGTCATTTCTGTGCCTCAAAGGGGTCAAAATTGAAGCTTTTGAGTAAGTAAAACTCTGTAAAAATGGCAATTTTGGTCACTGTGAGGGTTTAAAAAGTGGTTATTCAACATGAGGCACGATCCAATTGAAATTTTGAATCATTTTTGGTACAGTCCAAAAAATCAATTTTCGGATGAAAAACGATGACTCCGGACATGTCGAACGATCCCAAAAAGGTCAAAATGGATGAAATTTTAACATTTAATCTTTTGACTGTAAATGACTGTTGGATGTGAATTATGACTTTGTCAACTAAAATAAGTGTGTTTAAAGTCATTTCTGTGCCTGAAACGGGTCAAAATTGAAGCTTTTGAGTAAACAAAACTCTGTAAAAATGGCAATTTTGGTCACTCTGAGGGTTTAAAAAGTGGTTATTCAACATGAGGCACGATCCAATTGACATTTTGAATCATTTTTGGTACAGTCCAAAAAATCAATTTTCGGATGAAAAACGATGACTCCAGACATGTCGAACGATCCCAAAATGGTCAATATGGATGAAATTTTAACATTTAATCTTTTGACTGTAAATGACTGTTGGATGTGAATTATGACTTTGTCAACTAAAATAAGTGTGTTTAAAGTCGTTTCTGTGCCTCAAAGGGGTCAAAATTGAAGCTTTTGAGTAAGCAAAACTCTGTAAAAATGGCAATTTTGGTCACTCTGAGGGTTTAAAAAGTGGTTATTCAACATGAGGCCCGATCCAATTGACATTTTGAATCATTTTTGGTACAGTCCAAAAAATAAATTTTCGGATGAAAAACGATGACTCCGGACCTATCGAACGTTCCCAAAATGGTCTATAATGATGAAATTTTAACATTTAATCTTTTGAATCTAAATGACTGTTGGATGTGAATTATGACTTTGTCAACTACAATAAGTGTGTTTAAAGCCGTTTCTGTGCCTCAAAGGGGTCAAAATTGAAGCTTTTGAGTAATCAAAACTCTGTAAAAATGGCAATTTTGGTCACTGTGAGGGTTTAAAAAGTGGTTATTCAACATGAGCCACGATCCAATTGACATTTTGAATCATTTTTGGTACAGTCCAAAAAATCAATTTTCGGATGAAAAACGATGACTCCGGACATGTCGAACTATCCCAAAATGGTCAATATGGATGAAATTTTAACATTTAATCTTTTGACTCCAAATGACTGTTGGATGTGAATTATGACTTTGTCAACTAAAATAAGTGTGTTTAAAGTCATTTCTGTGCCTCAAAGGGGTCAAAATTGAAGCTTTTGAGTAAGTAAAACTCTGTAAAAATGGCAATTTTGGTCACTGTGAGGGTTTAAAAAGTGGTTATTCAACATGAGGCACGATCCAATTGAAATTTTGAATCATTTTTGGTACAGTCCAAAAAATCAATTTTCGGATGAAAAACGATGACTCCGGACATGTCGAACGATCCCAAAAAGGTCAAAATGGATGAAATTTTAACATTTAATCTTTTGACTGTAAATGACTGTTGGATGTGAATTATGACTTTGTCAACTAAAATAAGTGTGTTTAAAGTCATTTCTGTGCCTGAAACGGGTCAAAATTGAAGCTTTTGAGTAAACAAAACTCTGTAAAAATGGCAATTTTGGTCACTCTGAGGGTTTAAAAAGTGGTTATTCAACATGAGGCACGATCCAATTGACATTTTGAATCATTTTTGGTACAGTCCAAAAAATAAATTTTCGGATGAAAAACGATGACTCCGGACCTATCGAACGTTCCCAAAATGGTCTATAATGATGAAATTTTAACATTTAATCTTTTGAATCTAAATGACTGTTGGATGTGAATTATGACTTTGTCAACTAAAATAAGTGTGTTTAAAGTCATTTCTGTGCCTGAAACGGGTCAAAATTGAAGCTTTTGAGTAAGCAAAACTCTGTAAAAATGGCAATTTTGGTCACTGTGAGGGTTTAAAAAGTGGTTATTCAACATGAGGCCCGATCCAATTGACATTTTGAATCATTTTTGGTACAGTCCAAAAAATAAATTTTCGGATGAAAAACGATGACTCCGGACCTATCGAACGTTCCCAAAATGGTCTATAATGATGAAATTTTAACATTTAATCTTTTGAATCTAAATGACTGTTGGATGTGAATTATGACTTTGTCAACTACAATAAGTGTGTTTAAAGCCGTTTCTGTGCCTCAAAGGGGTCAAAATTGAAGCTTTTGAGTAATCAAAACTCTGTAAAAATGGCAATTTTGGTCACTGTGAGGGTTTAAAAAGTGGTTATTCAACATGAGCCACGATCCAATTGACATTTTGAATCATTTTTGGTACAGTCCAAAAAATCAATTTTCGGATGAAAAACGATGACTCCGGACATGTCGAACTATCCCAAAATGGTCAATATGGATGAAATTTTAACATTTAATCTTTTGACTCCAAATGACTGTTGGATGTGAATTATGACTTTGTCAACTAAAATAAGTGTGTTTAAAGTCATTTCTGTGCCTCAAAGGGGTCAAAATTGAAGCTTTTGAGTAAGTAAAACTCTGTAAAAATGGCAATTTTGGTCACTGTGAGGGTTTAAAAAGTGGTTATTCAACATGAGGCACGATCCAATTGAAATTTTGAATCATTTTTGGTACAGTCCAAAAAATCAATTTTCGGATGAAAAACGATGACTCCGGACATGTCGAACGATCCCAAAAAGGTCAAAATGGATGAAATTTTAACATTTAATCTTTTGACTGTAAATGACTGTTGGATGTGAATTATGACTTTGTCAACTAAAATAAGTGTGTTTAAAGTCATTTCTGTGCCTGAAACGGGTCAAAATTGAAGCTTTTGAGTAAACAAAACTCTGTAAAAATGGCAATTTTGGTCACTCTGAGGGTTTAAAAAGTGGTTATTCAACATGAGGCACGATCCAATTGACATTTTGAATCATTTTTGGTACAGTCCAAAAAATAAATTTTCGGATGAAAAACGATGACTCCGGACCTATCGAACGTTCCCAAAATGGTCTATAATGATGAAATTTTAACATTTAATCTTTTGAATCTAAATGACTGTTGGATGTGAATTATGACTTTGTCAACTAAAATAAGTGTGTTTAAAGTCATTTCTGTGCCTGAAACGGGTCAAAATTGAAGCTTTTGAGTAAGCAAAACTCTGTAAAAATGGCAATTTTGGTCACTGTGAGGGTTTAAAAAGTGGTTATTCAACATGAGGCACGATCCAATTGACATTTTGAATCATTTTTGGTACAGTCCAAAAAATCAATTTTCGGATGAAAAACTATGACTCCGGACATGTCGAACGATCCCAAAATGGTCAATATGGATGAAATTTTAACATTTAATCTTTTGACTGTAAATGACTGTTGGATGTGAATTATGACTTTGTCAACTAAAATAAGTGTGTTTAAAGTCATTTCTGTGCCTCAAAGGGGTCAAAATTGAAGCTTTTGAGTAAGTAAAACTCTGTAAAAATGGCAATTTTGGTCACTGTGAGGGTTTAAAAAGTGGTTATTCAACATGAGGCACGATCCAATTGAAATTTTGAATCATTTTTGGTACAGTCCAAAAAATCAATTTTCGGATGAAAAACGATGACTCCGGACATGTCGAACGATCCCAAAAAGGTCAAAATGGATGAAATTTTAACATTTAATCTTTTGACTGTAAATGACTGTTGGATGTGAATTATGACTTTGTCAACTAAAATAAGTGTGTTTAAAGTCATTTCTGTGCCTGAAACGGGTCAAAATTGAAGCTTTTGAGTAAACAAAACTCTGTAAAAATGGCAATTTTGGTCACTCTGAGGGTTTAAAAAGTGGTTATTCAACATGAGGCACGATCCAATTGACATTTTGAATCATTTTTGGTACAGTCCAAAAAATAAATTTTCGGATGAAAAACGATGACTCCGGACCTATCGAACGTTCCCAAAATGGTCTATAATGATGAAATTTTAACATTTAATCTTTTGAATCTAAATGACTGTTGGATGTGAATTATGACTTTGTCAACTAAAATAAGTGTGTTTAAAGTCATTTCTGTGCCTGAAACGGGTCAAAATTGAAGCTTTTGAGTAAGCAAAACTCTGTAAAAATGGCAATTTTGGTCACTGTGAGGGTTTAAAAAGTGGTTATTCAACATGAGGCACGATCCAATTGACATTTTGAATCATTTTTGGTACAGTCCAAAAAATCAATTTTCGGATGAAAAACTATGACTCCGGACATGTCGAACGATCCCAAAATGGTCAATATGGATGAAATTTTAACATTTAATCTTTTGACTGTAAATGACTGTTGGATGTGAATTATGACTTTGTCAACTAAAATAAGTGTGTTTAAAGTCATTTCTGTGCCTGAAACGGGTCAAAATTGAAGCTTTTGAGTAAGCAAAACTCTGTAAAAATGGCAATTTTGGTCACTGTGAGGGTTTAAAAAGTGGTTATTCAACATGAGGCACGATCCAATTGACATTTTGAATCATTTTTGGTACAGTCCAAAAAATCAATTTTCGGATGAAAAACGATGACTCCGGACATGTCGAACTATCCCAAAATGGTCAATATGGATGAAATTTTAACATTTAATCTTTTGACTCCAAATGACTGTTGGATGTGAATTATGACTTTGTCAACTAAAATAAGTGTGTTTAAAGTCATTTCTGTGCCTCAAAGGGGTCAAAATTGAAGCTTTTGAGTAAGTAAAACTCTGTAAAAATGGCAATTTTGGTCACTGTGAGGGTTTAAAAAGTGGTTATTCAACATGAGGCACGATCCAATTGAAATTTTGAATCATTTTTGGTACAGTCCAAAAAATCAATTTTCGGATGAAAAACGATGACTCCGGACATGTCGAACGATCCCAAAAAGGTCAAAATGGATGAAATTTCAACATTTAATCTTTTGACTGTAAATGACTGTTGGATGTGAATTATGACTTTGTCAACTAAAATAAGTGTGTTTAAAGTCATTTCTGTGCCTGAAACGGGTCAAAATTGAAGCTTTTGAGTAAGCAAAACTCTGTAAAAATGGCAATTTTGGTCACTGTGAGGGTTTAAAAAGTGGTTATTCAACATGAGGCACGATCCAATTGACATTTTGAATCATTTTTGGTACAGTCCAAAAAATCAATTTTCGGATGAAAAACGATGACTCCGGACATGTCGAACTATCCCAAAATGGTCAATATGGATGAAATTTTAACATTTAATCTTTTGACTGTAAATGACTGTTGGATGTGAATTATGACTTTGTCAACTAAAATAAGTGTGTTTAAAGTAATTTCTGTGCCTGAAACGGGTCAAAATTGAAGCTTTTGAGTAAGCAAAACTCTGTAAAAATGGCAATTTTGGTCACTCTGAGGGTTTAAAAAGTGGTTATTCAACATGAGGCACGATCCAATTGACATTTTGAATCATTTTTGGTACAGTCCAAAAAATCAATTTTCGGATGAAAAACGATGACTCCAGACATGTCGAACGATCCCAAAATGGTCAATATGGATGAAATTTTAACATTTAATCTTTTGACTGTAAATGACTGTTGGATGTGAATTATGACTTTGTCAACTAAAATAAGTGTGTTTAAAGTCGTTTCTGTGCCTCAAAGGGGTCAAAATTGAAGCTTTTGAGTAAGCAAAACTCTGTAAAAATGGCAATTTTGGTCACTCTGAGGGTTTAAAAAGTGGTTATTCAACATGAGGCCCGATCCAATTGACATTTTGAATCATTTTTGGTACAGTCCAAAAAATAAATTTTCGGATGAAAAATGATGACTCCGGACCTATCGAACGTTCCCAAAATGGTCTATAATGATGAAATTTTAACATTTAATCTTTTGAATCTAAATGACTGTTGGATGTGAATTATGACTTTGTCAACTACAATAAGTGTGTTTAAAGCCGTTTCTGTGCCTCAAAGGGGTCAAAATTGAAGCTTTTGAGTAATCAAAACTCTGTAAAAATGGCAATTTTGGTCACTGTGAGGGTTTAAAAAGTGGTTATTCAACATGAGCCACGATCCAATTGACATTTTGAATCATTTTTGGTACAGTCCAAAAAATCAATTTTCGGATGAAAAACGATGACTCCGGACATGTCGAACTATCCCAAAATGGTCAATATGGATGAAATTTTAACATTTAATTTTTTGACTCCAAATGACTGTTGGATGTGAATTATGACTTTGTCAACTAAAATAAGTGTGTTTAAAGTCATTTCTGTGCCTCAAAGGGGTCAAAATTGAAGCTTTTGAGTAAGTAAAACTCTGTAAAAATGGCAATTTTGGTCACTGTGAGGGTTTAAAAAGTGGTTATTCAACATGAGGCACGATCCAATTGAAATTTTGAATCATTTTTGGTACAGTCCAAAAAATCAATTTTCGGATGAAAAACGATGACTCCGGACATGTCGAACGATCCCAAAAAGGTCAAAATGGATGAAATTTTAACATTTAATCTTTTGACTGTAAATGACTGTTGGATGTGAATTATGACTTTGTCAACTAAAATAAGTGTGTTTAAAGTCATTTCTGTGCCTGAAACGGGTCAAAATTGAAGCTTTTGAGTAAACAAAACTCTGTAAAAATGGCAATTTTGGTCACTCTGAGGGTTTAAAAAGTGGTTATTCAACATGAGGCACGATCCAATTGACATTTTGAATCATTTTTGGTACAGTCCAAAAAATAAATTTTCGGATGAAAAACGATGACTCCGGACCTATCGAACGTTCCCAAAATGGTCTATAATGATGAAATTTTAACATTTAATCTTTTGAATCTAAATGACTGTTGGATGTGAATTATGACTTTGTCAACTAAAATAAGTGTGTTTAAAGTCATTTCTGTGCCTGAAACGGGTCAAAATTGAAGCTTTTGAGTAAGCAAAACTCTGTAAAAATGGCAATTTTGGTCACTGTGAGGGTTTAAAAAGTGGTTATTCAACATGAGGCACGATCCAATTGACATTTTGAATCATTTTTGGTACAGTCCAAAAAATCAATTTTCGGGTGAAAAACTATGACTCCGGACATGTCGAACGATCCCAAAATGGTCAATATGGATGAAATTTTAACATTTAATCTTTTGACTGTAAATGACTGTTGGATGTGAATTATGACTTTGTCAACTAAAATAAGTGTGTTTAAAGTCATTTCTGTGCCTGAAACGGGTCAAAATTGAAGCTTTTGAGTAAGCAAAACTCTGTAAAAATGGCAATTTTGGTCACTCTGAGGGTTTAAAAAGTGGTTATTCAACATGAGGCCCGATCCAATTGACATTTTGAATCATTTTTGGTACAGTCCAAAAAATAAATTTTCGGATGAAAAACGATGACTCCGGACCTATCGAACGTTCCCAAAATGGTCTATAATGATGAAATTTTAACATTTAATCTTTTGAATCTAAATGACTGTTGGATGTGAATTATGACTTTGTCAACTACAATAAGTGTGTTTAAAGCCGTTTCTGTGCCTCAAAGGGGTCAAAATTGAAGCTTTTGAGTAATCAAAACTCTGTAAAAATGGCAATTTTGGTCACTGTGAGGGTTTAAAAAGTGGTTATTCAACATGAGCCACGATCCAATTGACATTTTGAATCATTTTTGGTACAGTCCAAAAAATCAATTTTCGGATGAAAAACGATGACTCCGGACATGTCGAACTATCCCAAAATGGTCAATATGGATGAAATTTTAACATTTAATCTTTTGACTCCAAATGACTGTTGGATGTGAATTATGACTTTGTCAACTAAAATAAGTGTGTTTAAAGTCATTTCTGTGCCTCAAAGGGGTCAAAATTGAAGCTTTTGAGTAAGTAAAACTCTGTAAAAATGGCAATGTTGGTCACTGTGAGGGTTTAAAAAGTGGTTATTCAACATGAGGCACGATCCAATTGAAATTTTGAATCATTTTTGGTACAGTCCAAAAAATCAATTTTCGGATGAAAAACGATGACTCCGGACATGTCGAACGATCCCAAAAAGGTCAAAATGGATGAAATTTTAACATTTAATCTTTTGACTGTAAATGACTGTTGGATGTGAATTATGACTTTGTCAACTAAAATAAGTGTGTTTAAAGTCATTTCTGTGCCTGAAACGGGTCAAAATTGAAGCTTTTGAGTAAACAAAACTCTGTAAAAATGGCAATTTTGGTCACTCTGAGGGTTTAAAAAGTGGTTATTCAACATGAGGCACGATCCAATTGACATTTTGAATCATTTTTGGTACAGTCCAAAAAATAAATTTTCGGATGAAAAACGATGACTCCGGACCTATCGAACGTTCCCAAAATGGTCTATAATGATGAAATTTTAACATTTAATCTTTTGAATCTAAATGACTGTTGGATGTGAATTATGACTTTGTCAACTAAAATAAGTGTGTTTAAAGTCATTTCTGTGCCTGAAACGGGTCAAAATTGAAGCTTTTGAGTAAGCAAAACTCTGTAAAAATGGCAATTTTGGTCACTGTGAGGGTTTAAAAAGTGGTTATTCAACATGAGGCACGATCCAATTGACATTTTGAATCATTTTTGGTACAGTCCAAAAAATCAATTTTCGGATGAAAAACTATGACTCCGGACATGTCGAACGATCCCAAAATGGTCAATATGGATGAAATTTTAACATTTAATCTTTTGACTGTAAATGACTGTTGGATGTGAATTATGACTTTGTCAACTAAAATAAGTGTGTTTAAAGTCATTTCTGTGCCTGAAACGGGTCAAAATTGAAGCTTTTGAGTAAGCAAAACTCTGTAAAAATGGCAATTTTGGTCACTGTGAGGGTTTAAAAAGTGGTTATTCAACATGAGGCACGATCCAATTGACATTTTGAATCATTTTTGGTACAGTCCAAAAAATCAATTTTCGGATGAAAAACGATGACTCCGGACATGTCGAACTATCCCAAAATGGTCAATATGGATGAAATTTTAACATTTAATCTTTTGACTCCAAATGACTGTTGGATGTGAATTATGACTTTGTCAACTAAAATAAGTGTGTTTAAAGTCATTTCTGTGCCTCAAAGGGGTCAAAATTGAAGCTTTTGAGTAAGTAAAACTCTGTAAAAATGGCAATTTTGGTCACTGTGAGGGTTTAAAAAGTGGTTATTCAACATGAGGCACGATCCAATTGAAATTTTGAATCATTTTTGGTACAGTCCAAAAAATCAATTTTCGGATGAAAAACGATGACTCCGGACATGTCGAACGATCCCAAAAAGGTCAAAATGGATGAAATTTCAACATTTAATCTTTTGACTGTAAATGACTGTTGGATGTGAATTATGACTTTGTCAACTAAAATAAGTGTGTTTAAAGTCATTTCTGTGCCTGAAACGGGTCAAAATTGAAGCTTTTGAGTAAGCAAAACTCTGTAAAAATGGCAATTTTGGTCACTGTGAGGGTTTAAAAAGTGGTTATTCAACATGAGGCACGATCCAATTGACATTTTGAATCATTTTTGGTACAGTCCAAAAAATCAATTTTCGGATGAAAAACGATGACTCCGGACATGTCGAACTATCCCGAAATGGTCAATATGGATGAAATTTTAACATTTAATCTTTTGACTGTAAATGACTGTTGGATGTGAATTATGACTTTGTCAACTAAAATAAGTGTGTTTAAAGTAATTTCTGTGCCTGAAACGGGTCAAAATTGAAGCTTTTGAGTAAGCAAAACTCTGTAAAAATGGCAATTTTGGTCACTCTGAGGGTTTAAAAAGTGGTTATTCAACATGAGGCACGATCCAATTGACATTTTGAATCATTTTTGATACAGTCCAAAAAATCAATTTTCGAATGAAAAACGATGACTCCGGACATGTCGAACGATCCCAAAAAGGTCAAAATGGATGAAATTTTAACATTTAATCTTTTGACTGTAAATGACTGTTGGATGTGAATTATGACTTTGTCAACTAAAATAAGTGTGTTTAAAGTCATTTCTGTGCCTGAAACGGGTCAAAATTGAAGCTTTTGAGTAAGCAAAACTCTGTAAAAATGGCAATTTTGGTCACTGTGAGGGTTTAAAAAGTGGTTATTCAACATGAGGCACGATCCAATTGACATTTTGAATCATTTTTGGTACACTCCAAAAAATCAATTTTCGGATGAAAAACGATGACTCCGGACATGTCGAACTATCCCAAAATGGTCAATATGGATGAAATTTTAACATTTAATCTTTTGACTGTAAATGACTGTTGGATGTGAATTATGACTTTGTCAACTAAAATAAGTGTGTTTAAAGTCATTTCTGTGCCTGAAACGGGTCAAAATTGAAGCTTTTGAGTAAGCAAAACTCTGTGAAAATGGCAATTTTGGTCACTCTGAGGGTTTAAAAAGTGGTTATTCAACATGAGGCACGATCCAATTGACATTTTGAATCATTTTTGGTACAGTCCAAAAAATCAATTTTCGGATGAAAAACGATGACTCCGGACATGTCGAACGATCCCAAAATGGTCAATATGGATGAAATTTTAACATTTAATCTTTTGACTGTAAATGACTGTTGGATGTGAATTATGACTTTGTCAACTAAAATAAGTGTGTTTAAAGTCATTTCTGTGCCTGAAACGGGTCAAAATTGAAGCTTTTGAGTAAGCAAAACTCTGTAAAAATGGCAATTTTGGTCACTCTGAGGGTTTAAAAAGTGGTTATTCAACATGAGGCACGATCCAATTGACATTTTGAATCATTTTTGGTACAGTCCAAAAAATCAATTTTCGAATGAAAAACGATGACTCCGGACATGTCGAACGATCCCAAAAAGGTCAAAATGGATGAAATTTTAACATTTAATCTTTTGACTGTAAATGACTGTTGGATGTGAATTATGACTTTGTCAACTAAAATAAGTGTGTTTAAAGTCATTTCTGTGCCTGAAACGGGTCAAAATTGAAGCTTTTGAGTAAGCAAAACTCTGTAAAAATGGCAATTTTGGTCACTGTGAGGGTTTAAAAAGTGGTTATTCAACATGAGGCACGATCCAATTGACATTTTGAATCATTTTTGGTACAGTCCAAAAAATCAATTTTCGGATGAAAAACTATGACTCCGGACATGTCGAACGATCCCAAAATGGTCAATATGGATGAAATTTTAACATTTAATCTTTTGACTGTAAATGACTGTTGGATGTGAATTATGACTTTGTCAACTAAAATAAGTGTGTTTAAAGTCATTTCTGTGCCTGAAACGGGTCAAAATTGAAGCTTTTGAGTAAGCAAAACTCTGTAAAAATGGCAATTTTGGTCACTCTGAGGGTTTAAAAAGTGGTTATTCAACATGAGGCACGATCCAATTGACATTTTGAATCATTTTTGGTACAGTCCAAAAAATCAATTTTCGGATGAAAAACGATGACTCCTGACATGTCGAACTATCCCAAAATGGTCAATATGGATGAAATTTTA
This sequence comes from Lissotriton vulgaris, assembly GCF_964263255.1. Lineage (NCBI taxonomy): Eukaryota > Metazoa > Chordata > Amphibia > Caudata > Salamandridae > Lissotriton > Lissotriton vulgaris. The sequence continues at coordinate 73,620 of NW_028244490.1, forward strand.
ACATTTAATCTTTTGACTCCAAATGACTGTTGGATGTGAATTATGACTTTGTCAACTAAAATAAGTGTGTTTAAAGTCATTTCTGTGCCTCAAAGGGGTCAAAATTGAAGCTTTTGAGTAAGTAAAACTCTGTAAAAATGGCAATTTTGGTCACTGTGAGGGTTTAAAAAGTGGTTATTCAACATGAGGCACGATCCAATTGAAATTTTGAATCATTTTTGGTACAGTCCAAAAAATCAATTTTCGGATGAAAAACGATGACTCCGGACATGTCGAACGATCCCAAAAAGGTCAAAATGGATGAAATTTTAACATTTAATCTTTTGACTGTAAATGACTGTTGGATGTGAATTATGACTTTGTCAACTAAAATAAGTGTGTTTAAAGTCATTTCTGTGCCTGAAACGGGTCAAAATTGAAGCTTTTGAGTAAACAAAACTCTGTAAAAATGGCAATTTTGGTCACTCTGAGGGTTTAAAAAGTGGTTATTCAACATGAGGCCCGATCCAATTGACATTTTGAATCATTTTTGGTACAGTCCAAAAAATAAATTTTCGGATGAAAAACGATGACTCCGGACCTATCGAACGTTCCCAAAATGGTCTATAATGATGAAATTTTAACATTTAATCTTTTGAATCTAAATGACTGTTGGATGTGAATTATGACTTTGTCAACTACAATAAGTGTGTTTAAAGCCGTTTCTGTGCCTCAAAGGGGTCAAAATTGAAGCTTTTGAGTAATCAAAACTCTGTAAAAATGGCAATTTTGGTCACTGTGAGGGTTTAAAAAGTGGTTATTCAACATGAGCCACGATCCAATTGACATTTTGAATCATTTTTGGTACAGTCCAAAAAATCAATTTTCGGATGAAAAACGATGACTCCGGACATGTCGAACTATCCCAAAATGGTCAATATGGATGAAATTTTAACATTTAATCTTTTGACTCCAAATGACTGTTGGATGTGAATTATGACTTTGTCAACTAAAATAAGTGTGTTTAAAGTCATTTCTGTGCCTCAAAGGGGTCAAAATTGAAGCTTTTGAGTAAGTAAAACTCTGTAAAAATGGCAATTTTGGTCACTGTGAGGGTTTAAAAAGTGGTTATTCAACATGAGGCACGATCCAATTGAAATTTTGAATCATTTTTGGTACAGTCCAAAAAATCAATTTTCGGATGAAAAACGATGACTCCGGACATGTCGAACGATCCCAAAAAGGTCAAAATGGATGAAATTTTAACATTTAATCTTTTGAATCTAAATGACTGTTGGATGTGAATTATGACTTTGTCAACTAAAATAAGTGTGTTTAAAGTCATTTCTGTGCCTGAAACGGGTCAAAATTGAAGCTTTTGAGTAAGCAAAACTCTGTAAAAATGGCAATTTTGGTCACTGTGAGGGTTTAAAAAGTGGTTATTCAACATGAGGCACGATCCAATTGACATTTTGAATCATTTTTGGTACAGTCCAAAAAATCAATTTTCGGATGAAAAACTATGACTCCGGACATGTCGAACGATCCCAAAATGGTCAATATGGATGAAATTTTAACATTTAATCTTTTGACTGTAAATGACTGTTGGATGTGAATTATGACTTTGTCAACTAAAATAAGTGTGTTTAAAGTCATTTCTGTGCCTGAAACGGGTCAAAATTGAAGCTTTTGAGTAAGCAAAACTCTGTAAAAATGGCAATTTTGGTCACTCTGAGGGTTTAAAAAGTGGTTATTCAACATGAGGCCCGATCCAATTGACATTTTGAATCATTTTTGGTACGGTCCAAAAAATAAATTTTCGGATGAAAAACGATGACTCCGGACCTATCGAACGTTCCCAAAATGGTCTATAATGATGAAATTTTAACATTTAATCTTTTGAATCTAAATGACTGTTGGATGTGAATTATGACTTTGTCAACTACAATAAGTGTGTTTAAAGCCGTTTCTGTGCCTCAAAGGGGTCAAAATTGAAGCTTTTGAGTAATCAAAACTCTGTAAAAATGGCAATTTTGGTCACTGTGAGGGTTTAAAAAGTGGTTATTCAACATGAGCCACGATCCAATTGACATTTTGAATCATTTTTGGTACAGTCCAAAAAATCAATTTTCGGATGAAAAACGATGACTCCGGACATGTCGAACTATCCCAAAATGGTCAATATGGATGAAATTTTAACATTTAATCTTTTGACTCCAAATGACTGTTGGATGTGAATTATGACTTTGTCAACTAAAATAAGTGTGTTTAAAGTCATTTCTGTGCCTCAAAGGGGTCAAAATTGAAGCTTTTGAGTAAGTAAAACTCTGTAAAAATGGCAATTTTGGTCACTGTGAGGGTTTAAAAAGTGGTTATTCAACATGAGGCACGATCCAATTGAAATTTTGAATCATTTTTGGTACAGTCCAAAAAATCAATTTTCGGATGAAAAACGATGACTCCGGACATGTCGAACGATCCCAAAAAGGTCAAAATGGATGAAATTTTAACATTTAATCTTTTGACTGTAAATGACTGTTGGATGTGAATTATGACTTTGTCAACTAAAATAAGTGTGTTTAAAGTCATTTCTGTGCCTGAAACGGGTCAAAATTGAAGCTTTTGAGTAAACAAAACTCTGTAAAAATGGCAATTTTGGTCACTCTGAGGGTTTAAAAAGTGGTTATTCAACATGAGGCACGATCCAATTGAAATTTTGAATCATTTTTGGTACAGTCCAAAAAATCAATTTTCGGATGAAAAACGATGACTCCGGACATGTCGAACGATCCCAAAAAGGTCAAAATGGATGAAATTTCAACATTTAATCTTTTGACTGTAAATGACTGTTGGATGTGAATTATGACTTTGTCAACTAAAATAAGTGTGTTTAAAGTCATTTCTGTGCCTGAAACGGGTCAAAATTGAAGCTTTTGAGTAAGCAAAACTCTGTAAAAATGGCAATTTTGGTCACTGTGAGGGTTTAAAAAGTGGTTATTCAACATGAGGCACGATCCAATTGACATTTTGAATCATTTTTGGTACAGTCCAAAAAATCAATTTTCGGATGAAAAACGATGACTCCAGACATGTCGAACGATCCCAAAATGGTCAATATGGATGAAATTTTAACATTTAATCTTTTGACTGTAAATGACTGTTGGATGTGAATTATGACTTTGTCAACTAAAATAAGTGTGTTTAAAGTCGTTTCTGTGCCTCAAAGGGGTCAAAATTGAAGCTTTTGAGTAAGCAAAACTCTGTAAAAATGGCAATTTTGGTCACTCTGAGGGTTTAAAAAGTGGTTATTCAACATGAGGCCCGATCCAATTGACATTTTGAATCATTTTTGGTACAGTCCAAAAAATAAATTTTCGGATGAAAAATGATGACTCCGGACCTATCGAACGTTCCCAAAATGGTCTATAATGATGAAATTTTAACATTTAATCTTTTGAATCTAAATGACTGTTGGATGTGAATTATGACTTTGTCAACTACAATAAGTGTGTTTAAAGCCGTTTCTGTGCCTCAAAGGGGTCAAAATTGAAGCTTTTGAGTAATCAAAACTCTGTAAAAATGGCAATTTTGGTCACTGTGAGGGTTTAAAAAGTGGTTATTCAACATGAGCCACGATCCAATTGACATTTTGAATCATTTTTGGTACAGTCCAAAAAATCAATTTTCGGATGAAAAACGATGACTCCGGACATGTCGAACTATCCCAAAATGGTCAATATGGATGAAATTTTAACATTTAATTTTTTGACTCCAAATGACTGTTGGATGTGAATTATGACTTTGTCAACTAAAATAAGTGTGTTTAAAGTCATTTCTGTGCCTCAAAGGGGTCAAAATTGAAGCTTTTGAGTAAGTAAAACTCTGTAAAAATGGCAATTTTGGTCACTGTGAGGGTTTAAAAAGTGGTTATTCAACATGAGGCACGATCCAATTGAAATTTTGAATCATTTTTGGTACAGTCCAAAAAATCAATTTTCGGATGAAAAACGATGACTCCGGACATGTCGAACGATCCCAAAAAGGTCAAAATGGATGAAATTTTAACATTTAATCTTTTGACTGTAAATGACTGTTGGATGTGAATTATGACTTTGTCAACTAAAATAAGTGTGTTTAAAGTCATTTCTGTGCCTGAAACGGGTCAAAATTGAAGCTTTTGAGTAAACAAAACTCTGTAAAAATGGCAATTTTGGTCACTCTGAGGGTTTAAAAAGTGGTTATTCAACATGAGGCACGATCCAATTGACATTTTGAATCATTTTTGGTACAGTCCAAAAAATAAATTTTCGGATGAAAAACGATGACTCCGGACCTATCGAACGTTCCCAAAATGGTCTATAATGATGAAATTTTAACATTTAATCTTTTGAATCTAAATGACTGTTGGATGTGAATTATGACTTTGTCAACTAAAATAAGTGTGTTTAAAGTCATTTCTGTGCCTGAAACGGGTCAAAATTGAAGCTTTTGAGTAAGCAAAACTCTGTAAAAATGGCAATTTTGGTCACTGTGAGGGTTTAAAAAGTGGTTATTCAACATGAGGCACGATCCAATTGACATTTTGAATCATTTTTGGTACAGTCCAAAAAATCAATTTTCGGATGAAAAACTATGACTCCGGACATGTCGAACGATCCCAAAATGGTCAATATGGATGAAATTTTAACATTTAATCTTTTGACTGTAAATGACTGTTGGATGTGAATTATGACTTTGTCAACTAAAATAAGTGTGTTTAAAGTCATTTCTGTGCCTGAAACGGGTCAAAATTGAAGCTTTTGAGTAAGCAAAACTCTGTAAAAATGGCAATTTTGGTCACTCTGAGGGTTTAAAAAGTGGTTATTCAACATGAGGCCCGATCCAATTGACATTTTGAATCATTTTTGGTACAGTCCAAAAAATAAATTTTCGGATGAAAAACGATGACTCCGGACCTATCGAACGTTCCCAAAATGGTCTATAATGATGAAATTTTAACATTTAATCTTTTGAATCTAAATGACTGTTGGATGTGAATTATGACTTTGTCAACTACAATAAGTGTGTTTAAAGCCGTTTCTGTGCCTCAAAGGGGTCAAAATTGAAGCTTTTGAGTAATCAAAACTCTGTAAAAATGGCAATTTTGGTCACTGTGAGGGTTTAAAAAGTGGTTATTCAACATGAGCCACGATCCAATTGACATTTTGAATCATTTTTGGTACAGTCCAAAAAATCAATTTTCGGATGAAAAACGATGACTCCGGACATGTCGAACTATCCCAAAATGGTCAATATGGATGAAATTTTAACATTTAATCTTTTGACTCCAAATGACTGTTGGATGTGAATTATGACTTTGTCAACTAAAATAAGTGTGTTTAAAGTCATTTCTGTGCCTCAAAGGGGTCAAAATTGAAGCTTTTGAGTAAGTAAAACTCTGTAAAAATGGCAATGTTGGTCACTGTGAGGGTTTAAAAAGTGGTTATTCAACATGAGGCACGATCCAATTGAAATTTTGAATCATTTTTGGTACAGTCCAAAAAATCAATTTTCGGATGAAAAACGATGACTCCGGACATGTCGAACGATCCCAAAAAGGTCAAAATGGATGAAATTTTAACATTTAATCTTTTGACTGTAAATGACTGTTGGATGTGAATTATGACTTTGTCAACTAAAATAAGTGTGTTTAAAGTCATTTCTGTGCCTGAAACGGGTCAAAATTGAAGCTTTTGAGTAAACAAAACTCTGTAAAAATGGCAATTTTGGTCACTCTGAGGGTTTAAAAAGTGGTTATTCAACATGAGGCACGATCCAATTGACATTTTGAATCATTTTTGGTACAGTCCAAAAAATAAATTTTCGGATGAAAAACGATGACTCCGGACCTATCGAACGTTCCCAAAATGGTCTATAATGATGAAATTTTAACATTTAATCTTTTGAATCTAAATGACTGTTGGATGTGAATTATGACTTTGTCAACTAAAATAAGTGTGTTTAAAGTCATTTCTGTGCCTGAAACGGGTCAAAATTGAAGCTTTTGAGTAAGCAAAACTCTGTAAAAATGGCAATTTTGGTCACTGTGAGGGTTTAAAAAGTGGTTATTCAACATGAGGCACGATCCAATTGACATTTTGAATCATTTTTGGTACAGTCCAAAAAATCAATTTTCGGATGAAAAACTATGACTCCGGACATGTCGAACGATCCCAAAATGGTCAATATGGATGAAATTTTAACATTTAATCTTTTGACTGTAAATGACTGTTGGATGTGAATTATGACTTTGTCAACTAAAATAAGTGTGTTTAAAGTCATTTCTGTGCCTGAAACGGGTCAAAATTGAAGCTTTTGAGTAAGCAAAACTCTGTAAAAATGGCAATTTTGGTCACTCTGAGGGTTTAAAAAGTGGTTATTCAACATGAGGCACGATCCAATTGACATTTTGAATCATTTTTGGTACAGTCCAAAAAATCAATTTTCGGATGAAAAACGATGACTCCTGACATGTCGAACTATCCCAAAATGGTCAATATGGATGAAATTTTAACATTTAATCTTTTGACTCCAAATGACTGTTGGATGTGAATTATGACTTTGTCAACTAAAATAAGTGTGTTTAAAGTCATTTCTGTGCCTCAAAGGGGTCAAAATTGAAGCTTTTGAGTAAGTAAAACTCTGTAAAAATGGCAATTTTGGTCACTGTGAGGGTTTAAAAAGTGGTTATTCAACATGAGGCACGATCCAATTGAAATTTTGAATCATTTTTGGTACAGTCCAAAAAATCAATTTTCGGATGAAAAACGATGACTCCGGACATGTCGAACGATCCCAAAAAGGTCAAAATGGATGAAATTTTAACATTTAATCTTTTGACTGTAAATGACTGTTGGATGTGAATTATGACTTTGTCAACTAAAATAAGTGTGTTTAAAGTCATTTCTGTGCCTGAAACGGGTCAAAATTGAAGCTTTTGAGTAAACAAAACTCTGTAAAAATGGCAATTTTGGTCACTCTGAGGGTTTAAAAAGTGGTTATTCAACATGAGGCACGATCCAATTGACATTTTGAATCATTTTTGGTACAGTCCAAAAAATCAATTTTCGGATGAAAAACGATGACTCCAGACATGTCGAACGATCCCAAAATGGTCAATATGGATGAAATTTTAACATTTAATCTTTTGACTGTAAATGACTGTTGGATGTGAATTATGACTTTGTCAACTAAAATAAGTGTGTTTAAAGTCGTTTCTGTGCCTCAAAGGGGTCAAAATTGAAGCTTTTGAGTAAGCAAAACTCTGTAAAAATGGCAATTTTGGTCACTCTGAGGGTTTAAAAAGTGGTTATTCAACATGAGGCCCGATCCAATTGACATTTTGAATCATTTTTGGTACAGTCCAAAAAATAAATTTTCGGATGAAAAACGATGACTCCGGACCTATCGAACGTTCCCAAAATGGTCTATAATGATGAAATTTTAACATTTAATCTTTTGAATCTAAATGACTGTTGGATGTGAATTATGACTTTGTCAACTACAATAAGTGTGTTTAAAGCCGTTTCTGTGCCTCAAAGGGGTCAAAATTGAAGCTTTTGAGTAATCAAAACTCTGTAAAAATGGCAATTTTGGTCACTGTGAGGGTTTAAAAAGTGGTTATTCAACATGAGCCACGATCCAATTGACATTTTGAATCATTTTTGGTACAGTCCAAAAAATCAATTTTCGGATGAAAAACGATGACTCCGGACATGTCGAACTATCCCAAAATGGTCAATATGGATGAAATTTTAACATTTAATCTTTTGACTCCAAATGACTGTTGGATGTGAATTATGACTTTGTCAACTAAAATAAGTGTGTTTAAAGTCATTTCTGTGCCTCAAAGGGGTCAAAATTGAAGCTTTTGAGTAAGTAAAACTCTGTAAAAATGGCAATTTTGGTCACTGTGAGGGTTTAAAAAGTGGTTATTCAACATGAGGCACGATCCAATTGAAATTTTGAATCATTTTTGGTACAGTCCAAAAAATCAATTTTCGGATGAAAAACGATGACTCCGGACATGTCGAACGATCCCAAAAAGGTCAAAATGGATGAAATTTTAACATTTAATCTTTTGAATCTAAATGACTGTTGGATGTGAATTATGACTTTGTCAACTAAAATAAGTGTGTTTAAAGTCATTTCTGTGCCTGAAACGGGTCAAAATTGAAGCTTTTGAGTAAGCAAAACTCTGTAAAAATGGCAATTTTGGTCACTGTGAGGGTTTAAAAAGTGGTTATTCAACATGAGGCACGATCCAATTGACATTTTGAATCATTTTTGGTACAGTCCAAAAAATCAATTTTCGGATGAAAAACTATGACTCCGGACATGTCGAACGATCCCAAAATGGTCAATATGGATGAAATTTTAACATTTAATCTTTTGACTGTAAATGACTGTTGGATGTGAATTATGACTTTGTCAACTAAAATAAGTGTGTTTAAAGTCATTTCTGTGCCTGAAACGGGTCAAAATTGAAGCTTTTGAGTAAGCAAAACTCTGTAAAAATGGCAATTTTGGTCACTCTGAGGGTTTAAAAAGTGGTTATTCAACATGAGGCCCGATCCAATTGACATTTTGAATCATTTTTGGTACAGTCCAAAAAATAAATTTTCGGATGAAAAACGATGACTCCGGACCTATCGAACGTTCCCAAAATGGTCTATAATGATGAAATTTTAACATTTAATCTTTTGAATCTAAATGACTGTTGGATGTGAATTATGACTTTGTCAACTACAATAAGTGTGTTTAAAGCCGTTTCTGTGCCTCAAAGGGGTCAAAATTGAAGCTTTTGAGTAATCAAAACTCTGTAAAAATGGCAATTTTGGTCACTGTGAGGGTTTAAAAAGTGGTTATTCAACATGAGCCACGATCCAATTGACATTTTGAATCATTTTTGGTACAGTCCAAAAAATCAATTTTCGGATGAAAAACGATGACTCCGGACATGTCGAACTATCCCAAAATGGTCAATATGGATGAAATTTTAACATTTAATCTTTTGACTCCAAATGACTGTTGGATGTGAATTATGACTTTGTCAACTAAAATAAGTGTGTTTAAAGTCATTTCTGTGCCTCAAAGGGGTCAAAATTGAAGCTTTTGAGTAAGTAAAACTCTGTAAAAATGGCAATTTTGGTCACTGTGAGGGTTTAAAAAGTGGTTATTCAACATGAGGCACGATCCAATTGAAATTTTGAATCATTTTTGGTACAGTCCAAAAAATCAATTTTCGGATGAAAAACGATGACTCCGGACATGTCGAACGATCCCAAAAAGGTCAAAATGGATGAAATTTTAACATTTAATCTTTTGACTGTAAATGACTGTTGGATGTGAATTATGACTTTGTCAACTAAAATAAGTGTGTTTAAAGTCATTTCTGTGCCTGAAACGGGTCAAAATTGAAGCTTTTGAGTAAACAAAACTCTGTAAAAATGGCAATTTTGGTCACTCTGAGGGTTTAAAAAGTGGTTATTCAACATGAGGCACGATCCAATTGAAATTTTGAATCATTTTTGGTACAGTCCAAAAAATCAATTTTCGGATGAAAAACGATGACTCCGGACATGTCGAACGATCCCAAAAAGGTCAAAATGGATGAAATTTCAACATTTAATCTTTTGACTGTAAATGACTGTTGGATGTGAATTATGACTTTGTCAACTAAAATAAGTGTGTTTAAAGTCATTTCTGTGCCTGAAACGGGTCAAAATTGAAGCTTTTGAGTAAGCAAAACTCTGTAAAAATGGCAATTTTGGTCACTGTGAGGGTTTAAAAAGTGGTTATTCAACATGAGGCACGATCCAATTGACATTTTGAATCATTTTTGGTACAGTCCAAAAAATCAATTTTCGGATGAAAAACGATGACTCCAGACATGTCGAACGATCCCAAAATGGTCAATATGGATGAAATTTTAACATTTAATCTTTTGACTGTAAATGACTGTTGGATGTGAATTATGACTTTGTCAACTAAAATAAGTGTGTTTAAAGTCGTTTCTGTGCCTCAAAGGGGTCAAAATTGAAGCTTTTGAGTAAGCAAAACTCTGTAAAAATGGCAATTTTGGTCACTCTGAGGGTTTAAAAAGTGGTTATTCAACATGAGGCCCGATCCAATTGACATTTTGAATCATTTTTGGTACAGTCCAAAAAATAAATTTTCGGATGAAAAATGATGACTCCGGACCTATCGAACGTTCCCAAAATGGTCTATAATGATGAAATTTTAACATTTAATCTTTTGAATCTAAATGACTGTTGGATGTGAATTATGACTTTGTCAACTACAATAAGTGTGTTTAAAGCCGTTTCTGTGCCTCAAAGGGGTCAAAATTGAAGCTTTTGAGTAATCAAAACTCTGTAAAAATGGCAATTTTGGTCACTGTGAGGGTTTAAAAAGTGGTTATTCAACATGAGCCACGATCCAATTGACATTTTGAATCATTTTTGGTACAGTCCAAAAAATCAATTTTCGGATGAAAAACGATGACTCCGGACATGTCGAACTATCCCAAAATGGTCAATATGGATGAAATTTTAACATTTAATTTTTTGACTCCAAATGACTGTTGGATGTGAATTATGACTTTGTCAACTAAAATAAGTGTGTTTAAAGTCATTTCTGTGCCTCAAAGGGGTCAAAATTGAAGCTTTTGAGTAAGTAAAACTCTGTAAAAATGGCAATTTTGGTCACTGTGAGGGTTTAAAAAGTGGTTATTCAACATGAGGCACGATCCAATTGAAATTTTGAATCATTTTTGGTACAGTCCAAAAAATCAATTTTCGGATGAAAAACGATGACTCCGGACATGTCGAACGATCCCAAAAAGGTCAAAATGGATGAAATTTTAACATTTAATCTTTTGACTGTAAATGACTGTTGGATGTGAATTATGACTTTGTCAACTAAAATAAGTGTGTTTAAAGTCATTTCTGTGCCTGAAACGGGTCAAAATTGAAGCTTTTGAGTAAACAAAACTCTGTAAAAATGGCAATTTTGGTCACTCTGAGGGTTTAAAAAGTGGTTATTCAACATGAGGCACGATTCAATTGACATTTTGAATCATTTTTGGTACAGTCCAAAAAATAAATTTTCGGATGAAAAACGATGACTCCGGACCTATCGAACGTTCCCAAAATGGTCTATAATGATGAAATTTTAACATTTAATCTTTTGAATCTAAATGACTGTTGGATGTGAATTATGACTTTGTCAACTAAAATAAGTGTGTTTAAAGTCATTTCTGTGCCTGAAACGGGTCAAAATTGAAGCTTTTGAGTAAGCAAAACTCTGTAAAAATGGCAATTTTGGTCACTGTGAGGGTTTAAAAAGTGGTTATTCAACATGAGGCACGATCCAATTGACATTTTGAATCATTTTTGGTACAGTCCAAAAAATCAATTTTCGGATGAAAAACTATGACTCCGGACATGTCGAACGATCCCAAAATGGTCAATATGGATGAAATTTTAACATTTAATCTTTTGACTGTAAATGACTGTTGGATGTGAATTATGACTTTGTCAACTAAAATAAGTGTGTTTAAAGTCATTTCTGTGCCTGAAACGGGTCAAAATTGAAGCTTTTGAGTAAGCAAAACTCTGTAAAAATGGCAATTTTGGTCACTCTGAGGGTTTAAAAAGTGGTTATTCAACATGAGGCCCGATCCAATTGACATTTTGAATCATTTTTGGTACAGTCCAAAAAATAAATTTTCGGATGAAAAACGATGACTCCGGACCTATCGAACGTTCCCAAAATGGTCTATAATGATGAAATTTTAACATTTAATCTTTTGAATCTAAATGACTGTTGGATGTGAATTATGACTTTGTCAACTACAATAAGTGTGTTTAAAGCCGTTTCTGTGCCTCAAAGGGGTCAAAATTGAAGCTTTTGAGTAATCAAAACTCTGTAAAAATGGCAATTTTGGTCACTGTGAGGGTTTAAAAAGTGGTTATTCAACATGAGCCACGATCCAATTGACATTTTGAATCATTTTTGGTACAGTCCAAAAAATCAATTTTCGGATGAAAAACGATGACTCCGGACATGTCGAACTATCCCAAAATGGTCAATATGGATGAAATTTTAACATTTAATCTTTTGACTCCAAATGACTGTTGGATGTGAATTATGACTTTGTCAACTAAAATAAGTGTGTTTAAAGTCATTTCTGTGCCTCAAAGGGGTCAAAATTGAAGCTTTTGAGTAAGTAAAACTCTGTAAAAATGGCAATGTTGGTCACTGTGAGGGTTTAAAAAGTGGTTATTCAACATGAGGCACGATCCAATTGAAATTTTGAATCATTTTTGGTACAGTCCAAAAAATCAATTTTCGGATGAAAAACGATGACTCCGGACATGTCGAACGATCCCAAAAAGGTCAAAATGGATGAAATTTTAACATTTAATCTTTTGACTGTAAATGACTGTTGGATGTGAATTATGACTTTGTCAACTAAAATAAGTGTGTTTAAAGTCATTTCTGTGCCTGAAACGGGTCAAAATTGAAGCTTTTGAGTAAACAAAACTCTGTAAAAATGGCAATTTTGGTCACTCTGAGGGTTTAAAAAGTGGTTATTCAACATGAGGCACGATCCAATTGACATTTTGAATCATTTTTGGTACAGTCCAAAAAATAAATTTTCGGATGAAAAACGATGACTCCGGACCTATCGAACGTTCCCAAAATGGTCTATAATGATGAAATTTTAACATTTAATCTTTTGAATCTAAATGACTGTTGGATGTGAATTATGACTTTGTCAACTAAAATAAGTGTGTTTAAAGTCATTTCTGTGCCTGAAACGGGTCAAAATTGAAGCTTTTGAGTAAGCAAAACTCTGTAAAAATGGCAATTTTGGTCACTGTGAGGGTTTAAAAAGTGGTTATTCAACATGAGGCACGATCCAATTGACATTTTGAATCATTTTTGGTACAGTCCAAAAAATCAATTTTCGGATGAAAAACTATGACTCCGGACATGTCGAACGATCCCAAAATGGTCAATATGGATGAAATTTTAACATTTAATCTTTTGACTGTAAATGACTGTTGGATGTGAATTATGACTTTGTCAACTAAAATAAGTGTGTTTAAAGTCATTTCTGTGCCTGAAACGGGTCAAAATTGAAGCTTTTGAGTAAGCAAAACTCTGTAAAAATGGCAATTTTGGTCACTGTGAGGGTTTAAAAAGTGGTTATTCAACATGAGGCACGATCCAATTGACATTTTGAATCATTTTTGGTACAGTCCAAAAAATCAATTTTCGGATGAAAAGCGATGACTCCGGACATGTCGAACTATCCCAAAATGGTCAATATGGATGAAATTTTAACATTTAATCTTTTGACTGTAAATGACTGTTGGATGTGAATTATGACTTTGTCAACTAAAATAAGTGTGTTTAAAGTCATTTCTGTGCCTGAAACGGGTCAAAATTGAAGCTTTTGAGTAAGCAAAACTCTGTAAAAATGGCAATTTTGGTCACTGTGAGGGTTTAAAAAGTGGTTATTCAACATGAGGCACGATCCAATTGACATTTTGAATCATTTTTGGTACAGTCCAAAAAATCAATTTTCGGATGAAAAACGATGACTCCGGACATGTCGAACGATCCCAAAATGGTCAATATGGATGAAATTTTAACATTTAATCTTTTGACTGTAAATGACTGTTGGATGTGAATTATGACTTTGTCAACTAAAATAAGTGTGTTTAAAGTCATTTCTGTGCCTGAAACGGGTCAAAATTGAAGCTTTTGAGTAAGCAAAACTCTGTAAAAATGGCAATTTTGGTCACTCTGAGGGTTTAAAAAGTGGTTATTCAACATGAGGCACGATCCAATTGACATTTTGAATCATTTTTGGTACAGTCCAAAAAATCAATTTTCGGATGAAAAACTATGACTCCGGACATGTCGAACGATCCCAAAATGGTCAATATGGATGAAATTTTAACATTTAATCTTTTGACTGTAAATGACTGTTGGATGTGAATTATGACTTTGTCAACTAAAATAAGTGTGTTTAAAGTCATTTCTGTGCCTGAAACGGGTCAAAATTGAAGCTTTTGAGTAAGCAAAACTCTGTAAAAATGGCAATTTTGGTCACTCTGAGGGTTTAAAAAGTGGTTATTCAACATGAGGCACGATCCAATTGACATTTTGAATCATTTTTGGTACAGTCCAAAAAATCAATTTTCGGATGAAAAACGATGACTCCGGACATGTCGAACTATCCCAAAATGGTCAATATGGATGAAATTTTAACATTTAATCTTTTGACTCCAAATGACTGTTGGATGTGAATTATGACTTTGTCAACTAAAATAAGTGTGTTTAAAGTCATTTCTGTGCCTCAAAGGGGTCAAAATTGAAGCTTTTGAGTAAGTAAAACTCTGTAAAAATGGCAATTTTGGTCACTGTGAGGGTTTAAAAAGTGGTTATTCAACATGAGGCACGATCCAATTGAAATTTTGAATCATTTTTGGTACAGTCCAAAAAATCAATTTTCGGATGAAAAACGATGACTCCGGACATGTCGAACGATCCCAAAAAGGTCAAAATGGATGAAATTTTAACATTTAATCTTTTGACTGTAAATGACTGTTGGATGTGAATTATGACTTTGTCAACTAAAATAAGTGTGTTTAAAGTCATTTCTGTGCCTGAAACGGGTCAAAATTGAAGCTTTTGAGTAAACAAAACTCTGTAAAAATGGCAATTTTGGTCACTCTGAGGGTTTAAAAAGTGGTTATTCAACATGAGGCACGATCCAATTGACATTTTGAATCATTTTTGGTACAGTCCAAAAAATCAATTTTCGGATGAAAAACGATGACTCCAGACATGTCGAACGATCCCAAAATGGTCAATATGGATGAAATTTTAACATTTAATCTTTTGACTGTAAATGACTGTTGGATGTGAATTATGACTTTGTCAACTAAAATAAGTGTGTTTAAAGTCGTTTCTGTGCCTCAAAGGGGTCAAAATTGAAGCTTTTGAGTAAGCAAAACTCTGTAAAAATGGCAATTTTGGTCACTCTGAGGGTTTAAAAAGTGGTTATTCAACATGAGGCCCGATCCAATTGACATTTTGAATCATTTTTGGTACAGTCCAAAAAATAAATTTTCGGATGAAAAACGATGACTCCGGACCTATCGAACGTTCCCAAAATGGTCTATAATGATGAAATTTTAACATTTAATCTTTTGAATCTAAATGACTGTTGGATGTGAATTATGACTTTGTCAACTACAATAAGTGTGTTTAAAGCCGTTTCTGTGCCTCAAAGGGGTCAAAATTGAAGCTTTTGAGTAATCAAAACTCTGTAAAAATGGCAATTTTGGTCACTGTGAGGGTTTAAAAAGTGCTTATTCAACATGAGGCACGATCCAATTGACATTTTGAATCATTTTTGGTACAGTCCAAAAAATCAATTTTCGAATGAAAAACGATGACTCCGGACATGTTGAACGATCCCAAAAAGGTCAAAATGGATGAAATTTTAACATTTAATCTTTTGACTGTAAATGACTGTTGGATGTGAATTATGACTTTGTCAACTAAAATAAGTGTGTTTAAAGTCATTTCTGTGCCTGAAACGGGTCAAAATTGAAGCTTTTGAGTAAGCAAAACTCTGTAAAAATGGCAATTTTGGTCACTGTGAGGGTTTAAAAAGTGGTTATTCAACATGAGGCACGATCCAATTGACATTTTGAATAATTTTTGGTACAGTCCAAAAAATCAATTTTCGGATGAAAAACGATGACTCCGGACATGTCGAACTATCCCAAAATGGTCAATATGGATGAAATTTTAACATTTAATCTTTTGACTGTAAATGACTGTTGGATGTGAATTATGACTTTGTCAACTAAAATAAGTGTGTTTAAAGTCATTTCTGTGCCTGAAACGGGTCAAAATTGAAGCTTTTGAGTAAGCAAAACTCTGTAAAAATGGCAATTTTGGTCACTGTGAGGGTTTAAAAAGTGGTTATTCAACATGAGGCCCGATCCAATTGACATTTTGAATCATTTTTGGTACAGTCCAAAAAATCAATTTTCGGATGAAAAACCATGACTCCGGACATGTCGAATGATCCCAAAATGGTCAATATGGATGAAATTTTAACATTTAATCTTTTGACTGTAAATGACTGTTGGATGTGAATTATGACTTTGTCAACTAAAATAAGTGTGTTTAAAATCATTTCTGTGCCTGAAACGGGTCAAAATTGAAGCTTTTGAGTAAGCAAAACTCTGTAAAAATGGCAATTTTGGTCACTCTGAGGGTTTAAAAAGTGGTTATTCAACATGAGGCACGATCCAATTGACATTTTGAATCATTTTTGGTACAGTCCAAAAAATCAATTTTCGAATGAAAAACGATGACTCCGGACATGTTGAACGTTCCCAAAAAGGTCAAAATGGATGAAATTTTAACATTTAATCTTTTGACTGTAAATGACTGTTGGATGTGAATTATGACTTTGTCAACTAAAATAAGTGTGTTTAAAGTCATTTCTGTGCCTGAAACGGGTCAAAATTGAAGCTTTTGAGTAAGCAAAACTCTGTAAAAATGGCAATTTTGGTCACTGTGAGGGTTTAAAAAGTGGTTATTCAACATGAGGCACGATCCAATTGACATTTTGAATCATTTTTGGTACAGTCCAAAAAATCAATTTTCGGATGAAAAACGATGACTCCGGACATGTCGAACTATCCCAAAATGGTCAATATGGATGAAATTTTAACATTTAATCTTTTGACTGTAAATGACTGTTGGATGTGAATTATGACTTTGTCAACTAAAATAAGTGTGTTTAAAGTCATTTCTGTGCCTGAAACGGGTCAAAATTGAAGCTTTTGAGTAAGCAAAACTCTGTGAAAATGGCAATTTTGGTCACTCTGAGGGTTTAAAAAGTGGTTATTCAACATGAGGCACGATCCAATTGACATTTTGAATCATTTTTGGTACAGTCCAAAAAATCAATTTTCGGATGAAAAACGATGACTCCGGACATGTCGAACGATCCCAAAATGGTCAATATGGATGAAATTTTAACATTTAATCTTTTGACTGTAAATGACTGTTGGATGTGAATTATGACTTTGTCAACTAAAATAAGTGTGTTTAAAGTCATTTCTGTGCCTGAAACGGGTCAAAATTGAAGCTTTTGAGTAAGCAAAACTCTGTAAAAATGGCAATTTTGGTCACTCTGAGGGTTTAAAAAGTGGTTATTCAACATGAGGCACGATCCAATTGACATTTTGAATCATTTTTGGTACAGTCCAAAAAATCAATTTTCGAATGAAAAACGATGACTCCGGACATGTCGAACGATCCCAAAAAGGTCAAAATGGATGAAATTTTAACATTTAATCTTTTGACTGTAAATGACTGTTGGATGTGAATTATGACTTTGTCAACTAAAATAAGTGTGTTTAAAGTCATTTCTGTGCCTGAAACGGGTCAAAATTGAAGCTTTTGAGTAAGCAAAACTCTGTAAAAATGGCAATTTTGGTCACTGTGAGGGTTTAAAAAGTGGTTATTCAACATGAGGCACGATCCAATTGACATTTTGAATCATTTTTGGTACAGTCCAAAAAATCAATTTTCGGATGAAAAGCGATGACTCCGGACATGTCGAACTATCCCAAAATGGTCAATATGGATGAAATTTTAACATTTAATCTTTTGACTGTAAATGACTGTTGGATGTGAATTATGACTTTGTCAACTAAAATAAGTGTGTTTAAAGTCATTTCTGTGCCTGAAACGGGTCAAAATTGAAGCTTTTGAGTAAGCAAAACTCTGTAAAAATGGCAATTTTGGTCACTGTGAGGGTTTAAAAAGTGGTTATTCAACATGAGGCACGATCCAATTGACATTTTGAATCATTTTTGGTACAGTCCAAAAAATCAATTTTCGGATGAAAAACGATGACTCCGGACATGTCGAACGATCCCAAAATGGTCAATATGGATGAAATTTTAACATTTAATCTTTTGACTGTAAATGACTGTTGGATGTGAATTATGACTTTGTCAACTAAAATAAGTGTGTTTAAAGTCATTTCTGTGCCTGAAACGGGTCAAAATTGAAGCTTTTGAGTAAGCAAAACTCTGTAAAAATGGCAATTTTGGTCACTCTGAGGGTTTAAAAAGTGGTTATTCAACATGAGGCACGATCCAATTGACATTTTGAATCATTTTTGGTACAGTCCAAAAAATCAATTTTCGGATGAAAAACTATGACTCCGGACATGTCGAACGATCCCAAAAAGGTCAAAATGGATGAAATTTTAACATTTAATCTTTTGACTGTAAATGACTGTTGGATGTGAATTATGACTTTGTCAACTAAAATAAGTGTGTTTAAAGTCATTTCTGTGCCTGAAACGGGTCAAAATTGAAGCTTTTGAGTAAACAAAACTCTGTAAAAATGGCAATTTTGGTCACTCTGAGGGTTTAAAAAGTGGTTATTCAACATGAGGCACGATCCAATTGACATTTTGAATCATTTTTGGTACAGTCCAAAAAATCAATTTTCGGATGAAAAACGATGACTCCAGACATGTCGAACGATCCCAAAATGGTCAATATGGATGAAATTTTAACATTTAATCTTTTGACTGTAAATGACTGTTGGATGTGAATTATGACTTTGTCAACTAAAATAAGTGTGTTTAAAGTCGTTTCTGTGCCTCAAAGGGGTCAAAATTGAAGCTTTTGAGTAAGCAAAACTCTGTAAAAATGGCAATTTTGGTCACTCTGAGGGTTTAAAAAGTGGTTATTCAACATGAGGCCCGATCCAATTGACATTTTGAATCATTTTTGGTACAGTCCAAAAAATAAATTTTCGGATGAAAAACGATGACTCCGGACCTATCGAACGTTCCCAAAATGGTCTATAATGATGAAATTTTAACATTTAATCTTTTGAATCTAAATGACTGTTGGATGTGAATTATGACTTTGTCAACTACAATAAGTGTGTTTAAAGCCGTTTCTGTGCCTCAAAGGGGTCAAAATTGAAGCTTTTGAGTAATCAAAACTCTGTAAAAATGGCAATTTTGGTCACTGTGAGGGTTTAAAAAGTGGTTATTCAACATGAGGCACGATCCAATTGACATTTTGAATCATTTTTGGTACAGTCCAAAAAATCAATTTTCGAATGAAAAACGATGACTCCGGACATGTTGAACGATCCCAAAAAGGTCAAAATGGATGAAATTTTAACATTTAATCTTTTGACTGTAAATGACTGTTGGATGTGAATTATGACTTTGTCAACTAAAATAAGTGTGTTTAAAGTCATTTCTGTGCCTGAAACGGGTCAAAATTGAAGCTTTTGAGTAAGCAAAACTCTGTAAAAATGGCAATTTTGGTCACTGTGAGGGTTTAAAAAGTGGTTATTCAACATGAGGCACGATCCAATTGACATTTTGAATAATTTTTGGTACAGTCCAAAAAATCAATTTTCGGATGAAAAACGATGACTCCGGACATGTCGAACTATCCCAAAATGGTCAATATGGATGAAATTTTAACATTTAATCTTTTGACTGTAAATGACTGTTGGATGTGAATTATGACTTTGTCAACTAAAATAAGTGTGTTTAAAGTCATTTCTGTGCCTGAAACGGGTCAAAATTGAAGCTTTTGAGTAAGCAAAACTCTGTAAAAATGGCAATTTTGGTCACTGTGAGGGTTTAAAAAGTGGTTATTCAACATGAGGCCCGATCCAATTGACATTTTGAATCATTTTTGGTACAGTCCAAAAAATCAATTTTCGGATGAAAAACCATGACTCCGGACATGTCGAATGATCCCAAAATGGTCAATATGGATGAAATTTTAACATTTAATCTTTTGACTGTAAATGACTGTTGGATGTGAATTATGACTTTGTCAACTAAAATAAGTGTGTTTAAAATCATTTCTGTGCCTGAAACGGGTCAAAATTGAAGCTTTTGAGTAAGCAAAACTCTGTAAAAATGGCAATTTTGGTCACTCTGAGGGTTTAAAAAGTGGTTATTCAACATGAGGCACGATCCAATTGACATTTTGAATCATTTTTGGTACAGTCCAAAAAATCAATTTTCGAATGAAAAACGATGACTCCGGACATGTTGAACGTTCCCAAAAAGGTCAAAATGGATGAAATTTTAACATTTAATCTTTTGACTGTAAATGACTGTTGGATGTGAATTATGACTTTGTCAACTAAAATAAGTGTGTTTAAAGTCATTTCTGTGCCTGAAACGGGTCAAAATTGAAGCTTTTGAGTAAGCAAAACTCTGTAAAAATGGCAATTTTGGTCACTGTGAGGGTTTAAAAAGTGGTTATTCAACATGAGGCACGATCCAATTGACATTTTGAATCATTTTTGGTACAGTCCAAAAAATCAATTTTCGGATGAAAAACGATGACTCCGGACATGTCGAACTATCCCAAAATGGTCAATATGGATGAAATTTTAACATTTAATCTTTTGACTGTAAATGACTGTTGGATGTGAATTATGACTTTGTCAACTAAAATAAGTGTGTTTAAAGTCATTTCTGTGCCTGAAACGGGTCAAAATTGAAGCTTTTGAGTAAGCAAAACTCTGTGAAAATGGCAATTTTGGTCACTCTGAGGGTTTAAAAAGTGGTTATTCAACATGAGGCACGATCCAATTGACATTTTGAATCATTTTTGGTACAGTCCAAAAAATCAATTTTCGGATGAAAAACGATGACTCCGGACATGTCGAACGATCCCAAAATGGTCATTATGGATGAAATTTTAACATTTAATCTTTTGACTGTAAATGACTGTTGGATGTGAATTATGACTTTGTCAACTAAAATAAGTGTGTTTAAAGTCATTTCTGTGCCTGAAACGGGTCAAAATTGAAGCTTTTGAGTAAGCAAAACTCTGTAAAAATGGCAATTTTGGTCACTCTGAGGGTTTAAAAAGTGGTTATTCAACATGAGGCACGATCCAATTGACATTTTGAATCATTTTTGGTACAGTCCAAAAAATCAATTTTCGAATGAAAAACGATGACTCCGGACATGTCGAACGATCCCAAAAAGGTCAAAATGGATGAAATTTTAACATTTAATCTTTTGACTGTAAATGACTGTTGGATGTGAATTATGACTTTGTCAACTAAAATAAGTGTGTTTAAAGTCATTTCTGTGCCTGAAACGGGTCAAAATTGAAGCTTTTGAGTAAGCAAAACTCTGTAAAAATGGCAATTTTGGTCACTGTGAGGGTTTAAAAAGTGGTTATTCAACATGAGGCACGATCCAATTGACATTTTGAATCATTTTTGGTACAGTCCAAAAAATCAATTTTCGGATGAAAAGCGATGACTCCGGACATGTCGAACTATCCCAAAATGGTCAATATGGATGAAATTTTAACATTTAATCTTTTGACTGTAAATGACTGTTGGATGTGAATTATGACTTTGTCAACTAAAATAAGTGTGTTTAAAGTCATTTCTGTGCCTGAAACGGGTCAAAATTGAAGCTTTTGAGTAAGCAAAACTCTGTAAAAATGGCAATTTTGGTCACTGTGAGGGTTTAAAAAGTGGTTATTCAACATGAGGCACGATCCAATTGACATTTTGAATCATTTTTGGTACAGTCCAAAAAATCAATTTTCGGATGAAAAACGATGACTCCGGACATGTCGAACGATCCCAAAATGGTCAATATGGATGAAATTTTAACATTTAATCTTTTGACTGTAAATGACTGTTGGATGTGAATTATGACTTTGTCAACTAAAATAAGTGTGTTTAAAGTCATTTCTGTGCCTGAAACGGGTCAAAATTGAAGCTTTTGAGTAAGCAAAACTCTGTAAAAATGGCAATTTTGGTCACTCTGAGGGTTTAAAAAGTGGTTATTCAACATGAGGCACGATCCAATTGACATTTTGAATCATTTTTGGTACAGTCCAAAAAATCAATTTTCGGATGAAAAACTATGACTCCGGACATGTCGAACGATCCCAAAATGGTCAATATGGATGAAATTTTAACATTTAATCTTTTGACTGTAAATGACTGTTGGATGTGAATTATGACTTTGTCAACTAAAATAAGTGTGTTTAAAGTCATTTCTGTGCCTGAAACGGGTCAAAATTGAAGCTTTTGAGTAAGCAAAACTCTGTAAAAATGGCAATTTTGGTCACTCTGAGGGTTTAAAAAGTGGTTATTCAACATGAGGCACGATCCAATTGACATTTTGAATCATTTTTGGTACAGTCCAAAAAATCAATTTTCGGATGAAAAACGATGACTCCGGACATGTCGAACTATCCCAAAATGGTCAATATGGATGAAATTTTAACATTTAATCTTTTGACTCCAAATGACTGTTGGATGTGAATTATGACTTTGTCAACTAAAATAAGTGTGTTTAAAGTCATTTCTGTGCCTCAAAGGGGTCAAAATTGAAGCTTTTGAGTAAGTAAAACTCTGTAAAAATGGCAATTTTGGTCACTGTGAGGGTTTAAAAAGTGGTTATTCAACATGAGGCACGATCCAATTGAAATTTTGAATCATTTTTGGTACAGTCCAAAAAATCAATTTTCGGATGAAAAACGATGACTCCGGACATGTCGAACGATCCCAAAAAGGTCAAAATGGATGAAATTTTAACATTTAATCTTTTGACTGTAAATGACTGTTGGATGTGAATTATGACTTTGTCAACTAAAATAAGTGTGTTTAAAGTCATTTCTGTGCCTGAAACGGGTCAAAATTGAAGCTTTTGAGTAAACAAAACTCTGTAAAAATGGCAATTTTGGTCACTCTGAGGGTTTAAAAAGTGGTTATTCAACATGAGGCACGATCCAATTGACATTTTGAATCATTTTTGGTACAGTCCAAAAAATCAATTTTCGGATGAAAAACGATGACTCCAGACATGTCGAACGATCCCAAAATGGTCAATATGGATGAAATTTTAACATTTAATCTTTTGACTGTAAATGACTGTTGGATGTGAATTATGACTTTGTCAACTAAAATAAGTGTGTTTAAAGTCGTTTCTGTGCCTCAAAGGGGTCAAAATTGAAGCTTTTGAGTAAGCAAAACTCTGTAAAAATGGCAATTTTGGTCACTCTGAGGGTTTAAAAAGTGGTTATTCAACATGAGGCCCGATCCAATTGACATTTTGAATCATTTTTGGTACAGTCCAAAAAATAAATTTTCGGATGAAAAACGATGACTCCGGACCTATCGAACGTTCCCAAAATGGTCTATAATGATGAAATTTTAACATTTAATCTTTTGAATCTAAATGACTGTTGGATGTGAATTATGACTTTGTCAACTACAATAAGTGTGTTTAAAGCCGTTTCTGTGCCTCAAAGGGGTCAAAATTGAAGCTTTTGAGTAATCAAAACTCTGTAAAAATGGCAATTTTGGTCACTGTGAGGGTTTAAAAAGTGGTTATTCAACATGAGCCACGATCCAATTGACATTTTGAATCATTTTTGGTACAGTCCAAAAAATCAATTTTCGGATGAAAAACGATGACTCCGGACATGTCGAACTATCCCAAAATGGTCAATATGGATGAAATTTTAACATTTAATCTTTTGACTCCAAATGACTGTTGGATGTGAATTATGACTTTGTCAACTAAAATAAGTGTGTTTAAAGTCATTTCTGTGCCTCAAAGGGGTCAAAATTGAAGCTTTTGAGTAAGTAAAACTCTGTAAAAATGGCAATTTTGGTCACTGTGAGGGTTTAAAAAGTGGTTATTCAACATGAGGCACGATCCAATTGAAATTTTGAATCATTTTTGGTACAGTCCAAAAAATCAATTTTCGGATGAAAAACGATGACTCCGGACATGTCGAACGATCCCAAAAAGGTCAAAATGGATGAAATTTTAACATTTAATCTTTTGACTGTAAATGACTGTTGGATGTGAATTATGACTTTGTCAACTAAAATAAGTGTGTTTAAAGTCATTTCTGTGCCTGAAACGGGTCAAAATTGAAGCTTTTGAGTAAACAAAACTCTGTAAAAATGGCAATTTTGGTCACTCTGAGGGTTTAAAAAGTGGTTATTCAACATGAGGCACGATCCAATTGACATTTTGAATCATTTTTGGTACAGTCCAAAAAATCAATTTTCGGATGAAAAACGATGACTCCGGACATGTCGAACGATCCCAAAAAGGTCAAAATGGATGAAATTTTAACATTTAATCTTTTGACTGTAAATGACTGTTGGATGTGAATTATGACTTTGTCAACTAAAATAAGTGTGTTTAAAGTCATTTCTGTGCCTGAAACGGGTCAAAATTGAAGCTTTTGAGTAAACAAAACTCTGTAAAAATGGCAATTTTGGTCACTCTGAGGGTTTAAAAAGTGGTTATTCAACATGAGGCCCGATCCAATTGACATTTTGAATCATTTTTGGTACAGTCCAAAAAATAAATTTTCGGATGAAAAACGATGACTCCGGACCTATCGAACGTTCCCAAAATGGTCTATAATGATGAAATTTTAACATTTAATCTTTTGAATCTAAATGACTGTTGGATGTGAATTATGACTTTGTCAACTACAATAAGTGTGTTTAAAGCCGTTTCTGTGCCTCAAAGGGGTCAAAATTGAAGCTTTTGAGTAATCAAAACTCTGTAAAAATGGCAATTTTGGTCACTGTGAGGGTTTAAAAAGTGGTTATTCAACATGAGCCACGATCCAATTGACATTTTGAATCATTTTTGGTACAGTCCAAAAAATCAATTTTCGGATGAAAAACGATGACTCCGGACATGTCGAACTATCCCAAAATGGTCAATATGGATGAAATTTTAACATTTAATCTTTTGACTCCAAATGACTGTTGGATGTGAATTATGACTTTGTCAACTAAAATAAGTGTGTTTAAAGTCATTTCTGTGCCTCAAAGGGGTCAAAATTGAAGCTTTTGAGTAAGTAAAACTCTGTAAAAATGGCAATTTTGGTCACTGTGAGGGTTTAAAAAGTGGTTATTCAACATGAGGCACGATCCAATTGAAATTTTGAATCATTTTTGGTACAGTCCAAAAAATCAATTTTCGGATGAAAAACGATGACTCCGGACATGTCGAACGATCCCAAAAAGGTCAAAATGGATGAAATTTTAACATTTAATCTTTTGACTGTAAATGACTGTTGGATGTGAATTATGACTTTGTCAACTAAAATAAGTGTGTTTAAAGTCATTTCTGTGCCTGAAACGGGTCAAAATTGAAGCTTTTGAGTAAACAAAACTCTGTAAAAATGGCAATTTTGGTCACTCTGAGGGTTTAAAAAGTGGTTATTCAACATGAGGCACGATCCAATTGACATTTTGAATCATTTTTGGTACAGTCCAAAAAATCAATTTTCGGATGAAAAACGATGACTCCAGACATGTCGAACGATCCCAAAATGGTCAATATGGATGAAATTTTAACATTTAATCTTTTGACTGTAAATGACTGTTGGATGTGAATTATGACTTTGTCAACTAAAATAAGTGTGTTTAAAGTCGTTTCTGTGCCTCAAAGGGGTCAAAATTGAAGCTTTTGAGTAAGCAAAACTCTGTAAAAATGGCAATTTTGGTCACTCTGAGGGTTTAAAAAGTGGTTATTCAACATGAGGCCCGATCCAATTGACATTTTGAATCATTTTTGGTACAGTCCAAAAAATAAATTTTCGGATGAAAAACGATGACTCCGGACCTATCGAACGTTCCCAAAATGGTCTATAATGATGAAATTTTAACATTTAATCTTTTGAATCTAAATGACTGTTGGATGTGAATTATGACTTTGTCAACTACAATAAGTGTGTTTAAAGCCGTTTCTGTGCCTCAAAGGGGTCAAAATTGAAGCTTTTGAGTAATCAAAACTCTGTAAAAATGGCAATTTTGGTCACTGTGAGGGTTTAAAAAGTGGTTATTCAACATGAGCCACGATCCAATTGACATTTTGAATCATTTTTGGTACAGTCCAAAAAATCAATTTTCGGATGAA
Source organism: Lissotriton vulgaris (assembly GCF_964263255.1). NCBI lineage: Eukaryota > Metazoa > Chordata > Amphibia > Caudata > Salamandridae > Lissotriton > Lissotriton vulgaris. The sequence continues at coordinate 99,685 of NW_028244490.1, forward strand.
AAACGATGACTCCGGACATGTCGAACTATCCCAAAATGGTCAATATGGATGAAATTTTAACATTTAATCTTTTGACTCCAAATGACTGTTGGATGTGAATTATGACTTTGTCAACTAAAATAAGTGTGTTTAAAGTCATTTCTGTGCCTCAAAGGGGTCAAAATTGAAGCTTTTGAGTAAGTAAAACTCTGTAAAAATGGCAATTTTGGTCACTGTGAGGGTTTAAAAAGTGGTTATTCAACATGAGGCACGATCCAATTGAAATTTTGAATCATTTTTGGTACAGTCCAAAAAATCAATTTTCGGATGAAAAACGATGACTCCGGACATGTCGAACGATCCCAAAAAGGTCAAAATGGATGAAATTTTAACATTTAATCTTTTGACTGTAAATGACTGTTGGATGTGAATTATGACTTTGTCAACTAAAATAAGTGTGTTTAAAGTCATTTCTGTGCCTGAAACGGGTCAAAATTGAAGCTTTTGAGTAAACAAAACTCTGTAAAAATGGCAATTTTGGTCACTCTGAGGGTTTAAAAAGTGGTTATTCAACATGAGGCACGATCCAATTGACATTTTGAATCATTTTTGGTACAGTCCAAAAAATAAATTTTCGGATGAAAAACGATGACTCCGGACCTATCGAACGTTCCCAAAATGGTCTATAATGATGAAATTTTAACATTTAATCTTTTGAATCTAAATGACTGTTGGATGTGAATTATGACTTTGTCAACTAAAATAAGTGTGTTTAAAGTCATTTCTGTGCCTGAAACGGGTCAAAATTGAAGCTTTTGAGTAAGCAAAACTCTGTAAAAATGGCAATTTTGGTCACTGTGAGGGTTTAAAAAGTGGTTATTCAACATGAGGCCCGATCCAATTGACATTTTGAATCATTTTTGGTACAGTCCAAAAAATAAATTTTCGGATGAAAAACGATGACTCCGGACCTATCGAACGTTCCCAAAATGGTCTATAATGATGAAATTTTAACATTTAATCTTTTGAATCTAAATGACTGTTGGATGTGAATTATGACTTTGTCAACTACAATAAGTGTGTTTAAAGCCGTTTCTGTGCCTCAAAGGGGTCAAAATTGAAGCTTTTGAGTAATCAAAACTCTGTAAAAATGGCAATTTTGGTCACTGTGAGGGTTTAAAAAGTGGTTATTCAACATGAGCCACGATCCAATTGACATTTTGAATCATTTTTGGTACAGTCCAAAAAATCAATTTTCGGATGAAAAACGATGACTCCGGACATGTCGAACTATCCCAAAATGGTCAATATGGATGAAATTTTAACATTTAATCTTTTGACTCCAAATGACTGTTGGATGTGAATTATGACTTTGTCAACTAAAATAAGTGTGTTTAAAGTCATTTCTGTGCCTCAAAGGGGTCAAAATTGAAGCTTTTGAGTAAGTAAAACTCTGTAAAAATGGCAATTTTGGTCACTGTGAGGGTTTAAAAAGTGGTTATTCAACATGAGGCACGATCCAATTGAAATTTTGAATCATTTTTGGTACAGTCCAAAAAATCAATTTTCGGATGAAAAACGATGACTCCGGACATGTCGAACGATCCCAAAAAGGTCAAAATGGATGAAATTTTAACATTTAATCTTTTGACTGTAAATGACTGTTGGATGTGAATTATGACTTTGTCAACTAAAATAAGTGTGTTTAAAGTCATTTCTGTGCCTGAAACGGGTCAAAATTGAAGCTTTTGAGTAAACAAAACTCTGTAAAAATGGCAATTTTGGTCACTCTGAGGGTTTAAAAAGTGGTTATTCAACATGAGGCACGATCCAATTGACATTTTGAATCATTTTTGGTACAGTCCAAAAAATAAATTTTCGGATGAAAAACGATGACTCCGGACCTATCGAACGTTCCCAAAATGGTCTATAATGATGAAATTTTAACATTTAATCTTTTGAATCTAAATGACTGTTGGATGTGAATTATGACTTTGTCAACTAAAATAAGTGTGTTTAAAGTCATTTCTGTGCCTGAAACGGGTCAAAATTGAAGCTTTTGAGTAAGCAAAACTCTGTAAAAATGGCAATTTTGGTCACTGTGAGGGTTTAAAAAGTGGTTATTCAACATGAGGCACGATCCAATTGACATTTTGAATCATTTTTGGTACAGTCCAAAAAATCAATTTTCGGATGAAAAACTATGACTCCGGACATGTCGAACGATCCCAAAATGGTCAATATGGATGAAATTTTAACATTTAATCTTTTGACTGTAAATGACTGTTGGATGTGAATTATGACTTTGTCAACTAAAATAAGTGTGTTTAAAGTCATTTCTGTGCCTCAAAGGGGTCAAAATTGAAGCTTTTGAGTAAGTAAAACTCTGTAAAAATGGCAATTTTGGTCACTGTGAGGGTTTAAAAAGTGGTTATTCAACATGAGGCACGATCCAATTGAAATTTTGAATCATTTTTGGTACAGTCCAAAAAATCAATTTTCGGATGAAAAACGATGACTCCGGACATGTCGAACGATCCCAAAAAGGTCAAAATGGATGAAATTTTAACATTTAATCTTTTGACTGTAAATGACTGTTGGATGTGAATTATGACTTTGTCAACTAAAATAAGTGTGTTTAAAGTCATTTCTGTGCCTGAAACGGGTCAAAATTGAAGCTTTTGAGTAAACAAAACTCTGTAAAAATGGCAATTTTGGTCACTCTGAGGGTTTAAAAAGTGGTTATTCAACATGAGGCACGATCCAATTGACATTTTGAATCATTTTTGGTACAGTCCAAAAAATAAATTTTCGGATGAAAAACGATGACTCCGGACCTATCGAACGTTCCCAAAATGGTCTATAATGATGAAATTTTAACATTTAATCTTTTGAATCTAAATGACTGTTGGATGTGAATTATGACTTTGTCAACTAAAATAAGTGTGTTTAAAGTCATTTCTGTGCCTGAAACGGGTCAAAATTGAAGCTTTTGAGTAAGCAAAACTCTGTAAAAATGGCAATTTTGGTCACTGTGAGGGTTTAAAAAGTGGTTATTCAACATGAGGCACGATCCAATTGACATTTTGAATCATTTTTGGTACAGTCCAAAAAATCAATTTTCGGATGAAAAACTATGACTCCGGACATGTCGAACGATCCCAAAATGGTCAATATGGATGAAATTTTAACATTTAATCTTTTGACTGTAAATGACTGTTGGATGTGAATTATGACTTTGTCAACTAAAATAAGTGTGTTTAAAGTCATTTCTGTGCCTGAAACGGGTCAAAATTGAAGCTTTTGAGTAAGCAAAACTCTGTAAAAATGGCAATTTTGGTCACTGTGAGGGTTTAAAAAGTGGTTATTCAACATGAGGCACGATCCAATTGACATTTTGAATCATTTTTGGTACAGTCCAAAAAATCAATTTTCGGATGAAAAACGATGACTCCGGACATGTCGAACTATCCCAAAATGGTCAATATGGATGAAATTTTAACATTTAATCTTTTGACTCCAAATGACTGTTGGATGTGAATTATGACTTTGTCAACTAAAATAAGTGTGTTTAAAGTCATTTCTGTGCCTCAAAGGGGTCAAAATTGAAGCTTTTGAGTAAGTAAAACTCTGTAAAAATGGCAATTTTGGTCACTGTGAGGGTTTAAAAAGTGGTTATTCAACATGAGGCACGATCCAATTGAAATTTTGAATCATTTTTGGTACAGTCCAAAAAATCAATTTTCGGATGAAAAACGATGACTCCGGACATGTCGAACGATCCCAAAAAGGTCAAAATGGATGAAATTTCAACATTTAATCTTTTGACTGTAAATGACTGTTGGATGTGAATTATGACTTTGTCAACTAAAATAAGTGTGTTTAAAGTCATTTCTGTGCCTGAAACGGGTCAAAATTGAAGCTTTTGAGTAAGCAAAACTCTGTAAAAATGGCAATTTTGGTCACTGTGAGGGTTTAAAAAGTGGTTATTCAACATGAGGCACGATCCAATTGACATTTTGAATCATTTTTGGTACAGTCCAAAAAATCAATTTTCGGATGAAAAACGATGACTCCGGACATGTCGAACTATCCCAAAATGGTCAATATGGATGAAATTTTAACATTTAATCTTTTGACTGTAAATGACTGTTGGATGTGAATTATGACTTTGTCAACTAAAATAAGTGTGTTTAAAGTAATTTCTGTGCCTGAAACGGGTCAAAATTGAAGCTTTTGAGTAAGCAAAACTCTGTAAAAATGGCAATTTTGGTCACTCTGAGGGTTTAAAAAGTGGTTATTCAACATGAGGCACGATGGTAATGGTAATGGTAAAAGTACTTATAAAGCGCTGACATTCATCCTGAAAGGATATCATGGCGCTAAAATTAACAGTGTACGTGTAACTGGTGGTTGTTGTCAGTGATATGGTAGTTTATTGGGTCTTAGGGAACAGTGTTGTTTTGAGTTTTTTCCTAAAGGCAAGATGGTCGTCTGTGAGTCTCAAATCTGTCGGTAAGTTATTCCATAGATTAGCTGCCAAGTGTGAAAAGGTGCGGCCTCCCATCCTAGCCTTCCTTATTCTAGTGGTTGTTGCTCTTGCTGTGTATTGGGAGCGAAGATTTCTAGGTGGAACATAGAAGTTGATTCTGTTTTTTAGGATGATTGGACCTGTTTTGTGCAATGCTTTGTGGGTGAGGCATAGTATTTTGAATGTGGCTCTTTCTCTCATTGGCAGCCAGTGTAATGCTCTCAGACAGCTTGTAGCAGAGTCGTATTTTCTTTTATTACAGACGGCTTTTGCTGCCGCATTCTGAACAAGCTGTAATTTAGAGAATAAGTAATCTGCCATGCCAACGAAAAGGGAATTCCCATAGTCAAGTCTACTGATTAATAGAGACTGTACTAGAATCTTTCTACATTCCAAAGGAATCCATGGGAACACTCTTCGTAACATTTTCAGTAATGCAAAGCTTTTGCCACAGATGGTTATCACGTGGTTATTCATTGACAATTTATTGTCGATGTAGATTCCCAAGTTCCTTGCTGTCTGGGTAGGTTTGGGGGGGGCACCAAGAATGTTAGGCCACCATGTGTCATCCCAAAGTTGCTGGGATCCACCAAACAGTAAAATCTCCGATTTATCGGCATTTAATTTCAGGCAGTGATTGTGCATCCATCTGGATAGTTCAGAAAGACAGTTTATCAGTCTGTTTTTGAGATCTTCTTCCCCATCTAAGGCAATCATTAGTTGTGTATCATCGGCGTAAGAGCAGATGTTAACGCCCCACTTTTTGCCGATCTTGGCCAATGATGATACATAGACATTAAATAATGTTGGACTTAATGATGCCCCCTGTGGTACACCATACTTGATCTTACTGGGTGTGGAGTTGTAGCTGCCTAATCGGACAGATTGTGATCTGTCTGTTAAGAAAGATTCCAACCAGGTCAGTGCCTTTCCCTGCAGTCCTTTTGCGGCTAACATTTGCATCAGGAGGTTGTGAGATACGGTGTCAAAAGCCGCTGATAAGTCTAACAATATCAGGGCCACCGTTTTACCTTCATCAACCTGACTTCTGATGTCATCCAGTACTGCCAATAAGGTTGTTTCTGTACTGTTGTTTGACCTGAAGCCTGTCTGCGAGGCGTCGAGCAGGTCATTGCTTTCCAGATAGTTTGATAACTGTTTGTTCACTAATTTTTCCAATACCTTTGAAAGGTATGGCAACTGCGAGATGGGCCGATAGTTGGCGGGGTTGTTTATGTCTGAACCAGCTTTTTTAAGTAGGGGAGTCACTACTGCTGTCTTCCAGATAGCTGGAAATTCTGCTTGATCTAATGACTGATTTAATGCTTGCGCCACTGTTGGACCAATTGAGGGGATTAGTTGTTGAAAGATGTAATGTGGGCATGGGTCCAATGGTGAGCCCGATTTGATTTCTGACATGGTTTTAATTACTTCTTCCTCTGTAAAAGGGCCAAAGACAGAGCAGGTGGCCGTCTGGGGAGGCTCTGCGTTGACATGGTGTTCAATCAGTTCTTGATCATTGCTGGTGAAGGATGAATAAATCGTGTCTATTTTGTCAAAGAAATAATTGCTAATTTTGTCACATCCTTCCTGTGAGGGTGGTAGATGTGTTGTAAGACTAGGGGGGTTGCACAGTTCTTTAACTATTTTAAAAAGTTCTTTGGAGGAATGTTTGTGCTCTGATATTTGTCGGGAAAAGTAATCTTTTTTTGCTTTCCGAATAGCTGCGTTGTAAGATTTTAATTCTTTTTTGTAAATGGATCTGTCAAGCATGGTTTTACTCAGTCTCCATTTGTGTTCCAGCGTGGTGCATTTTCTTTTATGTACCTTGAGCTCTGGGCCATACCATTTTTCCGACATTGTTCGCCTAGTTGTGCTTTTAATGGAGTTTATGGAACAGTGTTCAAGTGCGACATCGATGCTTTTCTGTAGATGGTGTATTTCTTGTTCAGTAGAGGAGCCTAAGTTAATGTGTTGGAAATTCTGGTGAAACTTCTCCAGTGAGAATTTGCTCCAGTTTTTGGTTGTAGCTGGTTTCTGTGCCGTTGGTCTCACTTTATTTATAGGTAGTCTGATGGTGAAATCTATTCTATAGTGATCGGTCCACGTGAGAGGCGTAATGTTGTTGATAGTAGTGGTCTCGATATTTGTAAATATCAGGTCCAGTCTGTGACCGGCTTTATGTGTTTCCTGGTTGACTAGTTGTGTTAACTGTAGGATTTGCATGTTATCTGCAAGATGCCTGGTAAGCGGGTTATTATCGAACTCAAAATGTACGTTAAAGTCTCCTAATACTAGGATGTTTTTGTACTTTAAACAAGTGGGAAGAATCTGAGAAAGAAGTTGAGTGCTAAATTCAGTTGAACTCCCTGGAGGGTTATAAATGATGGCTCCTCCCATCAATAGATGGGAATCTAAGGAGATAGAATAGATCATGACTTCATGTTTACTATCCTGTTTAGGGGTTTCTTGAGTACATGTAAATTTCTCTTTATATAGCAGAGCTATCCCTCCACCCTTTTTGTTTTTGGGTCTGTTAAGGTGTAAAATCTTATACCCAATAGGGAGTGCAGTTGCGATGTCTGGAGTACTGTGGGTGTCAAGCCAAGTCTCCGTAAGGAACACTAGATCTGGTAGTAGTTGGTATAAAGTATCCCAGAGTTCGATTGAATGTTTGGGGAGAGATCTTGTATTCAAATAGATACAAGATATCTCAATATTGGTAGTGTTTCTTAGTGTAGGATCATCTGTGGGTTTATTGACCCATCTACATGTCTTGCAGCCAAAAGATCCCGTAAGATTGGCAGGCTCCACTGAGGCACATGAAAGATGGCCCTGCAGGGGTTTGATATTAAGTAGCATGAGACTGTCTTTGGAGTATGTCAGTCTCGGTATGTCTGGCCTGTCCTTAGTTGATGGGGCGGAGGTTCCAGTCCCTAGTCCCGTACAGGCGCGGACGGGCGCAGACGGGCTAGTCTTTGGCGCGTCTTCGGCGCGCCGTCGTCGCGCCCGCTGCGCACGTCCGCTGCGCTGCCTGCTGAAGCTGTTCATTTATACCCGTAGAGGTGGGAGGGGCCGAGCACAGTGCCGCTCGCCTGCTCCTCACCAAGATTGCTGTTTTAGCTTTCAATTCCCGGCAGCACCAAGTCAGCTGAGGTAGGGCGGACAGGGTTCGTGTGGCAAGGCGGGGACAAAGGGGGGAGTGAAATGAAGTAAGCGAGCGAATCGCTAGAGTTCCTTCAGTCACTGTTTCAGCTTCAAAATTAATTCATTCAGCATTCAGCTTTTAAAATTAATTCATTCGAGGCAAAGTGCAAAAGAAACAAATAAGACCCTTTTAAAAACGCTAATCTTTTAAAAAAGTGATCAGTAATGCAGCAGTGCAATTATGTTCACTCACTCTAGCAGCAGTCCCGGCTTCCGCCTCAGGACCCCAACAGTCAAATGCACACTCTCAATCTGTGCATGCGTTTCTGTTTGTCGATTTTAAAGACTCCGAGGTGGGAGGGGCCGAGCACAGTGCCGCTCGCCTGCTCCTCACCAAGATTGCTGTTTTAGCTTTCAATTCCCGGCAGCACCAAGTCAGCTGAGGTAGGGCGGACAGGGTTCGTGTGGCAAGGCGGGGACAAAGGGGGGAGTGAAATGAAGTAAGCAAAAACGAGGACAAAGGCGGGGACAAAGGGGGGAGTGAAATGAAGTAAGCAAAAACGATCCAATTGACATTTTGAATCATTTTTGGTACAGTCCAAAAAATCAATTTTCGGATGAAAAACGATGACTCCAGACATGTCGAACGATCCCAAAATGGTCAATATGGATGAAATTTTAACATTTAATCTTTTGACTGTAAATGACTGTTGGATGTGAATTATGACTTTGTCAACTAAAATAAGTGTGTTTAAAGTCGTTTCTGTGCCTCAAAGGGGTCAAAATTGAAGCTTTTGAGTAAGCAAAACTCTGTAAAAATGGCAATTTTGGTCACTCTGAGGGTTTAAAAAGTGGTTATTCAACATGAGGCCCGATCCAATTGACATTTTGAATCATTTTTGGTACAGTCCAAAAAATAAATTTTCGGATGAAAAATGATGACTCCGGACCTATCGAACGTTCCCAAAATGGTCTATAATGATGAAATTTTAACATTTAATCTTTTGAATCTAAATGACTGTTGGATGTGAATTATGACTTTGTCAACTACAATAAGTGTGTTTAAAGCCGTTTCTGTGCCTCAAAGGGGTCAAAATTGAAGCTTTTGAGTAATCAAAACTCTGTAAAAATGGCAATTTTGGTCACTGTGAGGGTTTAAAAAGTGGTTATTCAACATGAGCCACGATCCAATTGACATTTTGAATCATTTTTGGTACAGTCCAAAAAATCAATTTTCGGATGAAAAACGATGACTCCGGACATGTCGAACTATCCCAAAATGGTCAATATGGATGAAATTTTAACATTTAATTTTTTGACTCCAAATGACTGTTGGATGTGAATTATGACTTTGTCAACTAAAATAAGTGTGTTTAAAGTCATTTCTGTGCCTCAAAGGGGTCAAAATTGAAGCTTTTGAGTAAGTAAAACTCTGTAAAAATGGCAATTTTGGTCACTGTGAGGGTTTAAAAAGTGGTTATTCAACATGAGGCACGATCCAATTGAAATTTTGAATCATTTTTGGTACAGTCCAAAAAATCAATTTTCGGATGAAAAACGATGACTCCGGACATGTCGAACGATCCCAAAAAGGTCAAAATGGATGAAATTTTAACATTTAATCTTTTGACTGTAAATGACTGTTGGATGTGAATTATGACTTTGTCAACTAAAATAAGTGTGTTTAAAGTCATTTCTGTGCCTGAAACGGGTCAAAATTGAAGCTTTTGAGTAAACAAAACTCTGTAAAAATGGCAATTTTGGTCACTCTGAGGGTTTAAAAAGTGGTTATTCAACATGAGGCACGATCCAATTGACATTTTGAATCATTTTTGGTACAGTCCAAAAAATAAATTTTCGGATGAAAAACGATGACTCCGGACCTATCGAACGTTCCCAAAATGGTCTATAATGATGAAATTTTAACATTTAATCTTTTGAATCTAAATGACTGTTGGATGTGAATTATGACTTTGTCAACTAAAATAAGTGTGTTTAAAGTCATTTCTGTGCCTGAAACGGGTCAAAATTGAAGCTTTTGAGTAAGCAAAACTCTGTAAAAATGGCAATTTTGGTCACTGTGAGGGTTTAAAAAGTGGTTATTCAACATGAGGCACGATCCAATTGACATTTTGAATCATTTTTGGTACAGTCCAAAAAATCAATTTTCGGATGAAAAACTATGACTCCGGACATGTCGAACGATCCCAAAATGGTCAATATGGATGAAATTTTAACATTTAATCTTTTGACTGTAAATGACTGTTGGATGTGAATTATGACTTTGTCAACTAAAATAAGTGTGTTTAAAGTCATTTCTGTGCCTGAAACGGGTCAAAATTGAAGCTTTTGAGTAAGCAAAACTCTGTAAAAATGGCAATTTTGGTCACTCTGAGGGTTTAAAAAGTGGTTATTCAACATGAGGCCCGATCCAATTGACATTTTGAATCATTTTTGGTACAGTCCAAAAAATAAATTTTCGGATGAAAAACGATGACTCCGGACCTATCGAACGTTCCCAAAATGGTCTATAATGATGAAATTTTAACATTTAATCTTTTGAATCTAAATGACTGTTGGATGTGAATTATGACTTTGTCAACTACAATAAGTGTGTTTAAAGCCGTTTCTGTGCCTCAAAGGGGTCAAAATTGAAGCTTTTGAGTAATCAAAACTCTGTAAAAATGGCAATTTTGGTCACTGTGAGGGTTTAAAAAGTGGTTATTCAACATGAGCCACGATCCAATTGACATTTTGAATCATTTTTGGTACAGTCCAAAAAATCAATTTTCGGATGAAAAACGATGACTCCGGACATGTCGAACTATCCCAAAATGGTCAATATGGATGAAATTTTAACATTTAATCTTTTGACTCCAAATGACTGTTGGATGTGAATTATGACTTTGTCAACTAAAATAAGTGTGTTTAAAGTCATTTCTGTGCCTCAAAGGGGTCAAAATTGAAGCTTTTGAGTAAGTAAAACTCTGTAAAAATGGCAATGTTGGTCACTGTGAGGGTTTAAAAAGTGGTTATTCAACATGAGGCACGATCCAATTGAAATTTTGAATCATTTTTGGTACAGTCCAAAAAATCAATTTTCGGATGAAAAACGATGACTCCGGACATGTCGAACGATCCCAAAAAGGTCAAAATGGATGAAATTTTAACATTTAATCTTTTGACTGTAAATGACTGTTGGATGTGAATTATGACTTTGTCAACTAAAATAAGTGTGTTTAAAGTCATTTCTGTGCCTGAAACGGGTCAAAATTGAAGCTTTTGAGTAAACAAAACTCTGTAAAAATGGCAATTTTGGTCACTCTGAGGGTTTAAAAAGTGGTTATTCAACATGAGGCACGATCCAATTGACATTTTGAATCATTTTTGGTACAGTCCAAAAAATAAATTTTCGGATGAAAAACGATGACTCCGGACCTATCGAACGTTCCCAAAATGGTCTATAATGATGAAATTTTAACATTTAATCTTTTGAATCTAAATGACTGTTGGATGTGAATTATGACTTTGTCAACTAAAATAAGTGTGTTTAAAGTCATTTCTGTGCCTGAAACGGGTCAAAATTGAAGCTTTTGAGTAAGCAAAACTCTGTAAAAATGGCAATTTTGGTCACTGTGAGGGTTTAAAAAGTGGTTATTCAACATGAGGCACGATCCAATTGACATTTTGAATCATTTTTGGTACAGTCCAAAAAATCAATTTTCGGATGAAAAACTATGACTCCGGACATGTCGAACGATCCCAAAATGGTCAATATGGATGAAATTTTAACATTTAATCTTTTGACTGTAAATGACTGTTGGATGTGAATTATGACTTTGTCAACTAAAATAAGTGTGTTTAAAGTCATTTCTGTGCCTGAAACGGGTCAAAATTGAAGCTTTTGAGTAAGCAAAACTCTGTAAAAATGGCAATTTTGGTCACTGTGAGGGTTTAAAAAGTGGTTATTCAACATGAGGCACGATCCAATTGACATTTTGAATCATTTTTGGTACAGTCCAAAAAATCAATTTTCGGATGAAAAACGATGACTCCGGACATGTCGAACTATCCCAAAATGGTCAATATGGATGAAATTTTAACATTTAATCTTTTGACTCCAAATGACTGTTGGATGTGAATTATGACTTTGTCAACTAAAATAAGTGTGTTTAAAGTCATTTCTGTGCCTCAAAGGGGTCAAAATTGAAGCTTTTGAGTAAGTAAAACTCTGTAAAAATGGCAATTTTGGTCACTGTGAGGGTTTAAAAAGTGGTTATTCAACATGAGGCACGATCCAATTGAAATTTTGAATCATTTTTGGTACAGTCCAAAAAATCAATTTTCGGATGAAAAACGATGACTCCGGACATGTCGAACGATCCCAAAAAGGTCAAAATGGATGAAATTTCAACATTTAATCTTTTGACTGTAAATGACTGTTGGATGTGAATTATGACTTTGTCAACTAAAATAAGTGTGTTTAAAGTCATTTCTGTGCCTGAAACGGGTCAAAATTGAAGCTTTTGAGTAAGCAAAACTCTGTAAAAATGGCAATTTTGGTCACTGTGAGGGTTTAAAAAGTGGTTATTCAACATGAGGCACGATCCAATTGACATTTTGAATCATTTTTGGTACAGTCCAAAAAATCAATTTTCGGATGAAAAACGATGACTCCGGACATGTCGAACTATCCCGAAATGGTCAATATGGATGAAATTTTAACATTTAATCTTTTGACTGTAAATGACTGTTGGATGTGAATTATGACTTTGTCAACTAAAATAAGTGTGTTTAAAGTAATTTCTGTGCCTGAAACGGGTCAAAATTGAAGCTTTTGAGTAAGCAAAACTCTGTAAAAATGGCAATTTTGGTCACTCTGAGGGTTTAAAAAGTGGTTATTCAACATGAGGCACGATCCAATTGACATTTTGAATCATTTTTGATACAGTCCAAAAAATCAATTTTCGAATGAAAAACGATGACTCCGGACATGTCGAACGATCCCAAAAAGGTCAAAATGGATGAAATTTTAACATTTAATCTTTTGACTGTAAATGACTGTTGGATGTGAATTATGACTTTGTCAACTAAAATAAGTGTGTTTAAAGTCATTTCTGTGCCTGAAACGGGTCAAAATTGAAGCTTTTGAGTAAGCAAAACTCTGTAAAAATGGCAATTTTGGTCACTGTGAGGGTTTAAAAAGTGGTTATTCAACATGAGGCACGATCCAATTGACATTTTGAATCATTTTTGGTACACTCCAAAAAATCAATTTTCGGATGAAAAACGATGACTCCGGACATGTCGAACTATCCCAAAATGGTCAATATGGATGAAATTTTAACATTTAATCTTTTGACTGTAAATGACTGTTGGATGTGAATTATGACTTTGTCAACTAAAATAAGTGTGTTTAAAGTCATTTCTGTGCCTGAAACGGGTCAAAATTGAAGCTTTTGAGTAAGCAAAACTCTGTGAAAATGGCAATTTTGGTCACTCTGAGGGTTTAAAAAGTGGTTATTCAACATGAGGCACGATCCAATTGACATTTTGAATCATTTTTGGTACAGTCCAAAAAATCAATTTTCGGATGAAAAACGATGACTCCGGACATGTCGAACGATCCCAAAATGGTCAATATGGATGAAATTTTAACATTTAATCTTTTGACTGTAAATGACTGTTGGATGTGAATTATGACTTTGTCAACTAAAATAAGTGTGTTTAAAGTCATTTCTGTGCCTGAAACGGGTCAAAATTGAAGCTTTTGAGTAAGCAAAACTCTGTAAAAATGGCAATTTTGGTCACTCTGAGGGTTTAAAAAGTGGTTATTCAACATGAGGCACGATCCAATTGACATTTTGAATCATTTTTGGTACAGTCCAAAAAATCAATTTTCGAATGAAAAACGATGACTCCGGACATGTCGAACGATCCCAAAAAGGTCAAAATGGATGAAATTTTAACATTTAATCTTTTGACTGTAAATGACTGTTGGATGTGAATTATGACTTTGTCAACTAAAATAAGTGTGTTTAAAGTCATTTCTGTGCCTGAAACGGGTCAAAATTGAAGCTTTTGAGTAAGCAAAACTCTGTAAAAATGGCAATTTTGGTCACTGTGAGGGTTTAAAAAGTGGTTATTCAACATGAGGCACGATCCAATTGACATTTTGAATCATTTTTGGTACAGTCCAAAAAATCAATTTTCGGATGAAAAACTATGACTCCGGACATGTCGAACGATCCCAAAATGGTCAATATGGATGAAATTTTAACATTTAATCTTTTGACTGTAAATGACTGTTGGATGTGAATTATGACTTTGTCAACTAAAATAAGTGTGTTTAAAGTCATTTCTGTGCCTGAAACGGGTCAAAATTGAAGCTTTTGAGTAAGCAAAACTCTGTAAAAATGGCAATTTTGGTCACTCTGAGGGTTTAAAAAGTGGTTATTCAACATGAGGCACGATCCAATTGACATTTTGAATCATTTTTGGTACAGTCCAAAAAATCAATTTTCGGATGAAAAACGATGACTCCTGACATGTCGAACTATCCCAAAATGGTCAATATGGATGAAATTTTAACATTTAATCTTTTGACTCCAAATGACTGTTGGATGTGAATTATGACTTTGTCAACTAAAATAAGTGTGTTTAAAGTCATTTCTGTGCCTCAAAGGGGTCAAAATTGAAGCTTTTGAGTAAGTAAAACTCTGTAAAAATGGCAATTTTGGTCACTGTGAGGGTTTAAAAAGTGGTTATTCAACATGAGGCACGATCCAATTGAAATTTTGAATCATTTTTGGTACAGTCCAAAAAATCAATTTTCGGATGAAAAACGATGACTCCGGACATGTCGAACGATCCCAAAAAGGTCAAAATGGATGAAATTTTAACATTTAATCTTTTGACTGTAAATGACTGTTGGATGTGAATTATGACTTTGTCAACTAAAATAAGTGTGTTTAAAGTCATTTCTGTGCCTGAAACGGGTCAAAATTGAAGCTTTTGAGTAAACAAAACTCTGTAAAAATGGCAATTTTGGTCACTCTGAGGGTTTAAAAAGTGGTTATTCAACATGAGGCACGATCCAATTGACATTTTGAATCATTTTTGGTACAGTCCAAAAAATCAATTTTCGGATGAAAAACGATGACTCCAGACATGTCGAACGATCCCAAAATGGTCAATATGGATGAAATTTTAACATTTAATCTTTTGACTGTAAATGACTGTTGGATGTGAATTATGACTTTGTCAACTAAAATAAGTGTGTTTAAAGTCGTTTCTGTGCCTCAAAGGGGTCAAAATTGAAGCTTTTGAGTAAGCAAAACTCTGTAAAAATGGCAATTTTGGTCACTCTGAGGGTTTAAAAAGTGGTTATTCAACATGAGGCCCGATCCAATTGACATTTTGAATCATTTTTGGTACAGTCCAAAAAATAAATTTTCGGATGAAAAACGATGACTCCGGACCTATCGAACGTTCCCAAAATGGTCTATAATGATGAAATTTTAACATTTAATCTTTTGAATCTAAATGACTGTTGGATGTGAATTATGACTTTGTCAACTACAATAAGTGTGTTTAAAGCCGTTTCTGTGCCTCAAAGGGGTCAAAATTGAAGCTTTTGAGTAATCAAAACTCTGTAAAAATGGCAATTTTGGTCACTGTGAGGGTTTAAAAAGTGGTTATTCAACATGAGCCACGATCCAATTGACATTTTGAATCATTTTTGGTACAGTCCAAAAAATCAATTTTCGGATGAAAAACGATGACTCCGGACATGTCGAACTATCCCAAAATGGTCAATATGGATGAAATTTTAACATTTAATCTTTTGACTCCAAATGACTGTTGGATGTGAATTATGACTTTGTCAACTAAAATAAGTGTGTTTAAAGTCATTTCTGTGCCTCAAAGGGGTCAAAATTGAAGCTTTTGAGTAAGTAAAACTCTGTAAAAATGGCAATTTTGGTCACTGTGAGGGTTTAAAAAGTGGTTATTCAACATGAGGCACGATCCAATTGAAATTTTGAATCATTTTTGGTACAGTCCAAAAAATCAATTTTCGGATGAAAAACGATGACTCCGGACATGTCGAACGATCCCAAAAAGGTCAAAATGGATGAAATTTTAACATTTAATCTTTTGAATCTAAATGACTGTTGGATGTGAATTATGACTTTGTCAACTAAAATAAGTGTGTTTAAAGTCATTTCTGTGCCTGAAACGGGTCAAAATTGAAGCTTTTGAGTAAGCAAAACTCTGTAAAAATGGCAATTTTGGTCACTGTGAGGGTTTAAAAAGTGGTTATTCAACATGAGGCACGATCCAATTGACATTTTGAATCATTTTTGGTACAGTCCAAAAAATCAATTTTCGGATGAAAAACTATGACTCCGGACATGTCGAACGATCCCAAAATGGTCAATATGGATGAAATTTTAACATTTAATCTTTTGACTGTAAATGACTGTTGGATGTGAATTATGACTTTGTCAACTAAAATAAGTGTGTTTAAAGTCATTTCTGTGCCTGAAACGGGTCAAAATTGAAGCTTTTGAGTAAGCAAAACTCTGTAAAAATGGCAATTTTGGTCACTCTGAGGGTTTAAAAAGTGGTTATTCAACATGAGGCCCGATCCAATTGACATTTTGAATCATTTTTGGTACAGTCCAAAAAATAAATTTTCGGATGAAAAACGATGACTCCGGACCTATCGAACGTTCCCAAAATGGTCTATAATGATGAAATTTTAACATTTAATCTTTTGAATCTAAATGACTGTTGGATGTGAATTATGACTTTGTCAACTACAATAAGTGTGTTTAAAGCCGTTTCTGTGCCTCAAAGGGGTCAAAATTGAAGCTTTTGAGTAATCAAAACTCTGTAAAAATGGCAATTTTGGTCACTGTGAGGGTTTAAAAAGTGGTTATTCAACATGAGCCACGATCCAATTGACATTTTGAATCATTTTTGGTACAGTCCAAAAAATCAATTTTCGGATGAAAAACGATGACTCCGGACATGTCGAACTATCCCAAAATGGTCAATATGGATGAAATTTTAACATTTAATCTTTTGACTCCAAATGACTGTTGGATGTGAATTATGACTTTGTCAACTAAAATAAGTGTGTTTAAAGTCATTTCTGTGCCTCAAAGGGGTCAAAATTGAAGCTTTTGAGTAAGTAAAACTCTGTAAAAATGGCAATTTTGGTCACTGTGAGGGTTTAAAAAGTGGTTATTCAACATGAGGCACGATCCAATTGAAATTTTGAATCATTTTTGGTACAGTCCAAAAAATCAATTTTCGGATGAAAAACGATGACTCCGGACATGTCGAACGATCCCAAAAAGGTCAAAATGGATGAAATTTTAACATTTAATCTTTTGACTGTAAATGACTGTTGGATGTGAATTATGACTTTGTCAACTAAAATAAGTGTGTTTAAAGTCATTTCTGTGCCTGAAACGGGTCAAAATTGAAGCTTTTGAGTAAACAAAACTCTGTAAAAATGGCAATTTTGGTCACTCTGAGGGTTTAAAAAGTGGTTATTCAACATGAGGCACGATCCAATTGAAATTTTGAATCATTTTTGGTACAGTCCAAAAAATCAATTTTCGGATGAAAAACGATGACTCCGGACATGTCGAACGATCCCAAAAAGGTCAAAATGGATGAAATTTCAACATTTAATCTTTTGACTGTAAATGACTGTTGGATGTGAATTATGACTTTGTCAACTAAAATAAGTGTGTTTAAAGTCATTTCTGTGCCTGAAACGGGTCAAAATTGAAGCTTTTGAGTAAGCAAAACTCTGTAAAAATGGCAATTTTGGTCACTGTGAGGGTTTAAAAAGTGGTTATTCAACATGAGGCACGATCCAATTGACATTTTGAATCATTTTTGGTACAGTCCAAAAAATCAATTTTCGGATGAAAAACGATGACTCCGGACATGTCGAACTATCCCAAAATGGTCAATATGGATGAAATTTTAACATTTAATCTTTTGACTGTAAATGACTGTTGGATGTGAATTATGACTTTGTCAACTAAAATAAGTGTGTTTAAAGTAATTTCTGTGCCTGAAACGGGTCAAAATTGAAGCTTTTGAGTAAGCAAAACTCTGTAAAAATGGCAATTTTGGTCACTCTGAGGGTTTAAAAAGTGGTTATTCAACATGAGGCACGATCCAATTGACATTTTGAATCATTTTTGGTACAGTCCAAAAAATCAAGTTTCGAATGAAAAACGATGACTCCGGACATGTCGAACGATCCCAAAAAGGTCAAAATGGATGAAATTTTAACATTTAATCTTTTGACTGTAAATGACTGTTGGATGTGAATTATGACTTTGTCAACTAAAATAAGTGTGTTTAAAGTCATTTCTGTGCCTGAAACGGGTCAAAATTGAAGCTTTTGAGTAAGCAAAACTCTGTAAAAATGGCAATTTTGGTCACTGTGAGGGTTTAAAAAGTGGTTATTCAACATGAGGCACGATCCAATTGACATTTTGAATCATTTTTGGTACACTCCAAAAAATCAATTTTCGGATGAAAAACGATGACTCCGGACATGTCGAACTATCCCAAAATGGTCAATATGGATCAAATTTTAACATTTAATCTTTTGACTGTAAATGACTGTTGGATGTGAATTATGACTTTGTCAACTAAAATAAGTGTGTTTAAAGTCATTTCTGTGCCTGAAACGGGTCAAAATTGAAGCTTTTGAGTAAGCAAAACTCTGTGAAAATGGCAATTTTGGTCACTCTGAGGGTTTAAAAAGTGGTTATTCAACATGAGGCACGATCCAATTGACATTTTGAATCATTTTTGGTACA
The DNA here is from genome assembly GCF_964263255.1 of Lissotriton vulgaris. Classification (NCBI taxonomy): domain Eukaryota; kingdom Metazoa; phylum Chordata; class Amphibia; order Caudata; family Salamandridae; genus Lissotriton; species Lissotriton vulgaris. The sequence continues at coordinate 118,201 of NW_028244490.1, forward strand.
GTCCAAAAAATCAATTTTCGGATGAAAAACGATGACTCCGGACATGTCGAACGATCCCAAAATGGTCAATATGGATGAAATTTGAACATTTAATCTTTTGACTGTAAATGACTGTTGGATGTGAATTATGACTTTGTCAACTAAAATAAGTGTGTTTAAAGTCATTTCTGTGCCTGAAACGGGTCAAAATTGAAGCTTTTGAGTAAGCAAAACTCTGTAAAAATGGCAATTTTGGTCACTCTGAGGGTTTAAAAAGTGGTTATTCAACATGAGGCACGATCCAATTGACATTTTGAATCATTTTTGGTACAGTCCAAAAAATCAATTTTCGAATGAAAAACGATGACTCCGGACATGTCGAACGATCCCAAAAAGGTCAAAATGGATGAAATTTTAACATTTAATCTTTTGACTGTAAATGACTGTTGGATGTGAATTATGACTTTGTCAACTAAAATAAGTGTGTTTAAAGTCATTTCTGTGCCTGAAACGGGTCAAAATTGAAGCTTTTGAGTAAGCAAAACTCTGTAAAAATGGCAATTTTGGTCACTGTGAGGGTTTAAAAAGTGGTTATTCAACATGAGGCACGATCCAATTGACATTTTGAATCATTTTTGGTACAGTCCAAAAAATCAATTTTCGGATGAAAAACTATGACTCCGGACATGTCGAACGATCCCAAAATGGTCAATATGGATGAAATTTTAACATTTAATCTTTTGACTGTAAATGACTGTTGGATGTGAATTATGACTTTGTCAACTAAAATAAGTGTGTTTAAAGTCATTTCTGTGCCTGAAACGGGTCAAAATTGAAGCTTTTGAGTAAGCAAAACTCTGTAAAAATGGCAATTTTGGTCACTCTGAGGGTTTAAAAAGTGGTTATTCAACATGAGGCACGATCCAATTGACATTTTGAATCATTTTTGGTACAGTCCAAAAAATCAATTTTTGGATGAAAAACGATGACTCCGGACATGTCGAACTATCCCAAAATGGTCAATATGGATGAAATTTTAACATTTAATCTTTTGACTCCAAATGACTGTTGGATGTGAATTATGACTTTGTCAACTAAAATAAGTGTGTTTAAAGTCATTTCTGTGCCTCAAAGGGGTCAAAATTGAAGCTTTTGAGTAAGTAAAACTCTGTAAAAATGGCAATTTTGGTCACTGTGAGGGTTTAAAAAGTGGTTATTCAACATGAGGCACGATCCAATTGAAATTTTGAATCATTTTTGGTACAGTCCAAAAAATCAATTTTCGGATGAAAAACGATGACTCCGGACATGTCGAACGATCCCAAAAAGGTCAAAATGGATGAAATTTTAACATTTAATCTTTTGACTGTAAATGACTGTTGGATGTGAATTATGACTTTGTCAACTAAAATAAGTGTGTTTAAAGTCATTTCTGTGCCTGAAACGGGTCAAAATTGAAGCTTTTGAGTAAACAAAACTCTGTAAAAATGGCAATTTTGGTCACTCTGAGGGTTTAAAAAGTGGTTATTCAACATGAGGCACGATCCAATTGACATTTTGAATCATTTTTGGTACAGTCCAAAAAATCAATTTTCGGATGAAAAACGATGACTCCAGACATGTCGAACGATCCCAAAATGGTCAATATGGATGAAATTTTAACATTTAATCTTTTGACTGTAAATGACTGTTGGATGTGAATTATGACTTTGTCAACTAAAATAAGTGTGTTTAAAGTCGTTTCTGTGCCTCAAAGGGGTCAAAATTGAAGCTTTTGAGTAAGCAAAACTCTGTAAAAATGGCAATTTTGGTCACTCTGAGGGTTTAAAAAGTGGTTATTCAACATGAGGCCCGATCCAATTGACATTTTGAATCATTTTTGGTACAGTCCAAAAAATAAATTTTCGGATGAAAAACGATGACTCCGGACCTATCGAACGTTCCCAAAATGGTCTATAATGATGAAATTTTAACATTTAATCTTTTGAATCTAAATGACTGTTGGATGTGAATTATGACTTTGTCAACTACAATAAGTGTGTTTAAAGCCGTTTCTGTGCCTCAAAGGGGTCAAAATTGAAGCTTTTGAGTAATCAAAACTCTGTAAAAATGGCAATTTTGGTCACTGTGAGGGTTTAAAAAGTGGTTATTCAACATGAGTCACGATCCAATTGACATTTTGAATCATTTTTGGTACAGTCCAAAAAATCAATTTTCGGATGAAAAACGATGACTCCGGACATGTCGAACTATCCCAAAATGGTCAATATGGATGAAATTTTAACATTTAATCTTTTGACTCCAAATGACTGTTGGATGTGAATTATGACTTTGTCAACTAAAATAAGTGTGTTTAAAGTCATTTCTGTGCCTCAAAGGGGTCAAAATTGAAGCTTTTGAGTAAGTAAAACTCTGTAAAAATGGCAATGTTGGTCACTGTGAGGGTTTAAAAAGTGGTTATTCAACATGAGGCACGATCCAATTGAAATTTTGAATCATTTTTGGTACAGTCCAAAAAATCAATTTTCGGATGAAAAACGATGACTCCGGACATGTCGAACGATCCCAAAAAGGTCAAAATGGATGAAATTTTAACATTTAATCTTTTGACTGTAAATGACTGTTGGATGTGAATTATGACTTTGTCAACTAAAATAAGTGTGTTTAAAGTCATTTCTGTGCCTGAAACGGGTCAAAATTGAAGCTTTTGAGTAAACAAAACTCTGTAAAAATGGCAATTTTGGTCACTCTGAGGGTTTAAAAAGTGGTTATTCAACATGAGGCACGATCCAATTGACATTTTGAATCATTTTTGGTACAGTCCAAAAAATAAATTTTCGGATGAAAAACGATGACTCCGGACCTATCGAACGTTCCCAAAATGGTCTATAATGATGAAATTTTAACATTTAATCTTTTGAATCTAAATGACTGTTGGATGTGAATTATGACTTTGTCAACTAAAATAAGTGTGTTTAAAGTCATTTCTGTGCCTGAAACGGGTCAAAATTGAAGCTTTTGAGTAAGCAAAACTCTGTAAAAATGGCAATTTTGGTCACTGTGAGGGTTTAAAAAGTGGTTATTCAACATGAGGCACGATCCAATTGACATTTTGAATCATTTTTGGTACAGTCCAAAAAATCAATTTTCGGATGAAAAACTATGACTCCGGACATGTCGAACGATCCCAAAATGGTCAATATGGATGAAATTTTAACATTTAATCTTTTGACTGTAAATGACTGTTGGATGTGAATTATGACTTTGTCAACTAAAATAAGTGTGTTTAAAGTCATTTCTGTGCCTGAAACGGGTCAAAATTGAAGCTTTTGAGTAAGCAAAACTCTGTAAAAATGGCAATTTTGGTCACTGTGAGGGTTTAAAAAGTGGTTATTCAACATGAGGCACGATCCAATTGACATTTTGAATCATTTTTGGTACAGTCCAAAAAATCAATTTTCGGATGAAAAACGATGACTCCGGACATGTCGAACTATCCCAAAATGGTCAATATGGATGAAATTTTAACATTTAATCTTTTGACTCCAAATGACTGTTGGATGTGAATTATGACTTTGTCAACTAAAATAAGTGTGTTTAAAGTCATTTCTGTGCCTCAAAGGGGTCAAAATTGAAGCTTTTGAGTAAGTAAAACTCTGTAAAAATGGCAATTTTGGTCACTGTGAGGGTTTAAAAAGTGGTTATTCAACATGAGGCACGATCCAATTGAAATTTTGAATCATTTTTGGTACAGTCCAAAAAATCAATTTTCGGATGAAAAACGATGACTCCGGACATGTCGAACGATCCCAAAAAGGTCAAAATGGATGAAATTTCAACATTTAATCTTTTGACTGTAAATGACTGTTGGATGTGAATTATGACTTTGTCAACTAAAATAAGTGTGTTTAAAGTCATTTCTGTGCCTGAAACGGGTCAAAATTGAAGCTTTTGAGTAAGCAAAACTCTGTAAAAATGGCAATTTTGGTCACTGTGAGGGTTTAAAAAGTGGTTATTCAACATGAGGCACGATCCAATTGACATTTTGAATCATTTTTGGTACAGTCCAAAAAATCAATTTTCGGATGAAAAACGATGACTCCGGACATGTCGAACTATCCCGAAATGGTCAATATGGATGAAATTTTAACATTTAATCTTTTGACTGTAAATGACTGTTGGATGTGAATTATGACTTTGTCAACTAAAATAAGTGTGTTTAAAGTAATTTCTGTGCCTGAAACGGGTCAAAATTGAAGCTTTTGAGTAAGCAAAACTCTGTAAAAATGGCAATTTTGGTCACTCTGAGGGTTTAAAAAGTGGTTATTCAACATGAGGCACGATCCAATTGACATTTTGAATCATTTTTGATACAGTCCAAAAAATCAATTTTCGAATGAAAAACGATGACTCCGGACATGTCGAACGATCCCAAAAAGGTCAAAATGGATGAAATTTTAACATTTAATCTTTTGACTGTAAATGACTGTTGGATGTGAATTATGACTTTGTCAACTAAAATAAGTGTGTTTAAAGTCATTTCTGTGCCTGAAACGGGTCAAAATTGAAGCTTTTGAGTAAGCAAAACTCTGTAAAAATGGCAATTTTGGTCACTGTGAGGGTTTAAAAAGTGGTTATTCAACATGAGGCACGATCCAATTGACATTTTGAATCATTTTTGGTACACTCCAAAAAATCAATTTTCGGATGAAAAACGATGACTCCGGACATGTCGAACTATCCCAAAATGGTCAATATGGATGAAATTTTAACATTTAATCTTTTGACTGTAAATGACTGTTGGATGTGAATTATGACTTTGTCAACTAAAATAAGTGTGTTTAAAGTCATTTCTGTGCCTGAAACGGGTCAAAATTGAAGCTTTTGAGTAAGCAAAACTCTGTGAAAATGGCAATTTTGGTCACTCTGAGGGTTTAAAAAGTGGTTATTCAACATGAGGCACGATCCAATTGACATTTTGAATCATTTTTGGTACAGTCCAAAAAATCAATTTTCGGATGAAAAACGATGACTCCGGACATGTCGAACGATCCCAAAATGGTCAATATGGATGAAATTTTAACATTTAATCTTTTGACTGTAAATGACTGTTGGATGTGAATTATGACTTTGTCAACTAAAATAAGTGTGTTTAAAGTCATTTCTGTGCCTGAAACGGGTCAAAATTGAAGCTTTTGAGTAAGCAAAACTCTGTAAAAATGGCAATTTTGGTCACTCTGAGGGTTTAAAAAGTGGTTATTCAACATGAGGCACGATCCAATTGACATTTTGAATCATTTTTGGTACAGTCCAAAAAATCAATTTTCGAATGAAAAACGATGACTCCGGACATGTCGAACGATCCCAAAAAGGTCAAAATGGATGAAATTTTAACATTTAATCTTTTGACTGTAAATGACTGTTGGATGTGAATTATGACTTTGTCAACTAAAATAAGTGTGTTTAAAGTCATTTCTGTGCCTGAAACGGGTCAAAATTGAAGCTTTTGAGTAAGCAAAACTCTGTAAAAATGGCAATTTTGGTCACTGTGAGGGTTTAAAAAGTGGTTATTCAACATGAGGCACGATCCAATTGACATTTTGAATCATTTTTGGTACAGTCCAAAAAATCAATTTTCGGATGAAAAACTATGACTCCGGACATGTCGAACGATCCCAAAATGGTCAATATGGATGAAATTTTAACATTTAATCTTTTGACTGTAAATGACTGTTGGATGTGAATTATGACTTTGTCAACTAAAATAAGTGTGTTTAAAGTCATTTCTGTGCCTGAAACGGGTCAAAATTGAAGCTTTTGAGTAAGCAAAACTCTGTAAAAATGGCAATTTTGGTCACTCTGAGGGTTTAAAAAGTGGTTATTCAACATGAGGCACGATCCAATTGACATTTTGAATCATTTTTGGTACAGTCCAAAAAATCAATTTTCGGATGAAAAACGATGACTCCTGACATGTCGAACTATCCCAAAATGGTCAATATGGATGAAATTTTAACATTTAATCTTTTGACTCCAAATGACTGTTGGATGTGAATTATGACTTTGTCAACTAAAATAAGTGTGTTTAAAGTCATTTCTGTGCCTCAAAGGGGTCAAAATTGAAGCTTTTGAGTAAGTAAAACTCTGTAAAAATGGCAATTTTGGTCACTGTGAGGGTTTAAAAAGTGGTTATTCAACATGAGGCACGATCCAATTGAAATTTTGAATCATTTTTGGTACAGTCCAAAAAATCAATTTTCGGATGAAAAACGATGACTCCGGACATGTCGAACGATCCCAAAAAGGTCAAAATGGATGAAATTTTAACATTTAATCTTTTGACTGTAAATGACTGTTGGATGTGAATTATGACTTTGTCAACTAAAATAAGTGTGTTTAAAGTCATTTCTGTGCCTGAAACGGGTCAAAATTGAAGCTTTTGAGTAAACAAAACTCTGTAAAAATGGCAATTTTGGTCACTCTGAGGGTTTAAAAAGTGGTTATTCAACATGAGGCACGATCCAATTGACATTTTGAATCATTTTTGGTACAGTCCAAAAAATCAATTTTCGGATGAAAAACGATGACTCCAGACATGTCGAACGATCCCAAAATGGTCAATATGGATGAAATTTTAACATTTAATCTTTTGACTGTAAATGACTGTTGGATGTGAATTATGACTTTGTCAACTAAAATAAGTGTGTTTAAAGTCGTTTCTGTGCCTCAAAGGGGTCAAAATTGAAGCTTTTGAGTAAGCAAAACTCTGTAAAAATGGCAATTTTGGTCACTCTGAGGGTTTAAAAAGTGGTTATTCAACATGAGGCCCGATCCAATTGACATTTTGAATCATTTTTGGTACAGTCCAAAAAATAAATTTTCGGATGAAAAACGATGACTCCGGACCTATCGAACGTTCCCAAAATGGTCTATAATGATGAAATTTTAACATTTAATCTTTTGAATCTAAATGACTGTTGGATGTGAATTATGACTTTGTCAACTACAATAAGTGTGTTTAAAGCCGTTTCTGTGCCTCAAAGGGGTCAAAATTGAAGCTTTTGAGTAATCAAAACTCTGTAAAAATGGCAATTTTGGTCACTGTGAGGGTTTAAAAAGTGGTTATTCAACATGAGCCACGATCCAATTGACATTTTGAATCATTTTTGGTACAGTCCAAAAAATCAATTTTCGGATGAAAAACGATGACTCCGGACATGTCGAACTATCCCAAAATGGTCAATATGGATGAAATTTTAACATTTAATCTTTTGACTCCAAATGACTGTTGGATGTGAATTATGACTTTGTCAACTAAAATAAGTGTGTTTAAAGTCATTTCTGTGCCTCAAAGGGGTCAAAATTGAAGCTTTTGAGTAAGTAAAACTCTGTAAAAATGGCAATTTTGGTCACTGTGAGGGTTTAAAAAGTGGTTATTCAACATGAGGCACGATCCAATTGAAATTTTGAATCATTTTTGGTACAGTCCAAAAAATCAATTTTCGGATGAAAAACGATGACTCCGGACATGTCGAACGATCCCAAAAAGGTCAAAATGGATGAAATTTTAACATTTAATCTTTTGAATCTAAATGACTGTTGGATGTGAATTATGACTTTGTCAACTAAAATAAGTGTGTTTAAAGTCATTTCTGTGCCTGAAACGGGTCAAAATTGAAGCTTTTGAGTAAGCAAAACTCTGTAAAAATGGCAATTTTGGTCACTGTGAGGGTTTAAAAAGTGGTTATTCAACATGAGGCACGATCCAATTGACATTTTGAATCATTTTTGGTACAGTCCAAAAAATCAATTTTCGGATGAAAAACTATGACTCCGGACATGTCGAACGATCCCAAAATGGTCAATATGGATGAAATTTTAACATTTAATCTTTTGACTGTAAATGACTGTTGGATGTGAATTATGACTTTGTCAACTAAAATAAGTGTGTTTAAAGTCATTTCTGTGCCTGAAACGGGTCAAAATTGAAGCTTTTGAGTAAGCAAAACTCTGTAAAAATGGCAATTTTGGTCACTCTGAGGGTTTAAAAAGTGGTTATTCAACATGAGGCCCGATCCAATTGACATTTTGAATCATTTTTGGTACAGTCCAAAAAATAAATTTTCGGATGAAAAACGATGACTCCGGACCTATCGAACGTTCCCAAAATGGTCTATAATGATGAAATTTTAACATTTAATCTTTTGAATCTAAATGACTGTTGGATGTGAATTATGACTTTGTCAACTACAATAAGTGTGTTTAAAGCCGTTTCTGTGCCTCAAAGGGGTCAAAATTGAAGCTTTTGAGTAATCAAAACTCTGTAAAAATGGCAATTTTGGTCACTGTGAGGGTTTAAAAAGTGGTTATTCAACATGAGCCACGATCCAATTGACATTTTGAATCATTTTTGGTACAGTCCAAAAAATCAATTTTCGGATGAAAAACGATGACTCCGGACATGTCGAACTATCCCAAAATGGTCAATATGGATGAAATTTTAACATTTAATCTTTTGACTCCAAATGACTGTTGGATGTGAATTATGACTTTGTCAACTAAAATAAGTGTGTTTAAAGTCATTTCTGTGCCTCAAAGGGGTCAAAATTGAAGCTTTTGAGTAAGTAAAACTCTGTAAAAATGGCAATTTTGGTCACTGTGAGGGTTTAAAAAGTGGTTATTCAACATGAGGCACGATCCAATTGAAATTTTGAATCATTTTTGGTACAGTCCAAAAAATCAATTTTCGGATGAAAAACGATGACTCCGGACATGTCGAACGATCCCAAAAAGGTCAAAATGGATGAAATTTTAACATTTAATCTTTTGACTGTAAATGACTGTTGGATGTGAATTATGACTTTGTCAACTAAAATAAGTGTGTTTAAAGTCATTTCTGTGCCTGAAACGGGTCAAAATTGAAGCTTTTGAGTAAACAAAACTCTGTAAAAATGGCAATTTTGGTCACTCTGAGGGTTTAAAAAGTGGTTATTCAACATGAGGCACGATCCAATTGAAATTTTGAATCATTTTTGGTACAGTCCAAAAAATCAATTTTCGGATGAAAAACGATGACTCCGGACATGTCGAACGATCCCAAAAAGGTCAAAATGGATGAAATTTCAACATTTAATCTTTTGACTGTAAATGACTGTTGGATGTGAATTATGACTTTGTCAACTAAAATAAGTGTGTTTAAAGTCATTTCTGTGCCTGAAACGGGTCAAAATTGAAGCTTTTGAGTAAGCAAAACTCTGTAAAAATGGCAATTTTGGTCACTGTGAGGGTTTAAAAAGTGGTTATTCAACATGAGGCACGATCCAATTGACATTTTGAATCATTTTTGGTACAGTCCAAAAAATCAATTTTCGGATGAAAAACGATGACTCCGGACATGTCGAACTATCCCAAAATGGTCAATATGGATGAAATTTTAACATTTAATCTTTTGACTGTAAATGACTGTTGGATGTGAATTATGACTTTGTCAACTAAAATAAGTGTGTTTAAAGTAATTTCTGTGCCTGAAACGGGTCAAAATTGAAGCTTTTGAGTAAGCAAAACTCTGTAAAAATGGCAATTTTGGTCACTCTGAGGGTTTAAAAAGTGGTTATTCAACATGAGGCACGATCCAATTGACATTTTGAATCATTTTTGGTACAGTCCAAAAAATCAAGTTTCGAATGAAAAACGATGACTCCGGACATGTCGAACGATCCCAAAAAGGTCAAAATGGATGAAATTTTAACATTTAATCTTTTGACTGTAAATGACTGTTGGATGTGAATTATGACTTTGTCAACTAAAATAAGTGTGTTTAAAGTCATTTCTGTGCCTGAAACGGGTCAAAATTGAAGCTTTTGAGTAAGCAAAACTCTGTAAAAATGGCAATTTTGGTCACTGTGAGGGTTTAAAAAGTGGTTATTCAACATGAGGCACGATCCAATTGACATTTTGAATCATTTTTGGTACACTCCAAAAAATCAATTTTCGGATGAAAAACGATGACTCCGGACATGTCGAACTATCCCAAAATGGTCAATATGGATCAAATTTTAACATTTAATCTTTTGACTGTAAATGACTGTTGGATGTGAATTATGACTTTGTCAACTAAAATAAGTGTGTTTAAAGTCATTTCTGTGCCTGAAACGGGTCAAAATTGAAGCTTTTGAGTAAGCAAAACTCTGTGAAAATGGCAATTTTGGTCACTCTGAGGGTTTAAAAAGTGGTTATTCAACATGAGGCACGATCCAATTGACATTTTGAATCATTTTTGGTACAGTCCAAAAAATCAATTTTCGGATGAAAAACGATGACTCCGGACATGTCGAACGATCCCAAAATGGTCAATATGGATGAAATTTGAACATTTAATCTTTTGACTGTAAATGACTGTTGGATGTGAATTATGACTTTGTCAACTAAAATAAGTGTGTTTAAAGTCATTTCTGTGCCTGAAACGGGTCAAAATTGAAGCTTTTGAGTAAGCAAAACTCTGTAAAAATGGCAATTTTGGTCACTCTGAGGGTTTAAAAAGTGGTTATTCAACATGAGGCACGATCCAATTGACATTTTGAATCATTTTTGGTACAGTCCAAAAAATCAATTTTCGAATGAAAAACGATGACTCCGGACATGTCGAACGATCCCAAAAAGGTCAAAATGGATGAAATTTTAACATTTAATCTTTTGACTGTAAATGACTGTTGGATGTGAATTATGACTTTGTCAACTAAAATAAGTGTGTTTAAAGTCATTTCTGTGCCTGAAACGGGTCAAAATTGAAGCTTTTGAGTAAGCAAAACTCTGTAAAAATGGCAATTTTGGTCACTGTGAGGGTTTAAAAAGTGGTTATTCAACATGAGGCACGATCCAATTGACATTTTGAATCATTTTTGGTACAGTCCAAAAAATCAATTTTCGGATGAAAAACTATGACTCCGGACATGTCGAACGATCCCAAAATGGTCAATATGGATGAAATTTTAACATTTAATCTTTTGACTGTAAATGACTGTTGGATGTGAATTATGACTTTGTCAACTAAAATAAGTGTGTTTAAAGTCATTTCTGTGCCTGAAACGGGTCAAAATTGAAGCTTTTGAGTAAGCAAAACTCTGTAAAAATGGCAATTTTGGTCACTCTGAGGGTTTAAAAAGTGGTTATTCAACATGAGGCACGATCCAATTGACATTTTGAATCATTTTTGGTACAGTCCAAAAAATCAATTTTTGGATGAAAAACGATGACTCCGGACATGTCGAACTATCCCAAAATGGTCAATATGGATGAAATTTTAACATTTAATCTTTTGACTCCAAATGACTGTTGGATGTGAATTATGACTTTGTCAACTAAAATAAGTGTGTTTAAAGTCATTTCTGTGCCTCAAAGGGGTCAAAATTGAAGCTTTTGAGTAAGTAAAACTCTGTAAAAATGGCAATTTTGGTCACTGTGAGGGTTTAAAAAGTGGTTATTCAACATGAGGCACGATCCAATTGAAATTTTGAATCATTTTTGGTACAGTCCAAAAAATCAATTTTCGGATGAAAAACGATGACTCCGGACATGTCGAACGATCCCAAAAAGGTCAAAATGGATGAAATTTTAACATTTAATCTTTTGACTGTAAATGACTGTTGGATGTGAATTATGACTTTGTCAACTAAAATAAGTGTGTTTAAAGTCATTTCTGTGCCTGAAACGGGTCAAAATTGAAGCTTTTGAGTAAACAAAACTCTGTAAAAATGGCAATTTTGGTCACTCTGAGGGTTTAAAAAGTGGTTATTCAACATGAGGCACGATCCAATTGACATTTTGAATCATTTTTGGTACAGTCCAAAAAATCAATTTTCGGATGAAAAACGATGACTCCAGACATGTCGAACGATCCCAAAATGGTCAATATGGATGAAATTTTAACATTTAATCTTTTGACTGTAAATGACTGTTGGATGTGAATTATGACTTTGTCAACTAAAATAAGTGTGTTTAAAGTCGTTTCTGTGCCTCAAAGGGGTCAAAATTGAAGCTTTTGAGTAAGCAAAACTCTGTAAAAATGGCAATTTTGGTCACTCTGAGGGTTTAAAAAGTGGTTATTCAACATGAGGCCCGATCCAATTGACATTTTGAATCATTTTTGGTACAGTCCAAAAAATAAATTTTCGGATGAAAAACGATGACTCCGGACCTATCGAACGTTCCCAAAATGGTCTATAATGATGAAATTTTAACATTTAATCTTTTGAATCTAAATGACTGTTGGATGTGAATTATGACTTTGTCAACTACAATAAGTGTGTTTAAAGCCGTTTCTGTGCCTCAAAGGGGTCAAAATTGAAGCTTTTGAGTAAGTAAAACTCTGTAAAAATGGCAATTTTGGTCACTGTGAGGGTTTAAAAAGTGGTTATTCAACATGAGGCACGATCCAATTGAAATTTTGAATCATTTTTGGTACAGTCCAAAAAATCAATTTTCGGATGAAAAACGATGACTCCGGACATGTCGAACGATCCCAAAAAGGTCAAAATGGATGAAATTTTAACATTTAATCTTTTGACTGTAAATGACTGTTGGATGTGAATTATGACTTTGTCAACTAAAATAAGTGTGTTTAAAGTCATTTCTGTGCCTGAAACGGGTCAAAATTGAAGCTTTTGAGTAAACAAAACTCTGTAAAAATGGCAATTTTGGTCACTCTGAGGGTTTAAAAAGTGGTTATTCAACATGAGGCACGATCCAATTGACATTTTGAATCATTTTTGGTACAGTCCAAAAAATAAATTTTCGGATGAAAAACGATGACTCCGGACCTATCGAACGTTCCCAAAATGGTCTATAATGATGAAATTTTAACATTTAATCTTTTGAATCTAAATGACTGTTGGATGTGAATTATGACTTTGTCAACTAAAATAAGTGTGTTTAAAGTCATTTCTGTGCCTGAAACGGGTCAAAATTGAAGCTTTTGAGTAAGCAAAACTCTGTAAAAATGGCAATTTTGGTCACTGTGAGGGTTTAAAAAGTGGTTATTCAACATGAGGCACGATCCAATTGACATTTTGAATCATTTTTGGTACAGTCCAAAAAATCAATTTTCGGATGAAAAACTATGACTCCGGACATGTCGAACGATCCCAAAATGGTCAATATGGATGAAATTTTAACATTTAATCTTTTGACTGTAAATGACTGTTGGATGTGAATTATGACTTTGTCAACTAAAATAAGTGTGTTTAAAGTCATTTCTGTGCCTGAAACGGGTCAAAATTGAAGCTTTTGAGTAAGCAAAACTCTGTAAAAATGGCAATTTTGGTCACTCTGAGGGTTTAAAAAGTGGTTATTCAACATGAGGCCCGATCCAATTGACATTTTGAATCATTTTTGGTACAGTCCAAAAAATAAATTTTCGGATGAAAAACGATGACTCCGGACCTATCGAACGTTCCCAAAATGGTCTATAATGATGAAATTTTAACATTTAATCTTTTGAATCTAAATGACTGTTGGATGTGAATTATGACTTTGTCAACTACAATAAGTGTGTTTAAAGCCGTTTCTGTGCCTCAAAGGGGTCAAAATTGAAGCTTTTGAGTAATCAAAACTCTGTAAAAATGGCAATTTTGGTCACTGTGAGGGTTTAAAAAGTGGTTATTCAACATGAGCCACGATCCAATTGACATTTTGAATCATTTTTGGTACAGTCCAAAAAATCAATTTTCGGATGAAAAACGATGACTCCGGACATGTCGAACTATCCCAAAATGGTCAATATGGATGAAATTTTAACATTTAATCTTTTGACTCCAAATGACTGTTGGATGTGAATTATGACTTTGTCAACTAAAATAAGTGTGTTTAAAGTCATTTCTGTGCCTCAAAGGGGTCAAAATTGAAGCTTTTGAGTAAGTAAAACTCTGTAAAAATGGCAATTTTGGTCACTGTGAGGGTTTAAAAAGTGGTTATTCAACATGAGGCACGATCCAATTGACATTTTGAATCATTTTTGGTACAGTCCAAAAAATCAATTTTCGGATGAAAAACGATGACTCCGGACATGTCGAACTATCCCAAAATGGTCAATATGGATGAAATTTTAACATTTAATCTTTTGACTGTAAATGACTGTTGGATGTGAATTATGACTTTGTCAACTAAAATAAGTGTGTTTAAAGTAATTTCTGTGCCTGAAACGGGTCAAAATTGAAGCTTTTGAGTAAGCAAAACTCTGTAAAAATGGCAATTTTGGTCACTCTGAGGGTTTAAAAAGTGGTTATTCAACATGAGGCACGATCCAATTGACATTTTGAATCATTTTTGGTACAGTCCAAAAAATCAATTTTCGGATGAAAAACGATGACTCCGGACATGTCGAACGATCCCAAAATGGTCAATATGGATGAAATTTTAACATTTAATCTTTTGACTGTAAATGACTGTTGGATGTGAATTATGACTTTGTCAACTAAAATAAGTGTGTTTAAAGTCATTTCTGTGCCTGAAACGGGTCAAAATGGAAGCTTTTGAGTAAGCAAAACTCTGTAAAAATGGCAATTTTGGTCACTCTGAGGGTTTAAAAAGTGGTTATTCAACATGAGGCACGATCCAATTGACATTTTGAATCTTTTTTGGTACAGTCCAAAAAATCAATTTTCGAATGAAAAACGATGACTCCGGACATGTCGAACGATCCCAAAAAGGTCAAAATGGATGAAATTTTAACATTTAATCTTTTGACTGTAAATGACTGTTGGATGTGAATTATGACTTTGTCAACTAAAATAAGTGTGTTTAAAGTCATTTCTGTGCCTGAAACGGGTCAAAATTGAAGCTTTTGAGTAAGCAAAACTCTGTAAAAATGGCAATTTTGGTCACTGTGAGGGTTTAAAAAGTGGTTATTCAACATGAGGCACGATCCAATTGACATTTTGAATCATTTTTGGTACAGTCCAAAAAATCAATTTTCGGATGAAAAACGATGACTCCGGACATGTCGAACTATCCCAAAATGGTCAATATGGATGAAATTTTAACATTTAATCTTTTGACTGTAAATGACTGTTGGATGTGAATTATGACTTTGTCAACTAAAATAAGTGTGTTTAAAGTCATTTCTGTGCCTGAAACGGGTCAAAATTGAAGCTTTTGAGTAAGCAAAACTCTGTGAAAATGGCAATTTTGGTCACTCTGAGGGTTTAAAAAGTGGTTATTCAACATGAGGCACGATCCAATTGACATTTTGAATCATTTTTGGTACAGTCCAAAAAATCAATTTTCGGATGAAAAACGATGACTCCGGACATGTCGAACGATCCCAAAATGGTCAATATGGATGAAATTTTAACATTTAATCTTTTGACTGTAAATGACTGTTGGATGTGAATTATGACTTTGTCAACTAAAATAAGTGTGTTTAAAGTCATTTCTGTGCCTGAAACGGGTCAAAATTGAAGCTTTTGAGTAAGCAAAACTCTGTAAAAATGGCAATTTTGGTCACTCTGAGGGTTTAAAAAGTGGTTATTCAACATGGGGCACGATCCAATTGACATTTTGAATCATTTTTGGTACAGTCCAAAAAATCAATTTTCGGATGAAAAACGATGACTCCGGACATGTCGAACGATCCCAAAAAGGTCAAAATGGATGAAATTTTAACATTTAATCTTTTGACTGTAACTGACTATTGGATGTGAATTATGACTTTGTCAACTAAAATAAGTGTGTTTAAAGTCATTTCTGTGCCTGAAACGGGTCAAAATTGAAGCTTTTGAGTAAACAAACCTCTGTAAAAATGGCAATTTTGGTCACTCTGAGGGTTTAAAAAGTGGTTATTCAACATGAGGCACGATCCAATTGACATTTTGAATCATTTTTGGTACAGTCCAAAAAATCAATTTTCGGATGAAAAACTATGACTCCGGACATGTCGAACGATCCCAAAATGGTCAATATGGATGAAATTTTAACATTTAATCTTTTGACTGTAAATGACTGTTGGATGTGAATTATGACTTTGTCAACTAAAATAAGTGTGTTTAAAGTCATTTCTGTGCCTGAAACGGGTCAAAATTGAAGCTTTTGAGTAAGCAAAACTCTGTAAAAATGGCAATTTTGGTCACTGTGAGGGTTTAAAAAGTGGTTATTCAACATGAGGCACGATCCAATTGACATTTTGAATCATTTTTGGTACAGTCCAAAAAATCAATTTTCGGATGAAAAACGATGACTCCGGACATGTCGAACTATCCCAAAATGGTCAATATGGATGAAATTTTAACATTTAATCTTTTGACTCCAAATGACTGTTGGATGTGAATTATGACTTTGTCAACTAAAATAAGTGTGTTTAAAGTCATTTCTGTGCCTCAAAGGGGTCAAAATTGAAGCTTTTGAGTAAGCAAAACTCTGTAAAAATGGCAATTTTGGTCACTCTGAGGGTTTAAAAAGTGGTTATTCAACATGAGGCCTGATCCAATTGACATTTTGAATCATTTTTGGTACAGTCCAAAAAATAAATTTTCGGATGAAAAACGATGACTCCGGACCTATCGAACGTTCCCAAAATGGTCTATAATGATGAAATTTTAACATTTAATCTTTTGAATCTAAATGACTGTTGGATGTGAATTATGACTTTGTCAAATACAATAAGTGTGTTTAAAGCCGTTTCTGTGCCTCAAAGGGGTCAAAATTGAAGCTTTTGAGTAATCAAAACTCTGTAAAAATGGCAATTTTGGTCACTGTGAGGGTTTAAAAAGTGATTATTCAACATGAGCCACGATCCAATTGACATTTTGAATCATTTTTGGTACAGTCCAAAAAATCAATTTTCGGATGAAAAACGATGACTCCGGACATGTCGAACTATCCCAAAATGGTCAATATGGATGAAATTTTAACATTTAATCTTTTGACTCCAAATGACTGTTGGATGTGAATTATGACTTTGTCAACTAAAATAAGTGTGTTTAAAGTCATTTCTGTGCCTCAAAGGGGTCAAAATTGAAGCTTTTGAGTAAGTAAAACTCTGTAAAAATGGCAATTTTGGTCACTGTGAGGGTTTAAAAAGTGGTTATTCAACATGAGGCACGATCCAATTGAAATTTTGAATCATTTTTGGTACATTCCAAAAAATCAATTTTCGGATGAAAAACGATGACTCCGGACATGTCGAACGATCCCAAAAAGGTCAAAATGGATGAAATTTTAACATTTAATCTTTTGACTGTAAATGACTGTTGGATGTGAATTATGACTTTGTCAACTAAAATAAGTGTGTTTAAAGTCATTTCTGTGCCTGAAACGGGTCAAAATTGAAGCTTTTGAGTAAACAAAACTCTGTAAAAATTGCAATTTTGGTCACTCTGAGGGTTTAAAAAGTGGTTATTCAACATGAGGCACGATCCAATTGACATTTTGAATCATTTTTGGTACAGTCCAAAAAATCAATTTTCGGATGAAAAACGATGACTCCAGACATGTCGAACGATCCCAAAATGGTCAATATGGATGAAATTTTAACATTTAATCTTTTGACTGTAAATGACTGTTGGATGTGAATTATGACTTTGTCAACTAAAATAAGTGTGTTTAAAGTCGTTTCTGTGCCTCAAAGGGGTCAAAATTGAAGCTTTTGAGTAAGCAAAACTCTGTAAAAATGGCAATTTTGGTCACTCTGAGGGTTTAAAAAGTGGTTATTCAACATGAGGCCCGATCCAATTGACATTTTGAATCATTTTTGGTACAGTCCAAAAAATAAATTTTCGGATGAAAAACGATGACTCCGGACCTATCGAACGTTCCCAAAATGGTCTATAATGATGAAATTTTAACATTTAATCTTTTGAATCTAAATGACTGTTGGATGTGAATTATGACTTTGTCAACTACAATAAGTGTGTTTAAAGCCGTTTCTGTGCCTCAAAGGGGTCAAAATTGAAGCTTTTGAGTAATCAAAACTCTGTAAAAATGGCAATTTTGGTCACTGTGAGGGTTTAAAAAGTGGTTATTCAACATGAGCCACGATCCAATTGACATTTTGAATCATTTTTGGTACAGTCCAAAAAATCAATTTTCGGATGAAAAACGATGACTCCGGACATGTCGAACTATCCCAAAATGGTCAATATGGATGAAATTTTAACATTTAATCTTTTGACTCCAAATGACTGTTGGATGTGAATTATGACTTTGTCAACTAAAATAAGTGTGTTTAAAGTCATTTCTGTGCCTCAAAGGGGTCAAAATTGAAGCTTTTGAGTAAGTAAAACTCTGTAAAAATGGCAATTTTGGTCACTGTGAGGGTTTAAAAAGTGGTTATTCAACATGAGGCACGATCCAATTGAAATTTTGAATCATTTTTGGTACATTCCAAAAAATCAATTTTCGGATGAAAAACGATGACTCCGGACATGTCGAACGATCCCAAAAAGGTCAAAATGGATGAAATTTTAACATTTAATCTTTTGACTGTAAATGACTGTTGGATGTGAATTATGACTTTGTCAACTAAAATAAGTGTGTTTAAAGTCATTTCTGTGCCTGAAACGGGTCAAAATTGAAGCTTTTGAGTAAACAAAACTCTGTAAAAATGGCAATTTTGGTCACTCTGAGGGTTTAAAAAGTGGTTATTCAACATGAGGCACGATCCAATTGACATTTTGAATCATTTTTGGTACAGTCCAAAAAATCAATTTTCGGATGAAAAACGATGACTCCAGACATGTCGAACGATCCCAAAATGGTCAATATGGATGAAATTTTAACATTTAATCTTTTGACTGTAAATGACTGTTGGATGTGAATTATGACTTTGTCAACTAAAATAAGTGTGTTTAAAGTCGTTTCTGTGCCTCAAAGGGGTCAAAATTGAAGCTTTTGAGTAAGCAAAACTCTGTAAAAATGGCAATTTTGGTCACTCTGAGGGTTTAAAAAGTGGTTATTCAACATGAGGCCCGATCCAATTGACATTTTGAATCATTTTTGGTACAGTCCAAAAAATAAATTTTCGGATGAAAAACGATGACTCCGGACCTATCGAACGTTCCCAAAATGGTCTATAATGATGAAATTTTAACATTTAATCTTTTGAATCTAAATGACTGTTGGATGTGAATTATGACTTTGTCAACTACAATAAGTGTGTTTAAAGCCGTTTCTGTGCCTCAAAGGGGTCAAAATTGAAGCTTTTGAGTAATCAAAACTCTGTAAAAATGGCAATTTTGGTCACTGTGAGGGTTTAAAAAGTGGTTATTCAACATGAGGCACGATCCAATTGACATTTTGAATCATTTTTGGTACAGTCCAAAAAATCAATTTTCGAATGAAAAACGATGACTCCGGACATGTTGAACGATCCCAAAAAGGTCAAAATGGATGAAATTTTAACATTTAATCTTTTGACTGTAAATGACTGTTGGATGTGAATTATGACTTTGTCAACTAAAATAAGTGTGTTTAAAGTCATTTCTGTGCCTGAAACGGGTCAAAATTGAAGCTTTTGAGTAAGCAAAACTCTGTAAAAATGGCAATTTTGGTCACTGTGAGGGTTTAAAAAGTGGTTATTCAACATGAGGCACGATCCAATTGACATTTTGAATAATTTTTGGTACAGTCCAAAAAATCAATTTTCGGATGAAAAACGATGACTCCGGACATGTCGAACTATCCCAAAATGGTCAATATGGATGAAATTTTAACATTTAATCTTTTGACTGTAAATGACTGTTGGATGTGAATTATGACTTTGTCAACTAAAATAAGTGTGTTTAAAGTCATTTCTGTGCCTGAAACGGGTCAAAATTGAAGCTTTTGAGTAAGCAAAACTCTGTAAAAATGGCAATTTTGGTCACTGTGAGGGTTTAAAAAGTGGTTATTCAACATGAGGCCCGATCCAATTGACATTTTGAATCATTTTTGGTACAGTCCAAAAAATCAATTTTCGGATGAAAAACCATGACTCCGGACATGTCGAATGATCCCAAAATGGTCAATATGGATGAAATTTTAACATTTAATCTTTTGACTGTAAATGACTGTTGGATGTGAATTATGACTTTGTCAACTAAAATAAGTGTGTTTAAAATCATTTCTGTGCCTGAAACGGGTCAAAATTGAAGCTTTTGAGTAAGCAAAACTCTGTAAAAATGGCAATTTTGGTCACTCTGAGGGTTTAAAAAGTGGTTATTCAACATGAGGCACGATCCAATTGACATTTTGAATCATTTTTGGTACAGTCCAAAAAATCAATTTTCGAATGAAAAACGATGACTCCGGACATGTTGAACGTTCCCAAAAAGGTCAAAATGGATGAAATTTTAACATTTAATCTTTTGACTGTAAATGACTGTTGGATGTGAATTATGACTTTGTCAACTAAAATAAGTGTGTTTAAAGTCATTTCTGTGCCTGAAACGGGTCAAAATTGAAGCTTTTGAGTAAGCAAAACTCTGTAAAAATGGCAATTTTGGTCACTGTGAGGGTTTAAAAAGTGGTTATTCAACATGAGGCACGATCCAATTGACATTTTGAATCATTTTTGGTACAGTCCAAAAAATCAATTTTCGGATGAAAAACGATGACTCCGGACATGTCGAACTATCCCAAAATGGTCAATATGGATGAAATTTTAACATTTAATCTTTTGACTGTAAATGACTGTTGGATGTGAATTATGACTTTGTCAACTAAAATAAGTGTGTTTAAAGTCATTTCTGTGCCTGAAACGGGTCAAAATTGAAGCTTTTGAGTAAGCAAAACTCTGTGAAAATGGCAATTTTGGTCACTCTGAGGGTTTAAAAAGTGGTTATTCAACATGAGGCACGATCCAATTGACATTTTGAATCATTTTTGGTACAGTCCAAAAAATCAATTTTCGGATGAAAAACGATGACTCCGGACATGTCGAACGATCCCAAAATGGTCAATATGGATGAAATTTTAACATTTAATCTTTTGACTGTAAATGACTGTTGGATGTGAATTATGACTTTGTCAACTAAAATAAGTGTGTTTAAAGTCATTTCTGTGCCTGAAACGGGTCAAAATTGAAGCTTTTGAGTAAGCAAAACTCTGTAAAAATGGCAATTTTGGTCACTCTGAGGGTTTAAAAAGTGGTTATTCAACATGAGGCACGATCCAATTGACATTTTGAATCATTTTTGGTACAGTCCAAAAAATCAATTTTCGAATGAAAAACGATGACTCCGGACATGTCGAACGATCCCAAAAAGGTCAAAATGGATGAAATTTTAACATTTAATCTTTTGACTGTAAATGACTGTTGGATGTGAATTATGACTTTGTCAACTAAAATAAGTGTGTTTAAAGTCATTTCTGTGCCTGAAACGGGTCAAAATTGAAGCTTTTGAGTAAGCAAAACTCTGTAAAAATGGCAATTTTGGTCACTGTGAGGGTTTAAAAAGTGGTTATTCAACATGAGGCACGATCCAATTGACATTTTGAATCATTTTTGGTACAGTCCAAAAAATCAATTTTCGGATGAAAAGCGATGACTCCGGACATGTCGAACTATCCCAAAATGGTCAATATGGATGAAATTTTAACATTTAATCTTTTGACTGTAAATGACTGTTGGATGTGAATTATGACTTTGTCAACTAAAATAAGTGTGTTTAAAGTCATTTCTGTGCCTGAAACGGGTCAAAATTGAAGCTTTTGAGTAAGCAAAACTCTGTAAAAATGGCAATTTTGGTCACTGTGAGGGTTTAAAAAGTGGTTATTCAACATGAGGCACGATCCAATTGACATTTTGAATCATTTTTGGTACAGTCCAAAAAATCAATTTTCGGATGAAAAACGATGACTCCGGACATGTCGAACGATCCCAAAATGGTCAATATGGATGAAATTTTAACATTTAATCTTTTGACTGTAAATGACTGTTGGATGTGAATTATGACTTTGTCAACTAAAATAAGTGTGTTTAAAGTCATTTCTGTGCCTGAAACGGGTCAAAATTGAAGCTTTTGAGTAAGCAAAACTCTGTAAAAATGGCAATTTTGGTCACTCTGAGGGTTTAAAAAGTGGTTATTCAACATGAGGCACGATCCAATTGACATTTTGAATCATTTTTGGTACAGTCCAAAAAATCAATTTTCGGATGAAAAACTATGACTCCGGACATGTCGAACGATCCCAAAAAGGTCAAAATGGATGAAATTTTAACATTTAATCTTTTGACTGTAAATGACTGTTGGATGTGAATTATGACTTTGTCAACTAAAATAAGTGTGTTTAAAGTAATTTCTGTGCCTGAAACGGGTCAAAATTGAAGCTTTTGAGTAAACAAAACTCTGTAAAAATGGCAATTTTGGTCACTCTGAGGGTTTAAAAAGTGGTTATTCAACATGAGGCACGATCCAATTGACATTTTGAATCATTTTTGGTACAGTCCAAAAAATCAATTTTCGGATGAAAAACGATGACTCCAGACATGTCGAACGATCCCAAAATGGTCAATATGGATGAAATTTTAACATTTAATCTTTTGACTGTAAATGACTGTTGGATGTGAATTATGACTTTGTCAACTAAAATAAGTGTGTTTAAAGTCGTTTCTGTGCCTCAAAGGGGTCAAAATTGAAGCTTTTGAGTAAGCAAAACTCTGTAAAAATGGCAATTTTGGTCACTCTGAGGGTTTAAAAAGTGGTTATTCAACATGAGGCCCGATCCAATTGACATTTTGAATCATTTTTGGTACAGTCCAAAAAATAAATTTTCGGATGAAAAACGATGACTCCGGACCTATCGAACGTTCCCAAAATGGTCTATAATGATGAAATTTTAACATTTAATCTTTTGAATCTAAATGACTGTTGGATGTGAATTATGACTTTGTCAACTACAATAAGTGTGTTTAAAGCCGTTTCTGTGCCTCAAAGGGGTCAAAATTGAAGCTTTTGAGTAATCAAAACTCTGTAAAAATGGCAATTTTGGTCACTGTGAGGGTTTAAAAAGTGGTTATTCAACATGAGGCACGATCCAATTGACATTTTGAATCATTTTTGGTACAGTCCAAAAAATCAATTTTCGAATGAAAAACGATGACTCCGGACATGTTGAACGATCCCAAAAAGGTCAAAATGGATGAAATTTTAACATTTAATCTTTTGACTGTAAATGACTGTTGGATGTGAATTATGACTTTGTCAACTAAAATAAGTGTGTTTAAAGTCATTTCTGTGCCTGAAACGGGTCAAAATTGAAGCTTTTGAGTAAGCAAAACTCTGTAAAAATGGCAATTTTGGTCACTGTGAGGGTTTAAAAAGTGGTTATTCAACATGAGGCACGATCCAATTGACATTTTGAATAATTTTTGGTACAGTCCAAAAAATCAATTTTCGGATGAAAAACGATGACTCCGGACATGTCGAACTATCCCAAAATGGTCAATATGGATGAAATTTTAACATTTAATCTTTTGACTGTAAATGACTGTTGGATGTGAATTATGACTTTGTCAACTAAAATAAGTGTGTTTAAAGTCATTTCTGTGCCTGAAACGGGTCAAAATTGAAGCTTTTGAGTAAGCAAAACTCTGTAAAAATGGCAATTTTGGTCACTGTGAGGGTTTAAAAAGTGGTTATTCAACATGAGGCCCGATCCAATTGACATTTTGAATCATTTTTGGTACAGTCCAAAAAATCAATTTTCGGATGAAAAACCATGACTCCGGACATGTCGAATGATCCCAAAATGGTCAATATGGATGAAATTTTAACATTTAATCTTTTGACTGTAAATGACTGTTGGATGTGAATTATGACTTTGTCAACTAAAATAAGTGTGTTTAAAATCATTTCTGTGCCTGAAACGGGTCAAAATTGAAGCTTTTGAGTAAGCAAAACTCTGTAAAAATGGCAATTTTGGTCACTCTGAGGGTTTAAAAAGTGGTTATTCAACATGAGGCACGATCCAATTGACATTTTGAATCATTTTTGGTACAGTCCAAAAAATCAATTTTCGAATGAAAAACGATGACTCCGGACATGTTGAACGTTCCCAAAAAGGTCAAAATGGATGAAATTTTAACATTTAATCTTTTGACTGTAAATGACTGTTGGATGTGAATTATGACTTTGTCAACTAAAATAAGTGTGTTTAAAGTCATTTCTGTGCCTGAAACGGGTCAAAATTGAAGCTTTTGAGTAAGCAAAACTCTGTAAAAATGGCAATTTTGGTCACTGTGAGGGTTTAAAAAGTGGTTATTCAACATGAGGCACGATCCAATTGACATTTTGAATCATTTTTGGTACAGTCCAAAAAATCAATTTTCGGATGAAAAACGATGACTCCGGACATGTCGAACTATCCCAAAATGGTCAATATGGATGAAATTTTAACATTTAATCTTTTGACTGTAAATGACTGTTGGATGTGAATTATGACTTTGTCAACTAAAATAAGTGTGTTTAAAGTCATTTCTGTGCCTGAAACGGGTCAAAATTGAAGCTTTTGAGTAAGCAAAACTCTGTGAAAATGGCAATTTTGGTCACTCTGAGGGTTTAAAAAGTGGTTATTCAACATGAGGCACGATCCAATTGACATTTTGAATCATTTTTGGTACAGTCCAAAAAATCAATTTTCGGATGAAAAACGATGACTCCGGACATGTCGAACGATCCCAAAATGGTCAATATGGATGAAATTTTAACATTTAATCTTTTGACTGTAAATGACTGTTGGATGTGAATTATGACTTTGTCAACTAAAATAAGTGTGTTTAAAGTCATTTCTGTGCCTGAAACGGGTCAAAATTGAAGCTTTTGAGTAAGCAAAACTCTGTAAAAATGGCAATTTTGGTCACTCTGAGGGTTTAAAAAGTGGTTATTCAACATGAGGCACGATCCAATTGACATTTTGAATCATTTTTGGTACAGTCCAAAAAATCAATTTTCGAATGAAAAACGATGACTCCGGACATGTCGAACGATCCCAAAAAGGTCAAAATGGATGAAATTTTAACATTTAATCTTTTGACTGTAAATGACTGTTGGATGTGAATTATGACTTTGTCAACTAAAATAAGTGTGTTTAAAGTCATTTCTGTGCCTGAAACGGGTCAAAATTGAAGCTTTTGAGTAAGCAAAACTCTGTAAAAATGGCAATTTTGGTCACTGTGAGGGTTTAAAAAGTGGTTATTCAACATGAGGCACGATCCAATTGACATTTTGAATCATTTTTGGTACAGTCCAAAAAATCAATTTTCGGATGAAAAGCGATGACTCCGGACATGTCGAACTATCCCAAAATGGTCAATATGGATGAAATTTTAACATTTAATCTTTTGACTGTAAATGACTGTTGGATGTGAATTATGACTTTGTCAACTAAAATAAGTGTGTTTAAAGTCATTTCTGTGCCTGAAACGGGTCAAAATTGAAGCTTTTGAGTAAGCAAAACTCTGTAAAAATGGCAATTTTGGTCACTCTGAGGGTTTAAAAAGTGGTTATTCAACATGAGGCACGATCCAATTGACATTTTGAATCATTTTTGGTACAGTCCAAAAAATCAATTTTCGGATGAAAAACGATGACTCCGGACATGTCGAACGATCCCAAAATGGTCAATATGGATGAAATTTTAACATTTAATCTTTTGACTGTAAATGACTGTTGGATGTGAATTATGACTTTGTCAACTAAAATAAGTGTGTTTAAAGTCATTTCTGTGCCTGAAACGGGTCAAAATTGAAGCTTTTGAGTAAGCAAAACTCTGTAAAAATGGCAATTTTGGTCACTCTGAGGGTTTAAAAAGTGGTTATTCAACATGAGGCACGATCCAATTGACATTTTGAATCATTTTTGGTACAGTCCAAAAAATCAATTTTCGGATGAAAAACGATGACTCCGGACATGTCGAACTATCCCAAAATGGTCAATATGGATGAAATTTTAACATTTAATCTTTTGACTCCAAATGACTGTTGGATGTGAATTATGACTTTGTCAACTAAAATAAGTGTGTTTAAAGTCATTTCTGTGCCTCAAAGGGGTCAAAATTGAAGCTTTTGAGTAAGTAAAACTCTGTAAAAATGGCAATTTTGGTCACTGTGAGGGTTTAAAAAGTGGTTATTCAACATGAGGCACGATCCAATTGAAATTTTGAATCATTTTTGGTACAGTCCAAAAAATCAATTTTCGGATGAAAAACGATGACTCCGGACATGTCGAACGATCCCAAAAAGGTCAAAATGGATGAAATTTTAACATTTAATCTTTTGACTGTAAATGACTGTTGGATGTGAATTATGACTTTGTCAACTAAAATAAGTGTGTTTAAAGTCATTTCTGTGCCTGAAACGGGTCAAAATTGAAGCTTTTGAGTAAACAAAACTCTGTAAAAATGGCAATTTTGGTCACTCTGAGGGTTTAAAAAGTGGTTATTCAACATGAGGCACGATCCAATTGACATTTTGAATCATTTTTGGTACAGTCCAAAAAATCAATTTTCGGATGAAAAACGATGACTCCAGACATGTCGAACGATCCCAAAATGGTCAATATGGATGAAATTTTAACATTTAATCTTTTGACTGTAAATGACTGTTGGATGTGAATTATGACTTTGTCAACTAAAATAAGTGTGTTTAAAGTCGTTTCTGTGCCTCAAAGGGGTCAAAATTGAAGCTTTTGAGTAAGCAAAACTCTGTAAAAATGGCAATTTTGGTCACTCTGAGGGTTTAAAAAGTGGTTATTCAACATGAGGCCCGATCCAATTGACATTTTGAATCATTTTTGGTACAGTCCAAAAAATAAATTTTCGGATGAAAAACGATGACTCCGGACCTATCGAACGTTCCCAAAATGGTCTATAATGATGAAATTTTAACATTTAATCTTTTGAATCTAAATGACTGTTGGATGTGAATTATGACTTTGTCAACTACAATAAGTGTGTTTAAAGCCGTTTCTGTGCCTCAAAGGGGTCAAAATTGAAGCTTTTGAGTAATCAAAACTCTGTAAAAATGGCAATTTTGGTCACTGTGAGGGTTTAAAAAGTGGTTATTCAACATGAGCCACGATCCAATTGACATTTTGAATCATTTTTGGTACAGTCCAAAAAATCAATTTTCGGATGAAAAACGATGACTCCGGACATGTCGAACGATCCCAAAAAGGTCAAAATGGATGAAATTTTAACATTTAATCTTTTGACTGTAAATGACTGTTGGATGTGAATTATGACTTTGTCAACTAAAATAAGTGTGTTTAAAGTCATTTCTGTGCCTGAAACGGGTCAAAATTGAAGCTTTTGAGTAAACAAAACTCTGTAAAAATGGCAATTTTGGTCACTCTGAGGGTTTAAAAAGTGGTTATTCAACATGAGGCACGATCCAATTGACATTTTGAATCATTTTTGGTACAGTCCAAAAAATCAATTTTCGGATGAAAAACGATGACTCCGGACATGTCGAACGATCCCAAAAAGGTCAAAATGGATGAAATTTTAACATTTAATCTTTTGACTGTAAATGACTGTTGGATGTGAATTATGACTTTGTCAACTAAAATAAGTGTGTTTAAAGTCATTTCTGTGCCTGAAACGGGTCAAAATTGAAGCTTTTGAGTAAACAAAACTCTGTAAAAATGGCAATTTTGGTCACTCTGAGGGTTTAAAAAGTGGTTATTCAACATGAGGCCCGATCCAATTGACATTTTGAATCATTTTTGGTACAGTCCAAAAAATAAATTTTCGGATGAAAAACGATGACTCCGGACCTATCGAACGTTCCCAAAATGGTCTATAATGATGAAATTTTAACATTTAATCTTTTGAATCTAAATGACTGTTGGATGTGAATTATGACTTTGTCAACTAAAATAAGTGTGTTTAAAGTCATTTCTGTGCCTCAAAGGGGTCAAAATTGAAGCTTTTGAGTAAGTAAAACTCTGTAAAAATGGCAATTTTGGTCACTGTGAGGGTTTAAAAAGTGGTTATTCAACATGAGGCACGATCCAATTGAAATTTTGAATCATTTTTGGTACAGTCCAAAAAATCAATTTTCGGATGAAAAACGATGACTCCGGACATGTCGAACGATCCCAAAAAGGTCAAAATGGATGAAATTTTAACATTTAATCTTTTGACTGTAAATGACTGTTGGATGTGAATTATGACTTTGTCAACTAAAATAAGTGTGTTTAAAGTCATTTCTGTGCCTGAAACGGGTCAAAATTGAAGCTTTTGAGTAAACAAAACTCTGTAAAAATGGCAATTTTGGTCACTCTGAGGGTTTAAAAAGTGGTTATTCAACATGAGGCACGATCCAATTGACATTTTGAATCATTTTTGGTACAGTCCAAAAAATCAATTTTCGGATGAAAAACGATGACTCCGGACATGTCGAACGATCCCAAAAAGGTCAAAATGGATGAAATTTTAACATTTAATCTTTTGACTGTAAATGACTGTTGGATGTGAATTATGACTTTGTCAACTAAAATAAGTGTGTTTAAAGTCATTTCTGTGCCTGAAACGGGTCAAAATTGAAGCTTTTGAGTAAACAAAACTCTGTAAAAATGGCAATTTTGGTCACTCTGAGGGTTTAAAAAGTGGTTATTCAACATGAGGCACGATCCAATTGACATTTTGAATCATTTTTGGTACAGTCCAAAAAATCAATTTTCGGATGAAAAACGATGACTCCGGACATGTCGAACGATCCCAAAAAGGTCAAAATGGATGAAATTTTAACATTTAATCTTTTGACTGTAAATGACTGTTGGATGTGAATTATGACTTTGTCAACTAAAATAAGTGTGTTTAAAGTCATTTCTGTGCCTGAAACGGGTCAAAATTGAAGCTTTTGAGTAAACAAAACTCTGTAAAAATGGCAATTTTGGTCACTCTGAGGGTTTAAAAAGTGGTTATTCAACATGAGGCCCGATCCAATTGACATTTTGAATCATTTTTGGTACAGTCCAAAAAATAAATTTTCGGATGAAAAACGATGACTCCGGACCTATCGAACGTTCCCAAAATGGTCTATAATGATGAAATTTTAACATTTAATCTTTTGAATCTAAATGACTGTTGGATGTGAATTATGACTTTGTCAACTACAATAAGTGTGTTTAAAGCCGTTTCTGTGCCTCAAAGGGGTCAAAATTGAAGCTTTTGAGTAATCAAAACTCTGTAAAAATGGCAATTTTGGTCACTGTGAGGGTTTAAAAAGTGGTTATTCAACATGAGCCACGATCCAATTGACATTTTGAATCATTTTTGGTACAGTCCAAAAAATCAATTTTCGGATGAAAAACGATGACTCCGGACATGTCGAACTATCCCAAAATGGTCAATATGGATGAAATTTTAACATTTAATCTTTTGACTCCAAATGACTGTTGGATGTGAATTATGACTTTGTCAACTAAAATAAGTGTGTTTAAAGTCATTTCTGTGCCTCAAAGGGGTCAAAATTGAAGCTTTTGAGTAAGTAAAACTCTGTAAAAATGGCAATTTTGGTCACTGTGAGGGTTTAAAAAGTGGTTATTCAACATGAGGCACGATCCAATTGAAATTTTGAATCATTTTTGGTACAGTCCAAAAAATCAATTTTCGGATGAAAAACGATGACTCCGGACATGTCGAACGATCCCAAAAAGGTCAAAATGGATGAAATTTTAACATTTAATCTTTTGACTGTAAATGACTGTTGGATGTGAATTATGACTTTGTCAACTAAAATAAGTGTGTTTAAAGTCATTTCTGTGCCTGAAACGGGTCAAAATTGAAGCTTTTGAGTAAACAAAACTCTGTAAAAATGGCAATTTTGGTCACTCTGAGGGTTTAAAAAGTGGTTATTCAACATGAGGCACGATCCAATTGACATTTTGAATCATTTTTGGTACAGTCCAAAAAATCAATTTTCGGATGAAAAACGATGACTCCAGACATGTCGAACGATCCCAAAATGGTCAATATGGATGAAATTTTAACATTTAATCTTTTGACTGTAAATGACTGTTGGATGTGAATTATGACTTTGTCAACTAAAATAAGTGTGTTTAAAGTCGTTTCTGTGCCTCAAAGGGGTCAAAATTGAAGCTTTTGAGTAAGCAAAACTCTGTAAAAATGGCAATTTTGGTCACTCTGAGGGTTTAAAAAGTGGTTATTCAACATGAGGCCCGATCCAATTGACATTTTGAATCATTTTTGGTACAGTCCAAAAAATAAATTTTCGGATGAAAAACGATGACTCCGGACCTATCGAACGTTCCCAAAATGGTCTATAATGATGAAATTTTAACATTTAATCTTTTGAATCTAAATGACTGTTGGATGTGAATTATGACTTTGTCAACTACAATAAGTGTGTTTAAAGCCGTTTCTGTGCCTCAAAGGGGTCAAAATTGAAGCTTTTGAGTAATCAAAACTCTGTAAAAATGGCAATTTTGGTCACTGTGAGGGTTTAAAAAGTGGTTATTCAACATGAGCCACGATCCAATTGACATTTTGAATCATTTTTGGTACAGTCCAAAAAATCAATTTTCGGATGAAAAACGATGACTCCGGACATGTCGAACTATCCCAAAATGGTCAATATGGATGAAATTTTAACATTTAATCTTTTGACTCCAAATGACTGTTGGATGTGAATTATGACTTTGTCAACTAAAATAAGTGTGTTTAAAGTCATTTCTGTGCCTCAAAGGGGTCAAAATTGAAGCTTTTGAGTAAGTAAAACTCTGTAAAAATGGCAATTTTGGTCACTGTGAGGGTTTAAAAAGTGGTTATTCAACATGAGGCACGATCCAATTGAAATTTTGAATCATTTTTGGTACAGTCCAAAAAATCAATTTTCGGATGAAAAACGATGACTCCGGACATGTCGAACGATCCCAAAAAGGTCAAAATGGATGAAATTTTAACATTTAATCTTTTGACTGTAAATGACTGTTGGATGTGAATTATGACTTTGTCAACTAAAATAAGTGTGTTTAAAGTCATTTCTGTGCCTGAAACGGGTCAAAATTGAAGCTTTTGAGTAAACAAAACTCTGTAAAAATGGCAATTTTGGTCACTCTGAGGGTTTAAAAAGTGGTTATTCAACATGAGGCACGATCCAATTGACATTTTGAATCATTTTTGGTACAGTCCAAAAAATAAATTTTCGGATGAAAAACGATGACTCCGGACCTATCGAACGTTCCCAAAATGGTCTATAATGATGAAATTTTAACATTTAATCTTTTGAATCTAAATGACTGTTGGATGTGAATTATGACTTTGTCAACTAAAATAAGTGTGTTTAAAGTCATTTCTGTGCCTGAAACGGGTCAAAATTGAAGCTTTTGAGTAAGCAAAACTCTGTAAAAATGGCAATTTTGGTCACTGTGAGGGTTTAAAAAGTGGTTATTCAACATGAGGCCCGATCCAATTGACATTTTGAATCATTTTTGGTACAGTCCAAAAAATAAATTTTCGGATGAAAAACGATGACTCCGGACCTATCGAACGTTCCCAAAATGGTCTATAATGATGAAATTTTAACATTTAATCTTTTGAATCTAAATGACTGTTGGATGTGAATTATGACTTTGTCAACTACAATAAGTGTGTTTAAAGCCGTTTCTGTGCCTCAAAGGGGTCAAAATTGAAGCTTTTGAGTAATCAAAACTCTGTAAAAATGGCAATTTTGGTCACTGTGAGGGTTTAAAAAGTGGTTATTCAACATGAGCCACGATCCAATTGACATTTTGAATCATTTTTGGTACAGTCCAAAAAATCAATTTTCGGATGAAAAACGATGACTCCGGACATGTCGAACTATCCCAAAATGGTCAATATGGATGAAATTTTAACATTTAATCTTTTGACTCCAAATGACTGTTGGATGTGAATTATGACTTTGTCAACTAAAATAAGTGTGTTTAAAGTCATTTCTGTGCCTCAAAGGGGTCAAAATTGAAGCTTTTGAGTAAGTAAAACTCTGTAAAAATGGCAATTTTGGTCACTGTGAGGGTTTAAAAAGTGGTTATTCAACATGAGGCACGATCCAATTGAAATTTTGAATCATTTTTGGTACAGTCCAAAAAATCAATTTTCGGATGAAAAACGATGACTCCGGACATGTCGAACGATCCCAAAAAGGTCAAAATGGATGAAATTTTAACATTTAATCTTTTGACTGTAAATGACTGTTGGATGTGAATTATGACTTTGTCAACTAAAATAAGTGTGTTTAAAGTCATTTCTGTGCCTGAAACGGGTCAAAATTGAAGCTTTTGAGTAAACAAAACTCTGTAAAAATGGCAATTTTGGTCACTCTGAGGGTTTAAAAAGTGGTTATTCAACATGAGGCACGATCCAATTGACATTTTGAATCATTTTTGGTACAGTCCAAAAAATAAATTTTCGGATGAAAAACGATGACTCCGGACCTATCGAACGTTCCCAAAATGGTCTATAATGATGAAATTTTAACATTTAATCTTTTGAATCTAAATGACTGTTGGATGTGAATTATGACTTTGTCAACTAAAATAAGTGTGTTTAAAGTCATTTCTGTGCCTGAAACGGGTCAAAATTGAAGCTTTTGAGTAAGCAAAACTCTGTAAAAATGGCAATTTTGGTCACTGTGAGGGTTTAAAAAGTGGTTATTCAACATGAGGCACGATCCAATTGACATTTTGAATCATTTTTGGTACAGTCCAAAAAATCAATTTTCGGATGAAAAACTATGACTCCGGACATGTCGAACGATCCCAAAATGGTCAATATGGATGAAATTTTAACATTTAATCTTTTGACTGTAAATGACTGTTGGATGTGAATTATGACTTTGTCAACTAAAATAAGTGTGTTTAAAGTCATTTCTGTGCCTCAAAGGGGTCAAAATTGAAGCTTTTGAGTAAGTAAAACTCTGTAAAAATGGCAATTTTGGTCACTGTGAGGGTTTAAAAAGTGGTTATTCAACATGAGGCACGATCCAATTGAAATTTTGAATCATTTTTGGTACAGTCCAAAAAATCAATTTTCGGATGAAAAACGATGACTCCGGACATGTCGAACGATCCCAAAAAGGTCAAAATGGATGAAATTTTAACATTTAATCTTTTGACTGTAAATGACTGTTGGATGTGAATTATGACTTTGTCAACTAAAATAAGTGTGTTTAAAGTCATTTCTGTGCCTGAAACGGGTCAAAATTGAAGCTTTTGAGTAAACAAAACTCTGTAAAAATGGCAATTTTGGTCACTCTGAGGGTTTAAAAAGTGGTTATTCAACATGAGGCACGATCCAATTGACATTTTGAATCATTTTTGGTACAGTCCAAAAAATAAATTTTCGGATGAAAAACGATGACTCCGGACCTATCGAACGTTCCCAAAATGGTCTATAATGATGAAATTTTAACATTTAATCTTTTGAATCTAAATGACTGTTGGATGTGAATTATGACTTTGTCAACTACAATAAGTGTGTTTAAAGCCGTTTCTGTGCCTCAAAGGGGTCAAAATTGAAGCTTTTGAGTAATCAAAACTCTGTAAAAATGGCAATTTTGGTCACTGTGAGGGTTTAAAAAGTGGTTATTCAACATGAGCCACGATCCAATTGACATTTTGAATCATTTTTGGTACAGTCCAAAAAATCAATTTTCGGATGAAAAACGATGACTCCGGACATGTCGAACTATCCCAAAATGGTCAATATGGATGAAATTTTAACATTTAATCTTTTGACTCCAAATGACTGTTGGATGTGAATTATGACTTTGTCAACTAAAATAAGTGTGTTTAAAGTCATTTCTGTGCCTCAAAGGGGTCAAAATTGAAGCTTTTGAGTAAGTAAAACTCTGTAAAAATGGCAATTTTGGTCACTGTGAGGGTTTAAAAAGTGGTTATTCAACATGAGGCACGATCCAATTGAAATTTTGAATCATTTTTGGTACAGTCCAAAAAATCAATTTTCGGATGAAAAACGATGACTCCGGACATGTCGAACGATCCCAAAAAGGTCAAAATGGATGAAATTTTAACATTTAATCTTTTGACTGTAAATGACTGTTGGATGTGAATTATGACTTTGTCAACTAAAATAAGTGTGTTTAAAGTCATTTCTGTGCCTGAAACGGGTCAAAATTGAAGCTTTTGAGTAAACAAAACTCTGTAAAAATGGCAATTTTGGTCACTCTGAGGGTTTAAAAAGTGGTTATTCAACATGAGGCACGATCCAATTGACATTTTGAATCATTTTTGGTACAGTCCAAAAAATCAATTTTCGGATGAAAAACGATGACTCCAGACATGTCGAACGATCCCAAAATGGTCAATATGGATGAAATTTTAACATTTAATCTTTTGACTGTAAATGACTGTTGGATGTGAATTATGACTTTGTCAACTAAAATAAGTGTGTTTAAAGTCGTTTCTGTGCCTCAAAGGGGTCAAAATTGAAGCTTTTGAGTAAGCAAAACTCTGTAAAAATGGCAATTTTGGTCACTCTGAGGGTTTAAAAAGTGGTTATTCAACATGAGGCCCGATCCAATTGACATTTTGAATCATTTTTGGTACAGTCCAAAAAATAAATTTTCGGATGAAAAACGATGACTCCGGACCTATCGAACGTTCCCAAAATGGTCTATAATGATGAAATTTTAACATTTAATCTTTTGAATCTAAATGACTGTTGGATGTGAATTATGACTTTGTCAACTACAATAAGTGTGTTTAAAGCCGTTTCTGTGCCTCAAAGGGGTCAAAATTGAAGCTTTTGAGTAATCAAAACTCTGTAAAAATGGCAATTTTGGTCACTGTGAGGGTTTAAAAAGTGGTTATTCAACATGAGCCACGATCCAATTGACATTTTGAATCATTTTTGGTACAGTCCAAAAAATCAATTTTCGGATGAAAAACGATGACTCCGGACATGTCGAACTATCCCAAAATGGTCAATATGGATGAAATTTTAACATTTAATCTTTTGACTCCAAATGACTGTTGGATGTGAATTATGACTTTGTCAACTAAAATAAGTGTGTTTAAAGTCATTTCTGTGCCTCAAAGGGGTCAAAATTGAAGCTTTTGAGTAAGTAAAACTCTGTAAAAATGGCAATTTTGGTCACTGTGAGGGTTTAAAAAGTGGTTATTCAACATGAGGCACGATCCAATTGAAATTTTGAATCATTTTTGGTACAGTCCAAAAAATCAATTTTCGGATGAAAAACGATGACTCCGGACATGTCGAACGATCCCAAAAAGGTCAAAATGGATGAAATTTTAACATTTAATCTTTTGACTGTAAATGACTGTTGGATGTGAATTATGACTTTGTCAACTAAAATAAGTGTGTTTAAAGTCATTTCTGTGCCTGAAACGGGTCAAAATTGAAGCTTTTGAGTAAACAAAACTCTGTAAAAATGGCAATTTTGGTCACTCTGAGGGTTTAAAAAGTGGTTATTCAACATGAGGCACGATCCAATTGACATTTTGAATCATTTTTGGTACAGTCCAAAAAATAAATTTTCGGATGAAAAACGATGACTCCGGACCTATCGAACGTTCCCAAAATGGTCTATAATGATGAAATTTTAACATTTAATCTTTTGAATCTAAATGACTGTTGGATGTGAATTATGACTTTGTCAACTAAAATAAGTGTGTTTAAAGTCATTTCTGTGCCTGAAACGGGTCAAAATTGAAGCTTTTGAGTAAGCAAAACTCTGTAAAAATGGCAATTTTGGTCACTGTGAGGGTTTAAAAAGTGGTTATTCAACATGAGGCCCGATCCAATTGACATTTTGAATCATTTTTGGTACAGTCCAAAAAATAAATTTTCGGATGAAAAACGATGACTCCGGACCTATCGAACGTTCCCAAAATGGTCTATAATGATGAAATTTTAACATTTAATCTTTTGAATCTAAATGACTGTTGGATGTGAATTATGACTTTGTCAACTACAATAAGTGTGTTTAAAGCCGTTTCTGTGCCTCAAAGGGGTCAAAATTGAAGCTTTTGAGTAATCAAAACTCTGTAAAAATGGCAATTTTGGTCACTGTGAGGGTTTAAAAAGTGGTTATTCAACATGAGCCACGATCCAATTGACATTTTGAATCATTTTTGGTACAGTCCAAAAAATCAATTTTCGGATGAAAAACGATGACTCCGGACATGTCGAACTATCCCAAAATGGTCAATATGGATGAAATTTTAACATTTAATCTTTTGACTCCAAATGACTGTTGGATGTGAATTATGACTTTGTCAACTAAAATAAGTGTGTTTAAAGTCATTTCTGTGCCTCAAAGGGGTCAAAATTGAAGCTTTTGAGTAAGTAAAACTCTGTAAAAATGGCAATTTTGGTCACTGTGAGGGTTTAAAAAGTGGTTATTCAACATGAGGCACGATCCAATTGAAATTTTGAATCATTTTTGGTACAGTCCAAAAAATCAATTTTCGGATGAAAAACGATGACTCCGGACATGTCGAACGATCCCAAAAAGGTCAAAATGGATGAAATTTTAACATTTAATCTTTTGACTGTAAATGACTGTTGGATGTGAATTATGACTTTGTCAACTAAAATAAGTGTGTTTAAAGTCATTTCTGTGCCTGAAACGGGTCAAAATTGAAGCTTTTGAGTAAACAAAACTCTGTAAAAATGGCAATTTTGGTCACTCTGAGGGTTTAAAAAGTGGTTATTCAACATGAGGCACGATCCAATTGACATTTTGAATCATTTTTGGTACAGTCCAAAAAATAAATTTTCGGATGAAAAACGATGACTCCGGACCTATCGAACGTTCCCAAAATGGTCTATAATGATGAAATTTTAACATTTAATCTTTTGAATCTAAATGACTGTTGGATGTGAATTATGACTTTGTCAACTAAAATAAGTGTGTTTAAAGTCATTTCTGTGCCTGAAACGGGTCAAAATTGAAGCTTTTGAGTAAGCAAAACTCTGTAAAAATGGCAATTTTGGTCACTGTGAGGGTTTAAAAAGTGGTTATTCAACATGAGGCACGATCCAATTGACATTTTGAATCATTTTTGGTACAGTCCAAAAAATCAATTTTCGGATGAAAAACTATGACTCCGGACATGTCGAACGATCCCAAAATGGTCAATATGGATGAAATTTTAACATTTAATCTTTTGACTGTAAATGACTGTTGGATGTGAATTATGACTTTGTCAACTAAAATAAGTGTGTTTAAAGTCATTTCTGTGCCTCAAAGGGGTCAAAATTGAAGCTTTTGAGTAAGTAAAACTCTGTAAAAATGGCAATTTTGGTCACTGTGAGGGTTTAAAAAGTGGTTATTCAACATGAGGCACGATCCAATTGAAATTTTGAATCATTTTTGGTACAGTCCAAAAAATCAATTTTCGGATGAAAAACGATGACTCCGGACATGTCGAACGATCCCAAAAAGGTCAAAATGGATGAAATTTTAACATTTAATCTTTTGACTGTAAATGACTGTTGGATGTGAATTATGACTTTGTCAACTAAAATAAGTGTGTTTAAAGTCATTTCTGTGCCTGAAACGGGTCAAAATTGAAGCTTTTGAGTAAACAAAACTCTGTAAAAATGGCAATTTTGGTCACTCTGAGGGTTTAAAAAGTGGTTATTCAACATGAGGCACGATCCAATTGACATTTTGAATCATTTTTGGTACAGTCCAAAAAATAAATTTTCGGATGAAAAACGATGACTCCGGACCTATCGAACGTTCCCAAAATGGTCTATAATGATGAAATTTTAACATTTAATCTTTTGAATCTAAATGACTGTTGGATGTGAATTATGACTTTGTCAACTAAAATAAGTGTGTTTAAAGTCATTTCTGTGCCTGAAACGGGTCAAAATTGAAGCTTTTGAGTAAGCAAAACTCTGTAAAAATGGCAATTTTGGTCACTGTGAGGGTTTAAAAAGTGGTTATTCAACATGAGGCACGATCCAATTGACATTTTGAATCATTTTTGGTACAGTCCAAAAAATCAATTTTCGGATGAAAAACTATGACTCCGGACATGTCGAACGATCCCAAAATGGTCAATATGGATGAAATTTTAACATTTAATCTTTTGACTGTAAATGACTGTTGGATGTGAATTATGACTTTGTCAACTAAAATAAGTGTGTTTAAAGTCATTTCTGTGCCTGAAACGGGTCAAAATTGAAGCTTTTGAGTAAGCAAAACTCTGTAAAAATGGCAATTTTGGTCACTGTGAGGGTTTAAAAAGTGGTTATTCAACATGAGGCACGATCCAATTGACATTTTGAATCATTTTTGGTACAGTCCAAAAAATCAATTTTCGGATGAAAAACGATGACTCCGGACATGTCGAACTATCCCAAAATGGTCAATATGGATGAAATTTTAACATTTAATCTTTTGACTCCAAATGACTGTTGGATGTGAATTATGACTTTGTCAACTAAAATAAGTGTGTTTAAAGTCATTTCTGTGCCTCAAAGGGGTCAAAATTGAAGCTTTTGAGTAAGTAAAACTCTGTAAAAATGGCAATTTTGGTCACTGTGAGGGTTTAAAAAGTGGTTATTCAACATGAGGCACGATCCAATTGAAATTTTGAATCATTTTTGGTACAGTCCAAAAAATCAATTTTCGGATGAAAAACGATGACTCCGGACATGTCGAACGATCCCAAAAAGGTCAAAATGGATGAAATTTCAACATTTAATCTTTTGACTGTAAATGACTGTTGGATGTGAATTATGACTTTGTCAACTAAAATAAGTGTGTTTAAAGTCATTTCTGTGCCTGAAACGGGTCAAAATTGAAGCTTTTGAGTAAGCAAAACTCTGTAAAAATGGCAATTTTGGTCACTGTGAGGGTTTAAAAAGTGGTTATTCAACATGAGGCACGATCCAATTGACATTTTGAATCATTTTTGGTACAGTCCAAAAAATCAATTTTCGGATGAAAAACGATGACTCCGGACATGTCGAACTATCCCAAAATGGTCAATATGGATGAAATTTTAACATTTAATCTTTTGACTGTAAATGACTGTTGGATGTGAATTATGACTTTGTCAACTAAAATAAGTGTGTTTAAAGTAATTTCTGTGCCTGAAACGGGTCAAAATTGAAGCTTTTGAGTAAGCAAAACTCTGTAAAAATGGCAATTTTGGTCACTCTGAGGGTTTAAAAAGTGGTTATTCAACATGAGGCACGATCCAATTGACATTTTGAATCATTTTTGGTACAGTCCAAAAAATCAATTTTCGGATGAAAAACGATGACTCCAGACATGTCGAACGATCCCAAAATGGTCAATATGGATGAAATTTTAACATTTAATCTTTTGACTGTAAATGACTGTTGGATGTGAATTATGACTTTGTCAACTAAAATAAGTGTGTTTAAAGTCGTTTCTGTGCCTCAAAGGGGTCAAAATTGAAGCTTTTGAGTAAGCAAAACTCTGTAAAAATGGCAATTTTGGTCACTCTGAGGGTTTAAAAAGTGGTTATTCAACATGAGGCCCGATCCAATTGACATTTTGAATCATTTTTGGTACAGTCCAAAAAATAAATTTTCGGATGAAAAATGATGACTCCGGACCTATCGAACGTTCCCAAAATGGTCTATAATGATGAAATTTTAACATTTAATCTTTTGAATCTAAATGACTGTTGGATGTGAATTATGACTTTGTCAACTACAATAAGTGTGTTTAAAGCCGTTTCTGTGCCTCAAAGGGGTCAAAATTGAAGCTTTTGAGTAATCAAAACTCTGTAAAAATGGCAATTTTGGTCACTGTGAGGGTTTAAAAAGTGGTTATTCAACATGAGCCACGATCCAATTGACATTTTGAATCATTTTTGGTACAGTCCAAAAAATCAATTTTCGGATGAAAAACGATGACTCCGGACATGTCGAACTATCCCAAAATGGTCAATATGGATGAAATTTTAACATTTAATTTTTTGACTCCAAATGACTGTTGGATGTGAATTATGACTTTGTCAACTAAAATAAGTGTGTTTAAAGTCATTTCTGTGCCTCAAAGGGGTCAAAATTGAAGCTTTTGAGTAAGTAAAACTCTGTAAAAATGGCAATTTTGGTCACTGTGAGGGTTTAAAAAGTGGTTATTCAACATGAGGCACGATCCAATTGAAATTTTGAATCATTTTTGGTACAGTCCAAAAAATCAATTTTCGGATGAAAAACGATGACTCCGGACATGTCGAACGATCCCAAAAAGGTCAAAATGGATGAAATTTTAACATTTAATCTTTTGACTGTAAATGACTGTTGGATGTGAATTATGACTTTGTCAACTAAAATAAGTGTGTTTAAAGTCATTTCTGTGCCTGAAACGGGTCAAAATTGAAGCTTTTGAGTAAACAAAACTCTGTAAAAATGGCAATTTTGGTCACTCTGAGGGTTTAAAAAGTGGTTATTCAACATGAGGCACGATCCAATTGACATTTTGAATCATTTTTGGTACAGTCCAAAAAATAAATTTTCGGATGAAAAACGATGACTCCGGACCTATCGAACGTTCCCAAAATGGTCTATAATGATGAAATTTTAACATTTAATCTTTTGAATCTAAATGACTGTTGGATGTGAATTATGACTTTGTCAACTAAAATAAGTGTGTTTAAAGTCATTTCTGTGCCTGAAACGGGTCAAAATTGAAGCTTTTGAGTAAGCAAAACTCTGTAAAAATGGCAATTTTGGTCACTGTGAGGGTTTAAAAAGTGGTTATTCAACATGAGGCACGATCCAATTGACATTTTGAATCATTTTTGGTACAGTCCAAAAAATCAATTTTCGGATGAAAAACTATGACTCCGGACATGTCGAACGATCCCAAAATGGTCAATATGGATGAAATTTTAACATTTAATCTTTTGACTGTAAATGACTGTTGGATGTGAATTATGACTTTGTCAACTAAAATAAGTGTGTTTAAAGTCATTTCTGTGCCTGAAACGGGTCAAAATTGAAGCTTTTGAGTAAGCAAAACTCTGTAAAAATGGCAATTTTGGTCACTCTGAGGGTTTAAAAAGTGGTTATTCAACATGAGGCCCGATCCAATTGACATTTTGAATCATTTTTGGTACAGTCCAAAAAATAAATTTTCGGATGAAAAACGATGACTCCGGACCTATCGAACGTTCCCAAAATGGTCTATAATGATGAAATTTTAACATTTAATCTTTTGAATCTAAATGACTGTTGGATGTGAATTATGACTTTGTCAACTACAATAAGTGTGTTTAAAGCCGTTTCTGTGCCTCAAAGGGGTCAAAATTGAAGCTTTTGAGTAATCAAAACTCTGTAAAAATGGCAATTTTGGTCACTGTGAGGGTTTAAAAAGTGGTTATTCAACATGAGCCACGATCCAATTGACATTTTGAATCATTTTTGGTACAGTCCAAAAAATCAATTTTCGGATGAAAAACGATGACTCCGGACATGTCGAACTATCCCAAAATGGTCAATATGGATGAAATTTTAACATTTAATCTTTTGACTCCAAATGACTGTTGGATGTGAATTATGACTTTGTCAACTAAAATAAGTGTGTTTAAAGTCATTTCTGTGCCTCAAAGGGGTCAAAATTGAAGCTTTTGAGTAAGTAAAACTCTGTAAAAATGGCAATGTTGGTCACTGTGAGGGTTTAAAAAGTGGTTATTCAACATGAGGCACGATCCAATTGAAATTTTGAATCATTTTTGGTACAGTCCAAAAAATCAATTTTCGGATGAAAAACGATGACTCCGGACATGTCGAACGATCCCAAAAAGGTCAAAATGGATGAAATTTTAACATTTAATCTTTTGACTGTAAATGACTGTTGGATGTGAATTATGACTTTGTCAACTAAAATAAGTGTGTTTAAAGTCATTTCTGTGCCTGAAACGGGTCAAAATTGAAGCTTTTGAGTAAACAAAACTCTGTAAAAATGGCAATTTTGGTCACTCTGAGGGTTTAAAAAGTGGTTATTCAACATGAGGCACGATCCAATTGACATTTTGAATCATTTTTGGTACAGTCCAAAAAATAAATTTTCGGATGAAAAACGATGACTCCGGACCTATCGAACGTTCCCAAAATGGTCTATAATGATGAAATTTTAACATTTAATCTTTTGAATCTAAATGACTGTTGGATGTGAATTATGACTTTGTCAACTAAAATAAGTGTGTTTAAAGTCATTTCTGTGCCTGAAACGGGTCAAAATTGAAGCTTTTGAGTAAGCAAAACTCTGTAAAAATGGCAATTTTGGTCACTGTGAGGGTTTAAAAAGTGGTTATTCAACATGAGGCACGATCCAATTGACATTTTGAATCATTTTTGGTACAGTCCAAAAAATCAATTTTCGGATGAAAAACTATGACTCCGGACATGTCGAACGATCCCAAAATGGTCAATATGGATGAAATTTTAACATTTAATCTTTTGACTGTAAATGACTGTTGGATGTGAATTATGACTTTGTCAACTAAAATAAGTGTGTTTAAAGTCATTTCTGTGCCTGAAACGGGTCAAAATTGAAGCTTTTGAGTAAGCAAAACTCTGTAAAAATGGCAATTTTGGTCACTGTGAGGGTTTAAAAAGTGGTTATTCAACATGAGGCACGATCCAATTGACATTTTGAATCATTTTTGGTACAGTCCAAAAAATCAATTTTCGGATGAAAAACGATGACTCCGGACATGTCGAACTATCCCAAAATGGTCAATATGGATGAAATTTTAACATTTAATCTTTTGACTCCAAATGACTGTTGGATGTGAATTATGACTTTGTCAACTAAAATAAGTGTGTTTAAAGTCATTTCTGTGCCTCAAAGGGGTCAAAATTGAAGCTTTTGAGTAAGTAAAACTCTGTAAAAATGGCAATTTTGGTCACTGTGAGGGTTTAAAAAGTGGTTATTCAACATGAGGCACGATCCAATTGAAATTTTGAATCATTTTTGGTACAGTCCAAAAAATCAATTTTCGGATGAAAAACGATGACTCCGGACATGTCGAACGATCCCAAAAAGGTCAAAATGGATGAAATTTCAACATTTAATCTTTTGACTGTAAATGACTGTTGGATGTGAATTATGACTTTGTCAACTAAAATAAGTGTGTTTAAAGTCATTTCTGTGCCTGAAACGGGTCAAAATTGAAGCTTTTGAGTAAGCAAAACTCTGTAAAAATGGCAATTTTGGTCACTGTGAGGGTTTAAAAAGTGGTTATTCAACATGAGGCACGATCCAATTGACATTTTGAATCATTTTTGGTACAGTCCAAAAAATCAATTTTCGGATGAAAAACGATGACTCCGGACATGTCGAACTATCCCGAAATGGTCAATATGGATGAAATTTTAACATTTAATCTTTTGACTGTAAATGACTGTTGGATGTGAATTATGACTTTGTCAACTAAAATAAGTGTGTTTAAAGTAATTTCTGTGCCTGAAACGGGTCAAAATTGAAGCTTTTGAGTAAGCAAAACTCTGTAAAAATGGCAATTTTGGTCACTCTGAGGGTTTAAAAAGTGGTTATTCAACATGAGGCACGATCCAATTGACATTTTGAATCATTTTTGATACAGTCCAAAAAATCAATTTTCGAATGAAAAACGATGACTCCGGACATGTCGAACGATCCCAAAAAGGTCAAAATGGATGAAATTTTAACATTTAATCTTTTGACTGTAAATGACTGTTGGATGTGAATTATGACTTTGTCAACTAAAATAAGTGTGTTTAAAGTCATTTCTGTGCCTGAAACGGGTCAAAATTGAAGCTTTTGAGTAAGCAAAACTCTGTAAAAATGGCAATTTTGGTCACTGTGAGGGTTTAAAAAGTGGTTATTCAACATGAGGCACGATCCAATTGACATTTTGAATCATTTTTGGTACACTCCAAAAAATCAATTTTCGGATGAAAAACGATGACTCCGGACATGTCGAACTATCCCAAAATGGTCAATATGGATGAAATTTTAACATTTAATCTTTTGACTGTAAATGACTGTTGGATGTGAATTATGACTTTGTCAACTAAAATAAGTGTGTTTAAAGTCATTTCTGTGCCTGAAACGGGTCAAAATTGAAGCTTTTGAGTAAGCAAAACTCTGTGAAAATGGCAATTTTGGTCACTCTGAGGGTTTAAAAAGTGGTTATTCAACATGAGGCACGATCCAATTGACATTTTGAATCATTTTTGGTACAGTCCAAAAAATCAATTTTCGGATGAAAAACGATGACTCCGGACATGTCGAACGATCCCAAAATGGTCAATATGGATGAAATTTTAACATTTAATCTTTTGACTGTAAATGACTGTTGGATGTGAATTATGACTTTGTCAACTAAAATAAGTGTGTTTAAAGTCATTTCTGTGCCTGAAACGGGTCAAAATTGAAGCTTTTGAGTAAGCAAAACTCTGTAAAAATGGCAATTTTGGTCACTCTGAGGGTTTAAAAAGTGGTTATTCAACATGAGGCACGATCCAATTGACATTTTGAATCATTTTTGGTACAGTCCAAAAAATCAATTTTCGAATGAAAAACGATGACTCCGGACATGTCGAACGATCCCAAAAAGGTCAAAATGGATGAAATTTTAACATTTAATCTTTTGACTGTAAATGACTGTTGGATGTGAATTATGACTTTGTCAACTAAAATAAGTGTGTTTAAAGTCATTTCTGTGCCTGAAACGGGTCAAAATTGAAGCTTTTGAGTAAGCAAAACTCTGTAAAAATGGCAATTT
The DNA here is from genome assembly GCF_964263255.1 of Lissotriton vulgaris. Classification (NCBI taxonomy): domain Eukaryota; kingdom Metazoa; phylum Chordata; class Amphibia; order Caudata; family Salamandridae; genus Lissotriton; species Lissotriton vulgaris. The sequence goes on from NW_028244490.1 coordinate 162,906, forward strand.
TGGTCACTGTGAGGGTTTAAAAAGTGGTTATTCAACATGAGGCACGATCCAATTGACATTTTGAATCATTTTTGGTACAGTCCAAAAAATCAATTTTCGGATGAAAAACTATGACTCCGGACATGTCGAACGATCCCAAAATGGTCAATATGGATGAAATTTTAACATTTAATCTTTTGACTGTAAATGACTGTTGGATGTGAATTATGACTTTGTCAACTAAAATAAGTGTGTTTAAAGTCATTTCTGTGCCTGAAACGGGTCAAAATTGAAGCTTTTGAGTAAGCAAAACTCTGTAAAAATGGCAATTTTGGTCACTCTGAGGGTTTAAAAAGTGGTTATTCAACATGAGGCACGATCCAATTGACATTTTGAATCATTTTTGGTACAGTCCAAAAAATCAATTTTCGGATGAAAAACGATGACTCCTGACATGTCGAACTATCCCAAAATGGTCAATATGGATGAAATTTTAACATTTAATCTTTTGACTCCAAATGACTGTTGGATGTGAATTATGACTTTGTCAACTAAAATAAGTGTGTTTAAAGTCATTTCTGTGCCTCAAAGGGGTCAAAATTGAAGCTTTTGAGTAAGTAAAACTCTGTAAAAATGGCAATTTTGGTCACTGTGAGGGTTTAAAAAGTGGTTATTCAACATGAGGCACGATCCAATTGAAATTTTGAATCATTTTTGGTACAGTCCAAAAAATCAATTTTCGGATGAAAAACGATGACTCCGGACATGTCGAACGATCCCAAAAAGGTCAAAATGGATGAAATTTTAACATTTAATCTTTTGACTGTAAATGACTGTTGGATGTGAATTATGACTTTGTCAACTAAAATAAGTGTGTTTAAAGTCATTTCTGTGCCTGAAACGGGTCAAAATTGAAGCTTTTGAGTAAACAAAACTCTGTAAAAATGGCAATTTTGGTCACTCTGAGGGTTTAAAAAGTGGTTATTCAACATGAGGCACGATCCAATTGACATTTTGAATCATTTTTGGTACAGTCCAAAAAATCAATTTTCGGATGAAAAACGATGACTCCAGACATGTCGAACGATCCCAAAATGGTCAATATGGATGAAATTTTAACATTTAATCTTTTGACTGTAAATGACTGTTGGATGTGAATTATGACTTTGTCAACTAAAATAAGTGTGTTTAAAGTCGTTTCTGTGCCTCAAAGGGGTCAAAATTGAAGCTTTTGAGTAAGCAAAACTCTGTAAAAATGGCAATTTTGGTCACTCTGAGGGTTTAAAAAGTGGTTATTCAACATGAGGCCCGATCCAATTGACATTTTGAATCATTTTTGGTACAGTCCAAAAAATAAATTTTCGGATGAAAAACGATGACTCCGGACCTATCGAACGTTCCCAAAATGGTCTATAATGATGAAATTTTAACATTTAATCTTTTGAATCTAAATGACTGTTGGATGTGAATTATGACTTTGTCAACTACAATAAGTGTGTTTAAAGCCGTTTCTGTGCCTCAAAGGGGTCAAAATTGAAGCTTTTGAGTAATCAAAACTCTGTAAAAATGGCAATTTTGGTCACTGTGAGGGTTTAAAAAGTGGTTATTCAACATGAGCCACGATCCAATTGACATTTTGAATCATTTTTGGTACAGTCCAAAAAATCAATTTTCGGATGAAAAACGATGACTCCGGACATGTCGAACTATCCCAAAATGGTCAATATGGATGAAATTTTAACATTTAATCTTTTGACTCCAAATGACTGTTGGATGTGAATTATGACTTTGTCAACTAAAATAAGTGTGTTTAAAGTCATTTCTGTGCCTCAAAGGGGTCAAAATTGAAGCTTTTGAGTAAGTAAAACTCTGTAAAAATGGCAATTTTGGTCACTGTGAGGGTTTAAAAAGTGGTTATTCAACATGAGGCACGATCCAATTGAAATTTTGAATCATTTTTGGTACAGTCCAAAAAATCAATTTTCGGATGAAAAACGATGACTCCGGACATGTCGAACGATCCCAAAAAGGTCAAAATGGATGAAATTTTAACATTTAATCTTTTGAATCTAAATGACTGTTGGATGTGAATTATGACTTTGTCAACTAAAATAAGTGTGTTTAAAGTCATTTCTGTGCCTGAAACGGGTCAAAATTGAAGCTTTTGAGTAAGCAAAACTCTGTAAAAATGGCAATTTTGGTCACTGTGAGGGTTTAAAAAGTGGTTATTCAACATGAGGCACGATCCAATTGACATTTTGAATCATTTTTGGTACAGTCCAAAAAATCAATTTTCGGATGAAAAACTATGACTCCGGACATGTCGAACGATCCCAAAATGGTCAATATGGATGAAATTTTAACATTTAATCTTTTGACTGTAAATGACTGTTGGATGTGAATTATGACTTTGTCAACTAAAATAAGTGTGTTTAAAGTCATTTCTGTGCCTGAAACGGGTCAAAATTGAAGCTTTTGAGTAAGCAAAACTCTGTAAAAATGGCAATTTTGGTCACTCTGAGGGTTTAAAAAGTGGTTATTCAACATGAGGCCCGATCCAATTGACATTTTGAATCATTTTTGGTACAGTCCAAAAAATAAATTTTCGGATGAAAAACGATGACTCCGGACCTATCGAACGTTCCCAAAATGGTCTATAATGATGAAATTTTAACATTTAATCTTTTGAATCTAAATGACTGTTGGATGTGAATTATGACTTTGTCAACTACAATAAGTGTGTTTAAAGCCGTTTCTGTGCCTCAAAGGGGTCAAAATTGAAGCTTTTGAGTAATCAAAACTCTGTAAAAATGGCAATTTTGGTCACTGTGAGGGTTTAAAAAGTGGTTATTCAACATGAGCCACGATCCAATTGACATTTTGAATCATTTTTGGTACAGTCCAAAAAATCAATTTTCGGATGAAAAACGATGACTCCGGACATGTCGAACTATCCCAAAATGGTCAATATGGATGAAATTTTAACATTTAATCTTTTGACTCCAAATGACTGTTGGATGTGAATTATGACTTTGTCAACTAAAATAAGTGTGTTTAAAGTCATTTCTGTGCCTCAAAGGGGTCAAAATTGAAGCTTTTGAGTAAGTAAAACTCTGTAAAAATGGCAATTTTGGTCACTGTGAGGGTTTAAAAAGTGGTTATTCAACATGAGGCACGATCCAATTGAAATTTTGAATCATTTTTGGTACAGTCCAAAAAATCAATTTTCGGATGAAAAACGATGACTCCGGACATGTCGAACGATCCCAAAAAGGTCAAAATGGATGAAATTTTAACATTTAATCTTTTGACTGTAAATGACTGTTGGATGTGAATTATGACTTTGTCAACTAAAATAAGTGTGTTTAAAGTCATTTCTGTGCCTGAAACGGGTCAAAATTGAAGCTTTTGAGTAAACAAAACTCTGTAAAAATGGCAATTTTGGTCACTCTGAGGGTTTAAAAAGTGGTTATTCAACATGAGGCACGATCCAATTGAAATTTTGAATCATTTTTGGTACAGTCCAAAAAATCAATTTTCGGATGAAAAACGATGACTCCGGACATGTCGAACGATCCCAAAAAGGTCAAAATGGATGAAATTTCAACATTTAATCTTTTGACTGTAAATGACTGTTGGATGTGAATTATGACTTTGTCAACTAAAATAAGTGTGTTTAAAGTCATTTCTGTGCCTGAAACGGGTCAAAATTGAAGCTTTTGAGTAAGCAAAACTCTGTAAAAATGGCAATTTTGGTCACTGTGAGGGTTTAAAAAGTGGTTATTCAACATGAGGCACGATCCAATTGACATTTTGAATCATTTTTGGTACAGTCCAAAAAATCAATTTTCGGATGAAAAACGATGACTCCGGACATGTCGAACTATCCCAAAATGGTCAATATGGATGAAATTTTAACATTTAATCTTTTGACTGTAAATGACTGTTGGATGTGAATTATGACTTTGTCAACTAAAATAAGTGTGTTTAAAGTAATTTCTGTGCCTGAAACGGGTCAAAATTGAAGCTTTTGAGTAAGCAAAACTCTGTAAAAATGGCAATTTTGGTCACTCTGAGGGTTTAAAAAGTGGTTATTCAACATGAGGCACGATCCAATTGACATTTTGAATCATTTTTGGTACAGTCCAAAAAATCAAGTTTCGAATGAAAAACGATGACTCCGGACATGTCGAACGATCCCAAAAAGGTCAAAATGGATGAAATTTTAACATTTAATCTTTTGACTGTAAATGACTGTTGGATGTGAATTATGACTTTGTCAACTAAAATAAGTGTGTTTAAAGTCATTTCTGTGCCTGAAACGGGTCAAAATTGAAGCTTTTGAGTAAGCAAAACTCTGTAAAAATGGCAATTTTGGTCACTGTGAGGGTTTAAAAAGTGGTTATTCAACATGAGGCACGATCCAATTGACATTTTGAATCATTTTTGGTACACTCCAAAAAATCAATTTTCGGATGAAAAACGATGACTCCGGACATGTCGAACTATCCCAAAATGGTCAATATGGATCAAATTTTAACATTTAATCTTTTGACTGTAAATGACTGTTGGATGTGAATTATGACTTTGTCAACTAAAATAAGTGTGTTTAAAGTCATTTCTGTGCCTGAAACGGGTCAAAATTGAAGCTTTTGAGTAAGCAAAACTCTGTGAAAATGGCAATTTTGGTCACTCTGAGGGTTTAAAAAGTGGTTATTCAACATGAGGCACGATCCAATTGACATTTTGAATCATTTTTGGTACAGTCCAAAAAATCAATTTTCGGATGAAAAACGATGACTCCGGACATGTCGAACGATCCCAAAATGGTCAATATGGATGAAATTTGAACATTTAATCTTTTGACTGTAAATGACTGTTGGATGTGAATTATGACTTTGTCAACTAAAATAAGTGTGTTTAAAGTCATTTCTGTGCCTGAAACGGGTCAAAATTGAAGCTTTTGAGTAAGCAAAACTCTGTAAAAATGGCAATTTTGGTCACTCTGAGGGTTTAAAAAGTGGTTATTCAACATGAGGCACGATCCAATTGACATTTTGAATCATTTTTGGTACAGTCCAAAAAATCAATTTTCGAATGAAAAACGATGACTCCGGACATGTCGAACGATCCCAAAAAGGTCAAAATGGATGAAATTTTAACATTTAATCTTTTGACTGTAAATGACTGTTGGATGTGAATTATGACTTTGTCAACTAAAATAAGTGTGTTTAAAGTCATTTCTGTGCCTGAAACGGGTCAAAATTGAAGCTTTTGAGTAAGCAAAACTCTGTAAAAATGGCAATTTTGGTCACTGTGAGGGTTTAAAAAGTGGTTATTCAACATGAGGCACGATCCAATTGACATTTTGAATCATTTTTGGTACAGTCCAAAAAATCAATTTTCGGATGAAAAACTATGACTCCGGACATGTCGAACGATCCCAAAATGGTCAATATGGATGAAATTTTAACATTTAATCTTTTGACTGTAAATGACTGTTGGATGTGAATTATGACTTTGTCAACTAAAATAAGTGTGTTTAAAGTCATTTCTGTGCCTGAAACGGGTCAAAATTGAAGCTTTTGAGTAAGCAAAACTCTGTAAAAATGGCAATTTTGGTCACTCTGAGGGTTTAAAAAGTGGTTATTCAACATGAGGCACGATCCAATTGACATTTTGAATCATTTTTGGTACAGTCCAAAAAATCAATTTTTGGATGAAAAACGATGACTCCGGACATGTCGAACTATCCCAAAATGGTCAATATGGATGAAATTTTAACATTTAATCTTTTGACTCCAAATGACTGTTGGATGTGAATTATGACTTTGTCAACTAAAATAAGTGTGTTTAAAGTCATTTCTGTGCCTCAAAGGGGTCAAAATTGAAGCTTTTGAGTAAGTAAAACTCTGTAAAAATGGCAATTTTGGTCACTGTGAGGGTTTAAAAAGTGGTTATTCAACATGAGGCACGATCCAATTGAAATTTTGAATCATTTTTGGTACAGTCCAAAAAATCAATTTTCGGATGAAAAACGATGACTCCGGACATGTCGAACGATCCCAAAAAGGTCAAAATGGATGAAATTTTAACATTTAATCTTTTGACTGTAAATGACTGTTGGATGTGAATTATGACTTTGTCAACTAAAATAAGTGTGTTTAAAGTCATTTCTGTGCCTGAAACGGGTCAAAATTGAAGCTTTTGAGTAAACAAAACTCTGTAAAAATGGCAATTTTGGTCACTCTGAGGGTTTAAAAAGTGGTTATTCAACATGAGGCACGATCCAATTGACATTTTGAATCATTTTTGGTACAGTCCAAAAAATCAATTTTCGGATGAAAAACGATGACTCCAGACATGTCGAACGATCCCAAAATGGTCAATATGGATGAAATTTTAACATTTAATCTTTTGACTGTAAATGACTGTTGGATGTGAATTATGACTTTGTCAACTAAAATAAGTGTGTTTAAAGTCGTTTCTGTGCCTCAAAGGGGTCAAAATTGAAGCTTTTGAGTAAGCAAAACTCTGTAAAAATGGCAATTTTGGTCACTCTGAGGGTTTAAAAAGTGGTTATTCAACATGAGGCCCGATCCAATTGACATTTTGAATCATTTTTGGTACAGTCCAAAAAATAAATTTTCGGATGAAAAACGATGACTCCGGACCTATCGAACGTTCCCAAAATGGTCTATAATGATGAAATTTTAACATTTAATCTTTTGAATCTAAATGACTGTTGGATGTGAATTATGACTTTGTCAACTACAATAAGTGTGTTTAAAGCCGTTTCTGTGCCTCAAAGGGGTCAAAATTGAAGCTTTTGAGTAAGTAAAACTCTGTAAAAATGGCAATTTTGGTCACTGTGAGGGTTTAAAAAGTGGTTATTCAACATGAGGCACGATCCAATTGAAATTTTGAATCATTTTTGGTACAGTCCAAAAAATCAATTTTCGGATGAAAAACGATGACTCCGGACATGTCGAACGATCCCAAAAAGGTCAAAATGGATGAAATTTTAACATTTAATCTTTTGACTGTAAATGACTGTTGGATGTGAATTATGACTTTGTCAACTAAAATAAGTGTGTTTAAAGTCATTTCTGTGCCTGAAACGGGTCAAAATTGAAGCTTTTGAGTAAACAAAACTCTGTAAAAATGGCAATTTTGGTCACTCTGAGGGTTTAAAAAGTGGTTATTCAACATGAGGCACGATCCAATTGACATTTTGAATCATTTTTGGTACAGTCCAAAAAATAAATTTTCGGATGAAAAACGATGACTCCGGACCTATCGAACGTTCCCAAAATGGTCTATAATGATGAAATTTTAACATTTAATCTTTTGAATCTAAATGACTGTTGGATGTGAATTATGACTTTGTCAACTAAAATAAGTGTGTTTAAAGTCATTTCTGTGCCTGAAACGGGTCAAAATTGAAGCTTTTGAGTAAGCAAAACTCTGTAAAAATGGCAATTTTGGTCACTGTGAGGGTTTAAAAAGTGGTTATTCAACATGAGGCACGATCCAATTGACATTTTGAATCATTTTTGGTACAGTCCAAAAAATCAATTTTCGGATGAAAAACTATGACTCCGGACATGTCGAACGATCCCAAAATGGTCAATATGGATGAAATTTTAACATTTAATCTTTTGACTGTAAATGACTGTTGGATGTGAATTATGACTTTGTCAACTAAAATAAGTGTGTTTAAAGTCATTTCTGTGCCTGAAACGGGTCAAAATTGAAGCTTTTGAGTAAGCAAAACTCTGTAAAAATGGCAATTTTGGTCACTCTGAGGGTTTAAAAAGTGGTTATTCAACATGAGGCCCGATCCAATTGACATTTTGAATCATTTTTGGTACAGTCCAAAAAATAAATTTTCGGATGAAAAACGATGACTCCGGACCTATCGAACGTTCCCAAAATGGTCTATAATGATGAAATTTTAACATTTAATCTTTTGAATCTAAATGACTGTTGGATGTGAATTATGACTTTGTCAACTACAATAAGTGTGTTTAAAGCCGTTTCTGTGCCTCAAAGGGGTCAAAATTGAAGCTTTTGAGTAATCAAAACTCTGTAAAAATGGCAATTTTGGTCACTGTGAGGGTTTAAAAAGTGGTTATTCAACATGAGCCACGATCCAATTGACATTTTGAATCATTTTTGGTACAGTCCAAAAAATCAATTTTCGGATGAAAAACGATGACTCCGGACATGTCGAACTATCCCAAAATGGTCAATATGGATGAAATTTTAACATTTAATCTTTTGACTCCAAATGACTGTTGGATGTGAATTATGACTTTGTCAACTAAAATAAGTGTGTTTAAAGTCATTTCTGTGCCTCAAAGGGGTCAAAATTGAAGCTTTTGAGTAAGTAAAACTCTGTAAAAATGGCAATTTTGGTCACTGTGAGGGTTTAAAAAGTGGTTATTCAACATGAGGCACGATCCAATTGAAATTTTGAATCATTTTTGGTACAGTCCAAAAAATCAATTTTCGGATGAAAAACGATGACTCCGGACATGTCGAACGATCCCAAAAAGGTCAAAATGGATGAAATTTTAACATTTAATCTTTTGACTGTAAATGACTGTTGGATGTGAATTATGACTTTGTCAACTAAAATAAGTGTGTTTAAAGTCATTTCTGTGCCTGAAACGGGTCAAAATTGAAGCTTTTGAGTAAACAAAACTCTGTAAAAATGGCAATTTTGGTCACTCCGAGGGTTTAAAAAGTGGTTATTCAACATGAGGCACGATCCAATTGACATTTTGAATCATTTTTGGTACAGTCCAAAAAATAAATTTTCGGATGAAAAACGATGACTCCGGACCTATCGAACGTTCCCAAAATGGTCTATAATGATGAAATTTTAACATTTAATCTTTTGAATCTAAATGACTGTTGGATGTGAATTATGACTTTGTCAACTAAAATAAGTGTGTTTAAAGTCATTTCTGTGCCTGAAACGGGTCAAAATTGAAGCTTTTGAGTAAGCAAAACTCTGTAAAAATGGCAATTTTGGTCACTGTGAGGGTTTAAAAAGTGGTTATTCAACATGAGGCACGATCCAATTGACATTTTGAATCATTTTTGGTACAGTCCAAAAAATCAATTTTCGGATGAAAAACGATGACTCCGGACATGTCGAACTATCCCAAAATGGTCAATATGGATGAAATTTTAACATTTAATCTTTTGACTCCAAATGACTGTTGGATGTGAATTATGACTTTGTCAACTAAAATAAGTGTGTTTAAAGTCATTTCTGTGCCTCAAAGGGGTCAAAATTGAAGCTTTTGAGTAAGTAAAACTCTGTAAAAATGGCAATTTTGGTCACTGTGAGTGTTTAAAAAGTGGTTATTCAACATGAGGCACGATCCAATTGAAATTTTGAATCATATTTGGTACAGTCCAAAAAATCAATTTTCGGATGAAAAACGATGACTCCGGACATGTCGAACGATCCCAAAAAGGTCAAAATGGATGAAATTTCAACATTTAATCTTTTGACTGTAAATGACTGTTGGATGTGAATTATGACTTTGTCAACTAAAATAAGTGTGTTTAAAGTCATTTCTGTGCCTGAAACGGGTCAAAATTGAAGCTTTTGAGTAAGCAAAACTCTGTAAAAATGTCAATTTTGGTCACTGTGAGGGTTTAAAAAGTGGTTATTCAACATGAGGCACGATCCAATTGACATTTTGAATCATTTTTGGTACAGTCCAAAAAATCAATTTTCGGATGAAAAACGATGACTCCGGACATGTCGAACTATCCCAAAATGGTCAATATGGATGAAATTTTAACATTTAATCTTTTGACTGTAAATGACTGTTGGATGTGAATTATGACTTTGTCAACTAAAATAAGTGTGTTTAAAGTAATTTCTGTGCCTGAAACGGGTCAAAATTGAAGCTTTTGAGTAAGCAAAACTCTGTAAAAATGGCAATTTTGGTCACTCTGAGGGTTTAAAAAGTGGTTATTCAACATGAGGCACGATCCAATTGACATTTTGAATCATTTTTGGTACAGTCCAAAAAATCAATTTTCGAATGAAAAACGATGACTCCGGACATGTCGAACGATCCCAAAAAGGTCAAAATGGATGAAATTTTAACATTTAATCTTTTGACTGTAAATGACTGTTGGATGTGAATTATGACTTTGTCAACTAAAATAAGTGTGTTTAAAGTCATTTCTGTGCCTGAAACGGGTCAAAATTGAAGCTTTTGAGTAAGCAAAACTCTGTAAAAATGGCAATTTTGGTCACTGTGAGGGTTTAAAAAGTGGTTATTCAACATGAGGCACGATCCAATTGACATTTTGAATCATTTTTGGTACACTCCAAAAAATCAATTTTCGGATGAAAAACGATGACTCCGGACATGTCGAACTATCCCAAAATGGTCAATATGGATGAAATTTTAACATTTAATCTTTTGACTGTAAATGACTGTTGGATGTGAATTATGACTTTGTCAACTAAAATAAGTGTGTTTAAAGTCATTTCTGTGCCTGAAACGGGTCAAAATTGAAGCTTTTGAGTAAGCAAAACTCTGTAAAAATGGCAATTTTGGTCACTCTGAGGGTTTAAAAAGTGGTTATTCAACATGAGGCACGATCCAATTGACATTTTGAATCATTTTTGGTACAGTCCAAAAAATCAATTTTCGAATGAAAAACGATGACTCCGGACATGTCGAACGATCCCAAAAGGGTCAAAATGGATGAAATTTTAACATTTAATCTTTTGACTGTAAATGACTGTTGGATGTGAATTATGACTTTGTCAACTAAAATAAGTGTGTTTAAAGTCATTTCTGTGCCTGAAACGGGTCAAAATTGAAGCTTTTGAGTAAGCAAAACTCTGTAAAAATGGCAATTTTGGTCACTGTGAGGGTTTAAAAAGTGGTTATTCAACATGAGGCACGATCCAATTGACATTTTGAATCATTTTTGGTACAGTCCAAAAAATCAATTTTCGGATGAAAAACGATGACTCCGGACATGTCGAACTATCCCAAAATGGTCAATATGGATGAAATTTTAACATTTAATCTTTTGACTGTAAATGACTGTTGGATGTGAATTATGACTTTGTCAACTAAAATAAGTGTGTTTAAAGTAATTTCTGTGCCTGAAACGGGTCAAAATTGAAGCTTTTGAGTAAGCAAAACTCTGTAAAAATGGCAATTTTGGTCACTCTGAGGGTTTAAAAAGTGGTTATTCAACATGAGGCACGATCCAATTGACATTTTGAATCATTTTTGGTACAGTCCAAAAAATCAATTTTCGAATGAAAAACGATGACTCCGGACATGTCGAACGATCCCAAAAAGGTCAAAATGGATGAAATTTTAACATTTAATCTTTTGACTGTAAATGACTGTTGGATGTGAATTATGACTTTGTCAACTAAAATAAGTGTGTTTAAAGTCATTTCTGTGCCTGAAACGGGTCAAAATTGAAGCTTTTGAGTAAGCAAAACTCTGTAAAAATGGCAATTTTGGTCACTGTGAGGGTTTAAAAAGTGGTTATTCAACATGAGGCACGATCCAATTGACATTTTGAATCATTTTTGGTACACTCCAAAAAATCAATTTTCGGATGAAAAACGATGACTCCGGACATGTCGAACTATCCCAAAATGGTCAATATGGATGAAATTTTAACATTTAATCTTTTGACTGTAAATGACTGTTGGATGTGAATTATGACTTTGTCAACTAAAATAAGTGTGTTTAAAGTCATTTCTGTGCCTGAAACGGGTCAAAATTGAAGCTTTTGAGTAAGCAAAACTCTGTGAAAATGGCAATTTTGGTCACTCTGAGGGTTTAAAAAGTGGTTATTCAACATGAGGCACGATCCAATTGACATTTTGAATCATTTTTGGTACAGTCCAAAAAATCAATTTTCGGATGAAAAACGATGACTCCGGACATGTCGAACGATCCCAAAATGGTCAATATGGATGAAATTTTAACATTTAATCTTTTGACTGTAAATGACTGTTGGATGTGAATTATGACTTTGTCAACTAAAATAAGTGTGTTTAAAGTCATTTCTGTGCCTGAAACGGGTCAAAATTGAAGCTTTTGAGTAAGCAAAACTCTGTAAAAATGGCAATTTTGGTCACTCTGAGGGTTTAAAAAGTGGTTATTCAACATGAGGCACGATCCAATTGACATTTTGAATCATTTTTGGTACAGTCCAAAAAATCAATTTTCGAATGAAAAACGATGACTCCGGACATGTCGAACGATCCCAAAAAGGTCAAAATGGATGAAATTTTAACATTTAATCTTTTGACTGTAAATGACTGTTGGATGTGAATTATGACTTTGTCAACTAAAATAAGTGTGTTTAAAGTCATTTCTGTGCCTGAAACGGGTCAAAATTGAAGCTTTTGAGTAAGCAAAACTCTGTAAAAATGGCAATTTTGGTCACTGTGAGGGTTTAAAAAGTGGTTATTCAACATGAGGCACGATCCAATTGACATTTTGAATCATTTTTGGTACAGTCCAAAAAATCAATTTTCGGATGAAAAACTATGACTCCGGACATGTCGAACGATCCCAAAATGGTCAATATGGATGAAATTTTAACATTTAATCTTTTGACTGTAAATGACTGTTGGATGTGAATTATGACTTTGTCAACTAAAATAAGTGTGTTTAAAGTCATTTCTGTGCCTGAAACGGGTCAAAATTGAAGCTTTTGAGTAAGCAAAACTCTGTAAAAATGGCAATTTTGGTCACTCTGAGGGTTTAAAAAGTGGTTATTCAACATGAGGCACGATCCAATTGACATTTTGAATCATTTTTGGTACAGTCCAAAAAATCAATTTTCGGATGAAAAACGATGACTCCTGACATGTCGAACTATCCCAAAATGGTCAATATGGATGAAATTTTAACATTTAATCTTTTGACTCCAAATGACTGTTGGATGTGAATTATGACTTTGTCAACTAAAATAAGTGTGTTTAAAGTCATTTCTGTGCCTCAAAGGGGTCAAAATTGAAGCTTTTGAGTAAGTAAAACTCTGTAAAAATGGCAATTTTGGTCACTGTGAGGGTTTAAAAAGTGGTTATTCAACATGAGGCACGATCCAATTGAAATTTTGAATCATTTTTGGTACAGTCCAAAAAATCAATTTTCGGATGAAAAACGATGACTCCGGACATGTCGAACGATCCCAAAAAGGTCAAAATGGATGAAATTTTAACATTTAATCTTTTGACTGTAAATGACTGTTGGATGTGAATTATGACTTTGTCAACTAAAATAAGTGTGTTTAAAGTCATTTCTGTGCCTGAAACGGGTCAAAATTGAAGCTTTTGAGTAAACAAAACTCTGTAAAAATGGCAATTTTGGTCACTCTGAGGGTTTAAAAAGTGGTTATTCAACATGAGGCACGATCCAATTGACATTTTGAATCATTTTTGGTACAGTCCAAAAAATCAATTTTCGGATGAAAAACGATGACTCCAGACATGTCGAACGATCCCAAAATGGTCAATATGGATGAAATTTTAACATTTAATCTTTTGACTGTAAATGACTGTTGGATGTGAATTATGACTTTGTCAACTAAAATAAGTGTGTTTAAAGTCGTTTCTGTGCCTCAAAGGGGTCAAAATTGAAGCTTTTGAGTAAGCAAAACTCTGTAAAAATGGCAATTTTGGTCACTCTGAGGGTTTAAAAAGTGGTTATTCAACATGAGGCCCGATCCAATTGACATTTTGAATCATTTTTGGTACAGTCCAAAAAATAAATTTTCGGATGAAAAACGATGACTCCGGACCTATCGAACGTTCCCAAAATGGTCTATAATGATGAAATTTTAACATTTAATCTTTTGAATCTAAATGACTGTTGGATGTGAATTATGACTTTGTCAACTACAATAAGTGTGTTTAAAGCCGTTTCTGTGCCTCAAAGGGGTCAAAATTGAAGCTTTTGAGTAATCAAAACTCTGTAAAAATGGCAATTTTGGTCACTGTGAGGGTTTAAAAAGTGGTTATTCAACATGAGCCACGATCCAATTGACATTTTGAATCATTTTTGGTACAGTCCAAAAAATCAATTTTCGGATGAAAAACGATGACTCCGGACATGTCGAACTATCCCAAAATGGTCAATATGGATGAAATTTTAACATTTAATCTTTTGACTCCAAATGACTGTTGGATGTGAATTATGACTTTGTCAACTAAAATAAGTGTGTTTAAAGTCATTTCTGTGCCTCAAAGGGGTCAAAATTGAAGCTTTTGAGTAAGTAAAACTCTGTAAAAATGGCAATTTTGGTCACTGTGAGGGTTTAAAAAGTGGTTATTCAACATGAGGCACGATCCAATTGAAATTTTGAATCATTTTTGGTACAGTCCAAAAAATCAATTTTCGGATGAAAAACGATGACTCCGGACATGTCGAACGATCCCAAAAAGGTCAAAATGGATGAAATTTTAACATTTAATCTTTTGAATCTAAATGACTGTTGGATGTGAATTATGACTTTGTCAACTAAAATAAGTGTGTTTAAAGTCATTTCTGTGCCTGAAACGGGTCAAAATTGAAGCTTTTGAGTAAGCAAAACTCTGTAAAAATGGCAATTTTGGTCACTGTGAGGGTTTAAAAAGTGGTTATTCAACATGAGGCACGATCCAATTGACATTTTGAATCATTTTTGGTACAGTCCAAAAAATCAATTTTCGGATGAAAAACTATGACTCCGGACATGTCGAACGATCCCAAAATGGTCAATATGGATGAAATTTTAACATTTAATCTTTTGACTGTAAATGACTGTTGGATGTGAATTATGACTTTGTCAACTAAAATAAGTGTGTTTAAAGTCATTTCTGTGCCTGAAACGGGTCAAAATTGAAGCTTTTGAGTAAGCAAAACTCTGTAAAAATGGCAATTTTGGTCACTCTGAGGGTTTAAAAAGTGGTTATTCAACATGAGGCCCGATCCAATTGACATTTTGAATCATTTTTGGTACAGTCCAAAAAATAAATTTTCGGATGAAAAACGATGACTCCGGACCTATCGAACGTTCCCAAAATGGTCTATAATGATGAAATTTTAACATTTAATCTTTTGAATCTAAATGACTGTTGGATGTGAATTATGACTTTGTCAACTACAATAAGTGTGTTTAAAGCCGTTTCTGTGCCTCAAAGGGGTCAAAATTGAAGCTTTTGAGTAATCAAAACTCTGTAAAAATGGCAATTTTGGTCACTGTGAGGGTTTAAAAAGTGGTTATTCAACATGAGCCACGATCCAATTGACATTTTGAATCATTTTTGGTACAGTCCAAAAAATCAATTTTCGGATGAAAAACGATGACTCCGGACATGTCGAACTATCCCAAAATGGTCAATATGGATGAAATTTTAACATTTAATCTTTTGACTCCAAATGACTGTTGGATGTGAATTATGACTTTGTCAACTAAAATAAGTGTGTTTAAAGTCATTTCTGTGCCTCAAAGGGGTCAAAATTGAAGCTTTTGAGTAAGTAAAACTCTGTAAAAATGGCAATTTTGGTCACTGTGAGGGTTTAAAAAGTGGTTATTCAACATGAGGCACGATCCAATTGAAATTTTGAATCATTTTTGGTACAGTCCAAAAAATCAATTTTCGGATGAAAAACGATGACTCCGGACATGACGAACGATCCCAAAAAGGTCAAAATGGATGAAATTTTAACATTTAATCTTTTGACTGTAAATGACTGTTGGATGTGAATTATGACTTTGTCAACTAAAATAAGTGTGTTTAAAGTCATTTCTGTGCCTGAAACGGGTCAAAATTGAAGCTTTTGAGTAAACAAAACTCTGTAAAAATGGCAATTTTGGTCACTCTGAGGGTTTAAAAAGTGGTTATTCAACATGAGGCACGATCCAATTGACATTTTGAATCATTTTTGGTACAGTCCAAAAAATAAATTTTCGGATGAAAAACGATGACTCCGGACCTATCGAACGTTCCCAAAATGGTCTATAATGATGAAATTTTAACATTTAATCTTTTGAATCTAAATGACTGTTGGATGTGAATTATGACTTTGTCAACTAAAATAAGTGTGTTTAAAGTCATTTCTGTGCCTGAAACGGGTCAAAATTGAAGCTTTTGAGTAAGCAAAACTCTGTAAAAATGGCAATTTTGGTCACTGTGAGGGTTTAAAAAGTGGTTATTCAACATGAGGCACGATCCAATTGACATTTTGAATCATTTTTGGTACAGTCCAAAAAATCAATTTTCGGATGAAAAACTATGACTCCGGACATGTCGAACGATCCCAAAATGGTCAATATGGATGAAATTTTAACATTTAATCTTTTGACTGTAAATGACTGTTGGATGTGAATTATGACTTTGTCAACTAAAATAAGTGTGTTTAAAGTCATTTCTGTGCCTGAAACGGGTCAAAATTGAAGCTTTTGAGTAAGCAAAACTCTGTAAAAATGGCAATTTTGGTCACTGTGAGGGTTTAAAAAGTGGTTATTCAACATGAGGCACGATCCAATTGACATTTTGAATCATTTTTGGTACAGTCCAAAAAATCAATTTTCGGATGAAAAACGATGACTCCGGACATGTCGAACTATCCCAAAATGGTCAATATGGATGAAATTTTAACATTTAATCTTTTGACTCCAAATGACTGTTGGATGTGAATTATGACTTTGTCAACTAAAATAAGTGTGTTTAAAGTCATTTCTGTGCCTCAAAGGGGTCAAAATTGAAGCTTTTGAGTAAGTAAAACTCTGTAAAAATGGCAATTTTGGTCACTGTGAGGGTTTAAAAAGTGGTTATTCAACATGAGGCACGATCCAATTGAAATTTTGAATCATTTTTGGTACAGTCCAAAAAATCAATTTTCGGATGAAAAACGATGACTCCGGACATGTCGAACGATCCCAAAAAGGTCAAAATGGATGAAATTTCAACATTTAATCTTTTGACTGTAAATGACTGTTGGATGTGAATTATGACTTTGTCAACTAAAATAAGTGTGTTTAAAGTCATTTCTGTGCCTGAAACGGGTCAAAATTGAAGCTTTTGAGTAAGCAAAACTCTGTAAAAATGGCAATTTTGGTCACTGTGAGGGTTTAAAAAGTGGTTATTCAACATGAGGCACGATCCAATTGACATTTTGAATCATTTTTGGTACAGTCCAAAAAATCAATTTTCGGATGAAAAACGATGACTCCGGACATGTCGAACTATCCCAAAATGGTCAATATGGATGAAATTTTAACATTTAATCTTTTGACTGTAAATGACTGTTGGATGTGAATTATGACTTTGTCAACTAAAATAAGTGTGTTTAAAGTAATTTCTGTGCCTGAAACGGGTCAAAATTGAAGCTTTTGAGTAAGCAAAACTCTGTAAAAATGGCAATTTTGGTCACTCTGAGGGTTTAAAAAGTGGTTATTCAACATGAGGCACGATCCAATTGACATTTTGAATCATTTTTGGTACAGTCCAAAAAATCAATTTTCGAATGAAAAACGATGACTCCGGACATGTCGAACGATCCCAAAAAGGTCAAAATGGATGAAATTTTAACATTTAATCTTTTGACTGTAAATGACTGTTGGATGTGAATTATGACTTTGTCAACTAAAATAAGTGTGTTTAAAGTCATTTCTGTGCCTGAAACGGGTCAAAATTGAAGCTTTTGAGTAAGCAAAACTCTGTAAAAATGGCAATTTTGGTCACTGTGAGGGTTTAAAAAGTGGTTATTCAACATGAGGCACGATCCAATTGACATTTTGAATCATTTTTGGTACACTCCAAAAAATCAATTTTCGGATGAAAAACGATGACTCCGGACATGTCGAACTATCCCAAAATGGTCAATATGGATGAAATTTTAACATTTAATCTTTTGACTGTAAATGACTGTTGGATGTGAATTATGACTTTGTCAACTAAAATAAGTGTGTTTAAAGTCATTTCTGTGCCTGAAACGGGTCAAAATTGAAGCTTTTGAGTAAGCAAAACTCTGTGAAAATGGCAATTTTGGTCACTCTGAGGGTTTAAAAAGTGGTTATTCAACATGAGGCACGATCCAATTGACATTTTGAATCATTTTTGGTACAGTCCAAAAAATCAATTTTCGGATGAAAAACGATGACTCCGGACATGTCGAACGATCCCAAAATGGTCAATATGGATGAAATTTTAACATTTAATCTTTTGACTGTAAATGACTGTTGGATGTGAATTATGACTTTGTCAACTAAAATAAGTGTGTTTAAAGTCATTTCTGTGCCTGAAACGGGTCAAAATTGAAGCTTTTGAGTAAGCAAAACTCTGTAAAAATGGCAATTTTGGTCACTCTGAGGGTTTAAAAAGTGGTTATTCAACATGAGGCACGATCCAATTGACATTTTGAATCATTTTTGGTACAGTCCAAAAAATCAATTTTCGAATGAAAAACGATGACTCCGGACATGTCGAACGATCCCAAAAAGGTCAAAATGGATGAAATTTTAACATTTAATCTTTTGACTGTAAATGACTGTTGGATGTGAATTATGACTTTGTCAACTAAAATAAGTGTGTTTAAAGTCATTTCTGTGCCTGAAACGGGTCAAAATTGAAGCTTTTGAGTAAGCAAAACTCTGTAAAAATGGCAATTTTGGTCACTGTGAGGGTTTAAAAAGTGGTTATTCAACATGAGGCACGATCCAATTGACATTTTGAATCATTTTTGGTACAGTCCAAAAAATAAATTTTCGGATGAAAAACGATGACTCCGGACCTATCGAACGTTCCCAAAATGGTCTATAATGATGAAATTTTAACATTTAATCTTTTGAATCTAAATGACTGTTGGATGTGAATTATGACTTTGTCAACTAAAATAAGTGTGTTTAAAGTCATTTCTGTGCCTGAAACGGGTCAAAATTGAAGCTTTTGAGTAAGCAAAACTCTGTAAAAATGGCAATTTTGGTCACTGTGAGGGTTTAAAAAGTGGTTATTCAACATGAGGCACGATCCAATTGACATTTTGAATCATTTTTGGTACAGTCCAAAAAATCAATTTTCGGATGAAAAACTATGACTCCGGACATGTCGAACGATCCCAAAATGGTCAATATGGATGAAATTTTAACATTTAATCTTTTGACTGTAAATGACTGTTGGATGTGAATTATGACTTTGTCAACTAAAATAAGTGTGTTTAAAGTCATTTCTGTGCCTGAAACGGGTCAAAATTGAAGCTTTTGAGTAAGCAAAACTCTGTAAAAATGGCAATTTTGGTCACTGTGAGGGTTTAAAAAGTGGTTATTCAACATGAGGCACGATCCAATTGACATTTTGAATCATTTTTGGTACAGTCCAAAAAATCAATTTTCGGATGAAAAACGATGACTCCGGACATGTCGAACTATCCCAAAATGGTCAATATGGATGAAATTTTAACATTTAATCTTTTGACTCCAAATGACTGTTGGATGTGAATTATGACTTTGTCAACTAAAATAAGTGTGTTTAAAGTCATTTCTGTGCCTCAAAGGGGTCAAAATTGAAGCTTTTGAGTAAGTAAAACTCTGTAAAAATGGCAATTTTGGTCACTGTGAGGGTTTAAAAAGTGGTTATTCAACATGAGGCACGATCCAATTGAAATTTTGAATCATTTTTGGTACAGTCCAAAAAATCAATTTTCGGATGAAAAACGATGACTCCGGACATGTCGAACGATCCCAAAAAGGTCAAAATGGATGAAATTTCAACATTTAATCTTTTGACTGTAAATGACTGTTGGATGTGAATTATGACTTTGTCAACTAAAATAAGTGTGTTTAAAGTCATTTCTGTGCCTGAAACGGGTCAAAATTGAAGCTTTTGAGTAAGCAAAACTCTGTAAAAATGGCAATTTTGGTCACTGTGAGGGTTTAAAAAGTGGTTATTCAACATGAGGCACGATCCAATTGACATTTTGAATCATTTTTGGTACAGTCCAAAAAATCAATTTTCGGATGAAAAACGATGACTCCGGACATGTCGAACTATCCCAAAATGGTCAATATGGATGAAATTTTAACATTTAATCTTTTGACTGTAAATGACTGTTGGATGTGAATTATGACTTTGTCAACTAAAATAAGTGTGTTTAAAGTAATTTCTGTGCCTGAAACGGGTCAAAATTGAAGCTTTTGAGTAAGCAAAACTCTGTAAAAATGGCAATTTTGGTCACTCTGAGGGTTTAAAAAGTGGTTATTCAACATGAGGCACGATCCAATTGACATTTTGAATCATTTTTGGTACAGTCCAAAAAATCAATTTTCGAATGAAAAACGATGACTCCGGACATGTCGAACGATCCCAAAAAGGTCAAAATGGATGAAATTTTAACATTTAATCTTTTGACTGTAAATGACTGTTGGATGTGAATTATGACTTTGTCAACTAAAATAAGTGTGTTTAAAGTCATTTCTGTGCCTGAAACGGGTCAAAATTGAAGCTTTTGAGTAAGCAAAACTCTGTAAAAATGGCAATTTTGGTCACTGTGAGGGTTTAAAAAGTGGTTATTCAACATGAGGCACGATCCAATTGACATTTTGAATCATTTTTGGTACACTCCAAAAAATCAATTTTCGGATGAAAAACGATGACTCCGGACATGTCGAACTATCCCAAAATGGTCAATATGGATGAAATTTTAACATTTAATCTTTTGACTGTAAATGACTGTTGGATGTGAATTATGACTTTGTCAACTAAAATAAGTGTGTTTAAAGTCATTTCTGTGCCTGAAACGGGTCAAAATTGAAGCTTTTGAGTAAGCAAAACTCTGTGAAAATGGCAATTTTGGTCACTCTGAGGGTTTAAAAAGTGGTTATTCAACATGAGGCACGATCCAATTGACATTTTGAATCATTTTTGGTACAGTCCAAAAAATCAATTTTCGGATGAAAAACGATGACTCCGGACATGTCGAACGATCCCAAAATGGTCAATATGGATGAAATTTTAACATTTAATCTTTTGACTGTAAATGACTGTTGGATGTGAATTATGACTTTGTCAACTAAAATAAGTGTGTTTAAAGTCATTTCTGTGCCTGAAACGGGTCAAAATTGAAGCTTTTGAGTAAGCAAAACTCTGTAAAAATGGCAATTTTGGTCACTCTGAGGGTTTAAAAAGTGGTTATTCAACATGAGGCACGATCCAATTGACATTTTGAATCATTTTTGGTACAGTCCAAAAAATCAATTTTCGAATGAAAAACGATGACTCCGGACATGTCGAACGATCCCAAAAAGGTCAAAATGGATGAAATTTTAACATTTAATCTTTTGACTGTAAATGACTGTTGGATGTGAATTATGACTTTGTCAACTAAAATAAGTGTGTTTAAAGTCATTTCTGTGCCTGAAACGGGTCAAAATTGAAGCTTTTGAGTAAGCAAAACTCTGTAAAAATGGCAATTTTGGTCACTGTGAGGGTTTAAAAAGTGGTTATTCAACATGAGGCACGATCCAATTGACATTTTGAATCATTTTTGGTACAGTCCAAAAAATCAATTTTCGGATGAAAAACTATGACTCCGGACATGTCGAACGATCCCAAAATGGTCAATATGGATGAAATTTTAACATTTAATCTTTTGACTGTAAATGACTGTTGGATGTGAATTATGACTTTGTCAACTAAAATAAGTGTGTTTAAAGTCATTTCTGTGCCTGAAACGGGTCAAAATTGAAGCTTTTGAGTAAGCAAAACTCTGTAAAAATGGCAATTTTGGTCACTCTGAGGGTTTAAAAAGTGGTTATTCAACATGAGGCACGATCCAATTGACATTTTGAATCATTTTTGGTACAGTCCAAAAAATCAATTTTTGGATGAAAAACGATGACTCCGGACATGTCGAACTATCCCAAAATGGTCAATATGGATGAAATTTTAACATTTAATCTTTTGACTCCAAATGACTGTTGGATGTGAATTATGACTTTGTCAACTAAAATAAGTGTGTTTAAAGTCATTTCTGTGCCTCAAAGGGGTCAAAATTGAAGCTTTTGAGTAAGTAAAACTCTGTAAAAATGGCAATTTTGGTCACTGTGAGGGTTTAAAAAGTGGTTATTCAACATGAGGCACGATCCAATTGAAATTTTGAATCATTTTTGGTACAGTCCAAAAAATCAATTTTCGGATGAAAAACGATGACTCCGGACATGTCGAACGATCCCAAAAAGGTCAAAATGGATGAAATTTTAACATTTAATCTTTTGACTGTAAATGACTGTTGGATGTGAATTATGACTTTGTCAACTAAAATAAGTGTGTTTAAAGTCATTTCTGTGCCTGAAACGGGTCAAAATTGAAGCTTTTGAGTAAACAAAACTCTGTAAAAATGGCAATTTTGGTCACTCTGAGGGTTTAAAAAGTGGTTATTCAACATGAGGCACGATCCAATTGACATTTTGAATCATTTTTGGTACAGTCCAAAAAATCAATTTTCGGATGAAAAACGATGACTCCAGACATGTCGAACGATCCCAAAATGGTCAATATGGATGAAATTTTAACATTTAATCTTTTGACTGTAAATGACTGTTGGATGTGAATTATGACTTTGTCAACTAAAATAAGTGTGTTTAAAGTCGTTTCTGTGCCTCAAAGGGGTCAAAATTGAAGCTTTTGAGTAAGCAAAACTCTGTAAAAATGGCAATTTTGGTCACTCTGAGGGTTTAAAAAGTGGTTATTCAACATGAGGCCCGATCCAATTGACATTTTGAATCATTTTTGGTACAGTCCAAAAAATAAATTTTCGGATGAAAAACGATGACTCCGGACCTATCGAACGTTCCCAAAATGGTCTATAATGATGAAATTTTAACATTTAATCTTTTGAATCTAAATGACTGTTGGATGTGAATTATGACTTTGTCAACTACAATAAGTGTGTTTAAAGCCGTTTCTGTGCCTCAAAGGGGTCAAAATTGAAGCTTTTGAGTAAGTAAAACTCTGTAAAAATGGCAATTTTGGTCACTGTGAGGGTTTAAAAAGTGGTTATTCAACATGAGGCACGATCCAATTGAAATTTTGAATCATTTTTGGTACAGTCCAAAAAATCAATTTTCGGATGAAAAACGATGACTCCGGACATGTCGAACGATCCCAAAAAGGTCAAAATGGATGAAATTTTAACATTTAATCTTTTGACTGTAAATGACTGTTGGATGTGAATTATGACTTTGTCAACTAAAATAAGTGTGTTTAAAGTCATTTCTGTGCCTGAAACGGGTCAAAATTGAAGCTTTTGAGTAAACAAAACTCTGTAAAAATGGCAATTTTGGTCACTCTGAGGGTTTAAAAAGTGGTTATTCAACATGAGGCACGATCCAATTGACATTTTGAATCATTTTTGGTACAGTCCAAAAAATAAATTTTCGGATGAAAAACGATGACTCCGGACCTATCGAACGTTCCCAAAATGGTCTATAATGATGAAATTTTAACATTTAATCTTTTGAATCTAAATGACTGTTGGATGTGAATTATGACTTTGTCAACTAAAATAAGTGTGTTTAAAGTCATTTCTGTGCCTGAAACGGGTCAAAATTGAAGCTTTTGAGTAAGCAAAACTCTGTAAAAATGGCAATTTTGGTCACTCTGAGGGTTTAAAAAGTGGTTATTCAACATGAGGCACGATCCAATTGACATTTTGAATCATTTTTGGTACAGTCCAAAAAATCAATTTTCGGATGAAAAACTATGACTCCGGACATGTCGAACGATCCCAAAATGGTCAATATGGATGAAATTTTAACATTTAATCTTTTGACTCCAAATGACTGTTGGATGTGAATTATGACTTTGTCAACTAAAATAAGTGTGTTTAAAGTCATTTCTGTGCCTCAAAGGGGTCAAAATTGAAGCTTTTGAGTAAGTAAAACTCTGTAAAAATGGCAATTTTGGTCACTGTGAGGGTTTAAAAAGTGGTTATTCAACATGAGGCACGATCCAATTGAAATTTTGAATCATTTTTGGTACAGTCCAAAAAATCAATTTTCGGATGAAAAACGATGACTCCGGACATGTCGAACGATCCCAAAAAGGTCAAAATGGATGAAATTTTAACATTTAATCTTTTGAATGTAAATGACTGTTGGATGTGAATTATGACTTTGTCAACTAAAATAAGTGTGTTTAAAGTCATTTCTGTGCCTGAAACGGGTCAAAATTGAAGCTTTTGAGTAAACAAAACTCTGTAAAAATGGCAATTTTGGTCACTCTGAGGGTTTAAAAAGTGGTTATTCAACATGAGGCACGATCCAATTGACATTTTGAATCATTTTTGGTACAGTCCAAAAAATCAATTTTCGGATGAAAAACGATGACTCCAGACATGTCGAACGATCCCAAAATGGTCAATATGGATGAAATTTTAACATTTAATCTTTTGACTCCAAATGACTGTTGGATGTGAATTATGACTTTGTCAACTAAAATAAGTGTGTTTAAAGTCATTTCTGTGCCTCAAAGGGGTCAAAATTGAAGCTTTTGAGTAAGTAAAACTCTGTAAAAATGGCAATTTTGGTCACTGTGAGGGTTTAAAAAGTGGTTATTCAACATGAGGCACGATCCAATTGAAATTTTGAATCATTTTTGGTACAGTCCAAAAAATCAATTTTCGGATGAAAAACGATGACTCCGGACATGTCGAACGATCCCAAAAAGGTCAAAATGGATGAAATTTTAACATTTAATCTTTTGACTGTAAATGACTGTTGGATGTGAATTATGACTTTGTCAACTAAAATAAGTGTGTTTAAAGTCATTTCTGTGCCTGAAACGGGTCAAAATTGAAGCTTTTGAGTAAACAAAACTCTGTAAAAATGGCAATTTTGGTCACTCCGAGGGTTTAAAAAGTGGTTATTCAACATGAGGCACGATCCAATTGACATTTTGAATCATTTTTGGTACAGTCCAAAAAATAAATTTTCGGATGAAAAACGATGACTCCGGACCTATCGAACGTTCCCAAAATGGTCTATAATGATGAAATTTTAACATTTAATCTTTTGAATCTAAATGACTGTTGGATGTGAATTATGACTTTGTCAACTAAAATAAGTGTGTTTAAAGTCATTTCTGTGCCTGAAACGGGTCAAAATTGAAGCTTTTGAGTAAGCAAAACTCTGTAAAAATGGCAATTTTGGTCACTGTGAGGGTTTAAAAAGTGGTTATTCAACATGAGGCACGATCCAATTGACATTTTGAATCATTTTTGGTACAGTCCAAAAAATCAATTTTCGGATGAAAAACTATGACTCCGGACATGTCGAACGATCCCAAAATCGTCAATATGGATGAAATTTTAACATTTAATCTTTTGACTGTAAATGACTGTTGGATGTGAATTATGACTTTGTCAACTAAAATAAGTGTGTTTAAAGTCATTTCTGTGCCTGAAACGGGTCAAAATTGAAGCTTTTGAGTAAGCAAAACTCTGTAAAAATGGCAATTTTGGTCACTGTGAGGGTTTAAAAAGTGGTTATTCAACATGAGGCACGATCCAATTGACATTTTGAATCATTTTTGGTACAGTCCAAAAAATCAATTTTCGGATGAAAAACGATGACTCCGGACATGTCGAACTATCCCAAAATGGTCAATATGGATGAAATTTTAACATTTAATCTTTTGACTCCAAATGACTGTTGGATGTGAATTATGACTTTGTCAACTAAAATAAGTGTGTTTAAAGTCATTTCTGTGCCTCAAAGGGGTCAAAATTGAAGCTTTTGAGTAAGTAAAACTCTGTAAAAATGGCAATTTTGGTCACTGTGAGGGTTTAAAAAGTGGTTATTCAACATGAGGCACGATCCAATTGAAATTTTGAATCATTTTTGGTACAGTCCAAAAAATCAATTTTCGGATGAAAAACGATGACTCCGGACATGTCGAACGATCCCAAAAAGGTCAAAATGGATGAAATTTCAACATTTAATCTTTTGACTGTAAATGACTGTTGGATGTGAATTATGACTTTGTCAACTAAAATAAGTGTGTTTAAAGTCATTTCTGTGCCTGAAACGGGTCAAAATTGAAGCTTTTGAGTAAGCAAAACTCTGTAAAAATGTCAATTTTGGTCACTGTGAGGGTTTAAAAAGTGGTTATTCAACATGAGGCACGATCCAATTGACATTTTGAATCATTTTTGGTACAGTCCAAAAAATCAATTTTCGGATGAAAAACGATGACTCCGGACATGTCGAACTATCCCAAAATGGTCAATATGGATGAAATTTTAACATTTAATCTTTTGACTGTAAATGACTGTTGGATGTGAATTATGACTTTGTCAACTAAAATAAGTGTGTTTAAAGTAATTTCTGTGCCTGAAACGGGTCAAAATTGAAGCTTTTGAGTAAGCAAAACTCTGTAAAAATGGCAATTTTGGTCACTCTGAGGGTTTAAAAAGTGGTTATTCAACATGAGGCACGATCCAATTGACATTTTGAATCATTTTTGGTACAGTCCAAAAAATCAATTTTCGAATGAAAAACGATGACTCCGGACATGTCGAACGATCCCAAAAAGGTCAAAATGGATGAAATTTTAACATTTAATCTTTTGACTGTAAATGACTGTTGGATGTGAATTATGACTTTGTCAACTAAAATAAGTGTGTTTAAAGTCATTTCTGTGCCTGAAACGGGTCAAAATTGAAGCTTTTGAGTAAGCAAAACTCTGTAAAAATGGCAATTTTGGTCACTGTGAGGGTTTAAAAAGTGGTTATTCAACATGAGGCACGATCCAATTGACATTTTGAATCATTTTTGGTACACTCCAAAAAATCAATTTTCGGATGAAAAACGATGACTCCGGACATGTCGAACTATCCCAAAATGGTCAATATGGATGAAATTTTAACATTTAATCTTTTGACTGTAAATGACTGTTGGATGTGAATTATGACTTTGTCAACTAAAATAAGTGTCTTTAAAGTCATTTCTGTGCCTGAAACGGGTCAAAATTGAAGCTTTTGAGTAAGCAAAACTCTGTAAAAATGGCAATTTTGGTCACTCTGAGGGTTTAAAAAGTGGTTATTCAACATGAGGCACGATCCAATTGACATTTTGAATCATTTTTGGTACAGTCCAAAAAATCAATTTTCGAATGAAAAACGATGACTCCGGACATGTCGAACGATCCCAAAAAGGTCAAAATGGATGAAATTTTAACATTTAATCTTTTGACTGTAAATGACTGTTGGATGTGAATTATGACTTTGTCAACTAAAATAAGTGTGTTTAAAGTCATTTCTGTGCCTGAAACGGGTCAAAATTGAAGCTTTTGAGTAAGCAAAACTCTGTAAAAATGGCAATTTTGGTCACTGTGAGGGTTTAAAAAGTGGTTATTCAACATGAGGCACGATCCAATTGACATTTTGAATCATTTTTGGTACAGTCCAAAAAATCAATTTTCGGATGAAAAACTATGACTCCGGACATGTCGAACGATCCCAAAATGGTCAATATGGATGAAATTTTAACATTTAATCTTTTGAATCTAAATGACTGTTGGATGTGAATTATGACTTTGTCAACTACAATAAGTGTGTTTAAAGCCGTTTCTGTGCCTCAAAGGGGTCAAAATTGAAGCTTTTGAGTAATCAAAACTCTGTAAAAATGGCAATTTTGGTCACTGTGAGGGTTTAAAAAGTGGTTATTCAACATGAGCCACGATCCAATTGACATTTTGAATCATTTTTGGTACAGTCCAAAAAATCAATTTTCGGATGAAAAACGATGACTCCGGACATGTCGAACTATCCCAAAATGGTCAATATGGATGAAATTTTAACATTTAATCTTTTGACTCCAAATGACTGTTGGATGTGAATTATGACTTTGTCAACTAAAATAAGTGTGTTTAAAGTCATTTCTGTGCCTCAAAGGGGTCAAAATTGAAGCTTTTGAGTAAGTAAAACTCTGTAAAAATGGCAATTTTGGTCACTGTGAGGGTTTAAAAAGTGGTTATTCAACATGAGGCACGATCCAATTGAAATTTTGAATCATTTTTGGTACAGTCCAAAAAATCAATTTTCGGATGAAAAACGATGACTCCGGACATGTCGAACGATCCCAAAAAGGTCAAAATGGATGAAATTTTAACATTTAATCTTTTGACTGTAAATGACTGTTGGATGTGAATTATGACTTTGTCAACTAAAATAAGTGTGTTTAAAGTCATTTCTGTGCCTGAAACGGGTCAAAATTGAAGCTTTTGAGTAAACAAAACTCTGTAAAAATGGCAATTTTGGTCACTCTGAGGGTTTAAAAAGTGGTTATTCAACATGAGGCACGATCCAATTGACATTTTGAATCATTTTTGGTACAGTCCAAAAAATAAATTTTCGGATGAAAAACGATGACTCCGGACCTATCGAACGTTCCCAAAATGGTCTATAATGATGAAATTTTAACATTTAATCTTTTGAATCTAAATGACTGTTGGATGTGAATTATGACTTTGTCAACTAAAATAAGTGTGTTTAAAGTCATTTCTGTGCCTGAAACGGGTCAAAATTGAAGCTTTTGAGTAAGCAAAACTCTGTAAAAATGGCAATTTTGGTCACTGTGAGGGTTTAAAAAGTGGTTATTCAACATGAGGCACGATCCAATTGACATTTTGAATCATTTTTGGTACAGTCCAAAAAATCAATTTTCGGATGAAAAACTATGACTCCGGACATGTCGAACGATCCCAAAATGGTCAATATGGATGAAATTTTAACATTTAATCTTTTGACTGTAAATGACTGTTGGATGTGAATTATGACTTTGTCAACTAAAATAAGTGTGTTTAAAGTCATTTCTGTGCCTGAAACGGGTCAAAATTGAAGCTTTTGAGTAAGCAAAACTCTGTAAAAATGGCAATTTTGGTCACTGTGAGGGTTTAAAAAGTGGTTATTCAACATGAGGCACGATCCAATTGACATTTTGAATCATTTTTGGTACAGTCCAAAAAATCAATTTTCGGATGAAAAACGATGACTCCGGACATGTCGAACTATCCCAAAATGGTCAATATGGATGAAATTTTAATATTTAATCTTTTGACTCCAAATGACTGTTGGATGTGAATTATGACTTTGTCAACTAAAATAAGTGTGTTTAAAGTCATTTCTGTGCCTCAAAGGGGTCAAAATTGAAGCTTTTGAGTAAGTAAAACTCTGTAAAAATGGCAATTTTGGTCACTGTGAGGGTTTAAAAAGTGGTTATTCAACATGAGGCACGATCCAATTGAAATTTTGAATCATTTTTGGTACAGTCCAAAAAATCAATTTTCGGATGAAAAACGATGACTCCGGACATGTCGAACGATCCCAAAAAGGTCAAAATGGATGAAATTTCAACATTTAATCTTTTGACTGTAAATGACTGTTGGATGTGAATTATGACTTTGTCAACTAAAATAAGTGTGTTTAAAGTCATTTCTGTGCCTGAAACGGGTCAAAATTGAAGCTTTTGAGTAAGCAAAACTCTGTAAAAATGGCAATTTTGGTCACTGTGAGGGTTTAAAAAGTGGTTATTCAACATGAGGCACGATCCAATTGACATTTTGAATCATTTTTGGTACAGTCCAAAAAATCAATTTTCGGATGAAAAACGATGACTCCGGACATGTCGAACTATCCCAAAATGGTCAATATGGATGAAATTTTAACATTTAATCTTTTGACTGTAAATGACTGTTGGATGTGAATTATGACTTTGTCAACTAAAATAAGTGTGTTTAAAGTAATTTCTGTGCCTGAAACGGGTCAAAATTGAAGCTTTTGAGTAAGCAAAACTCTGTAAAAATGGCAATTTTGGTCACTCTGAGGGTTTAAAAAGTGGTTATTCAACATGAGGCACGATCCAATTGACATTTTGAATCATTTTTGGTACAGTCCAAAAAATCAATTTTCGAATGAAAAACGATGACTCCGGACATGTCGAACGATCCCAAAAAGGTCAAAATGGATGAAATTTTAACATTTAATCTTTTGACTGTAAATGACTGTTGGATGTGAATTATGACTTTGTCAACTAAAATAAGTGTGTTTAAAGTCATTTCTGTGCCTGAAACGGGTCAAAATTGAAGCTTTTGAGTAAGCAAAACTCTGTAAAAATGGCAATTTTGGTCACTGTGAGGGTTTAAAAAGTGGTTATTCAACATGAGGCACGATCCAATTGACATTTTGAATCATTTTTGGTACACTCCAAAAAATCAATTTTCGGATGAAAAACGATGACTCCGGACATGTCGAACGATCCCAAAATGGTCAATATGGATGAAATTTTAACATTTAATCTTTTGACTGTAAATGACTGTTGGATGTGAATTATGACTTTGTCAACTAAAATAAGTGTGTTTAAAGTCATTTCTGTGCCTGAAACGGGTCAAAATTGAAGCTTTTGAGTAAGCAAAACTCTGTAAAAATGGCAATTTTGGTCACTCTGAGGGTTTAAAAAGTGGTTATTCAACATGAGGCACGATCCAATTGACATTTTGAATCATTTTTGGTACAGTCCAAAAAATCAATTTTCGAATGAAAAACGATGACTCCGGACATGTCGAACGATCCCAAAAAGGTCAAAATGGATGAAATTTTAACATTTAATCTTTTGACTGTAAATGACTGTTGGATGTGAATTATGACTTTGTCAACTAAAATAAGTGTGTTTAAAGTCATTTCTGTGCCTGAAACGGGTCAAAATTGAAGCTTTTGAGTAAGCAAAACTCTGTAAAAATGGCAATTTTGGTCACTGTGAGGGTTTAAAAAGTGGTTATTCAACATGAGGCACGATCCAATTGACATTTTGAATCATTTTTGGTACAGTCCAAAAAATCAATTTTCGGATGAAAAACTATGACTCCGGACATGTCGAACGATCCCAAAATGGTCAATATGGATGAAATTTTAACATTTAATCTTTTGACTGTAAATGACTGTTGGATGTGAATTATGACTTTGTCAACTAAAATAAGTGTGTTTAAAGTCATTTCTGTGCCTGAAACGGGTCAAAATTGAAGCTTTTGAGTAAGCAAAACTCTGTAAAAATGGCAATTTTGGTCACTCTGAGGGTTTAAAAAGTGGTTATTCAACATGAGGCACGATCCAATTGACATTTTGAATCATTTTTGGTACAGTCCAAAAAATCAATTTTCGGATGAAAAACGATGACTCCGGACATGTCGAACTATCCCAAAATGGTCAATATGGATGAAATTTTAACATTTAATCTTTTGACTCCAAATGACTGTTGGATGTGAATTATGACTTTGTCAACTAAAATAAGTGTGTTTAAAGTCATTTCTGTGCCTCAAAGGGGTCAAAATTGAAGCTTTTGAGTAAGTAAAACTCTGTAAAAATGGCAATTTTGGTCACTGTGAGGGTTTAAAAAGTGGTTATTCAACATGAGGCACGATCCAATTGAAATTTTGAATCATTTTTGGTACAGTCCAAAAAATCAATTTTCGGATGAAAAACGATGACTCCGGACATGTCGAACGATCCCAAAAAGGTCAAAATGGATGAAATTTTAACATTTAATCTTTTGAATGTAAATGACTGTTGGATGTGAATTATGACTTTGTCAACTAAAATAAGTGTGTTTAAAGTCATTTCTGTGCCTGAAACGGGTCAAAATTGAAGCTTTTGAGTAAACAAAACTCTGTAAAAATGGCAATTTTGGTCACTCTGAGGGTTTAAAAAGTGGTTATTCAACATGAGGCACGATCCAATTGACATTTTGAATCATTTTTGGTACAGTCCAAAAAATCAATTTTCGGATGAAAAACGATGACTCCAGACATGTCGAACGATCCCAAAATGGTCAATATGGATGAAATTTTAACATTTAATCTTTTGACTGTAAATGACTGTTGGATGTGAATTATGACTTTGTCAACTAAAATAAGTGTGTTTAAAGTCATTTCTGTGCCTGAAACGGGTCAAAATTGAAGCTTTTGAGTAAGCAAAACTCTGTAAAAATGGCAATTTTGGTCACTGTGAGGGTTTAAAAAGTGGTTATTCAACATGAGGCACGATCCAATTGACATTTTGAATCATTTTTGGTACAGTCCAAAAAATCAATTTTCGGATGAAAAACGATGACTCCGGACATGTCGAACTATCCCAAAATGGTCAATATGGATGAAATTTTAACATTTAATCTTTTGACTGTAAATGACTTTTGGATGTGAATTATGACTTTGTCAACTAAAATAAGTGTGTTTAAAGTAATTTCTGTGCCTGAAACGGGTCAAAATTGAAGCTTTTGAGTAAGCAAAACTCTGTAAAAATGGCAATTTTGGTCACTCTGAGGGTTTAAAAAGTGGTTATTCAACATGAGGCACGATCCAATTGACATTTTGAATCATTTTTGGTACAGTCCAAAAAATCAATTTTCGAATGAAAAACGATGACTCCGGACATGTCGAACGATCCCAAAAAGGTCAAAATGGATGAAATTTTAACATTTAATCTTTTGACTGTAAATGACTGTTGGATGTGAATTATGACTTTGTCAACTAAAATAAGTGTGTTTAAAGTCATTTCTGTGCCTGAAACGGGTCAAAATTGAAGCTTTTGAGTAAGCAAAACTCTGTAAAAATGGCAATTTTGGTCACTGTGAGGGTTTAAAAAGTGGTTATTCAACATGAGGCACGATCCAATTGACATTTTGAATCATTTTTGGTACACTCCAAAAAATCAATTTTCGGATGAAAAACGATGACTCCGGACATGTCGAACGATCCCAAAATGGTCAATATGGATGAAATTTTAACATTTAATCTTTTGACTGTAAATGACTGTTGGATGTGAATTATGACTTTGTCAACTAAAATAAGTGTGTTTAAAGTCATTTCTGTGCCTGAAACGGGTCAAAATTGAAGCTTTTGAGTAAGCAAAACTCTGTAAAAATGGCAATTTTGGTCACTCTGAGGGTTTAAAAAGTGGTTATTCAACATGAGGCACGATCCAATTGACATTTTGAATCATTTTTGGTACAGTCCAAAAAATCAATTTTCGAATGAAAAACGATGACTCCGGACATGTCGAACGATCCCAAAAAGGTCAAAATGGATGAAATTTTAACATTTAATCTTTTGACTGTAAATGACTGTTGGATGTGAATTATGACTTTGTCAACTAAAATAAGTGTGTTTAAAGTCATTTCTGTGCCTGAAACGGGTCAAAATTGAAGCTTTTGAGTAAGCAAAACTCTGTAAAAATGGCAATTTTGGTCACTGTGAGGGTTTAAAAAGTGGTTATTCAACATGAGGCACGATCCAATTGACATTTTGAATCATTTTTGGTACAGTCCAAAAAATCAATTTTCGGATGAAAAACTATGACTCCGGACATGTCGAACGATCCCAAAATGGTCAATATGGATGAAATTTTAACATTTAATCTTTTGACTGTAAATGACTGTTGGATGTGAATTATGACTTTGTCAACTAAAATAAGTGTGTTTAAAGTCATTTCTGTGCCTGAAACGGGTCAAAATTGAAGCTTTTGAGTAAGCAAAACTCTGTAAAAATGGCAATTTTGGTCACTCTGAGGGTTTAAAAAGTGGTTATTCAACATGAGGCACGATCCAATTGACATTTTGAATCATTTTTGGTACAGTCCAAAAAATCAATTTTCGGATGAAAAACGATGACTCCGGACATGTCGAACTATCCCAAAATGGTCAATATGGATGAAATTTTAACATTTAATCTTTTGACTCCAAATGACTGTTGGATGTGAATTATGACTTTGTCAACTAAAATAAGTGTGTTTAAAGTCATTTCTGTGCCTCAAAGGGGTCAAAATTGAAGCTTTTGAGTAAGTAAAACTCTGTAAAAATGGCAATTTTGGTCACTGTGAGGGTTTAAAAAGTGGTTATTCAACATGAGGCACGATCCAATTGAAATTTTGAATCATTTTTGGTACAGTCCAAAAAATCAATTTTCGGATGAAAAACGATGACTCCGGACATGTCGAACGATCCCAAAAAGGTCAAAATGGATGAAATTTTAACATTTAATCTTTTGAATGTAAATGACTGTTGGATGTGAATTATGACTTTGTCAACTAAAATAAGTGTGTTTAAAGTCATTTCTGTGCCTGAAACGGGTCAAAATTGAAGCTTTTGAGTAAACAAAACTCTGTAAAAATGGCAATTTTGGTCACTCTGAGGGTTTAAAAAGTGGTTATTCAACATGAGGCACGATCCAATTGACATTTTGAATCATTTTTGGTACAGTCCAAAAAATCAATTTTCGGATGAAAAACGATGACTCCAGACATGTCGAACGATCCCAAAATGGTCAATATGGATGAAATTTTAACATTTAATCTTTTGACTGTAAATGACTGTTGGATGTGAATTATGACTTTGTCAACTAAAATAAGTGTGTTTAAAGTCGTTTCTGTGCCTCAAAGGGGTCAAAATTGAAGCTTTTGAGTAAGCAAAACTCTGTAAAAATGGCAATTTTGGTCACTCTGAGGGTTTAAAAAGTGGTTATTCAACATGAGGCCCGATCCAATTGACATTTTGAATCATTTTTGGTACAGTCCAAAAAATAAATTTTCGGATGAAAAACGATGACTCCGGACCTATCGAACGTTCCCAAAATGGTCTATAATGATGAAATTTTAACATTTAATCTTTTGAATCTAAATGACTGTTGGATGTGAATTATGACTTTGTCAACTACAATAAGTGTGTTTAAAGCCGTTTCTGTGCCTCAAAGGGGTCAAAATTGAAGCTTTTGAGTAATCAAAACTCTGTAAAAATGGCAATTTTGGTCACTGTGAGGGTTTAAAAAGTGGTTATTCAACATGAGCCACGATCCAATTGACATTTTGAATCATTTTTGGTACAGTCCAAAAAATCAATTTTCGGATGAAAAACGATGACTCCGGACATGTCGAACTATCCCAAAATGGTCAATATGGATGAAATTTTAACATTTAATCTTTTGACTCCAAATGACTGTTGGATGTGAATTATGACTTTGTCAACTAAAATAAGTGTGTTTAAAGTCATTTCTGTGCCTCAAAGGGGTCAAAATTGAAGCTTTTGAGTAAGTAAAACTCTGTAAAAATGGCAATTTTGGTCACTGTGAGGGTTTAAAAAGTGGTTATTCAACATGAGGCACGATCCAATTGAAATTTTGAATCATTTTTGGTACAGTCCAAAAAATAAATTTTCGGATGAAAAACGATGACTCCGGACCTATCGAACGTTCCCAAAATGGTCTATAATGATGAAATTTTAACATTTAATCTTTTGAATCTAAATGACTGTTGGATGTGAATTATGACTTTGTCAACTAAAATAAGTGTGTTTAAAGTCATTTCTGTGCCTGAAACGGGTCAAAATTGAAGCTTTTGAGTAAGCAAAACTCTGTAAAAATGGCAATTTTGGTCACTCTGAGGGTTTAAAAAGTGGTTATTCAACATGAGGCACGATCCAATTGACATTTTGAATCATTTTTGGTACAGTCCAAAAAATCAATTTTTGGATGAAAAACGATGACTCCGGACATGTCGAACTATCCCAAAATGGTCAATATGGATGAAATTTTAACATTTAATCTTTTGACTCCAAATGACTGTTGGATGTGAATTATGACTTTGTCAACTAAAATAAGTGTGTTTAAAGTCATTTCTGTGCCTCAAAGGGGTCAAAATTGAAGCTTTTGAGTAAGTAAAACTCTGTAAAAATGGCAATTTTGGTCACTGTGAGGGTTTAAAAAGTGGTTATTCAACATGAGGCACGATCCAATTGAAATTTTGAATCATTTTTGGTACAGTCCAAAAAATCAATTTTCGGATGAAAAACGATGACTCCGGACATGTCGAACGATCCCAAAACGGTCAAAATGGATGAAATTTTAACATTTAATCTTTTGACTGTAAATGACTGTTGGATGTGAATTATGACTTTGTCAACTAAAATAAGTGTGTTTAAAGTCATTTCTGTGCCTGAAACGGGTCAAAATTGAAGCTTTTGAGTAAACAAAACTCTGTAAAAATGGCAATTTTGGTCACTCTGAGGGTTTAAAAAGTGGTTATTCAACATGAGGCACGATCCAATTGACATTTTGAATCATTTTTGGTACAGTCCAAAAAATCAATTTTCGGATGAAAAACGATGACTCCAGACATGTCGAACGATCCCAAAATGGTCAATATGGATGAAATTTTAACATTTAATCTTTTGACTGTAAATGACTGTTGGATGTGAATTATGACTTTGTCAACTAAAATAAGTGTGTTTAAAGTCGTTTCTGTGCCTCAAAGGGGTCAAAATTGAAGCTTTTGAGTAAGCAAAACTCTGTAAAAATGGCAATTTTGGTCACTCTGAGGGTTTAAAAAGTGGTTATTCAACATGAGGCCCGATCCAATTGACATTTTGAATCATTTTTGGTACAGTCCAAAAAATAAATTTTCGGATGAAAAACGATGACTCCGGACCTATCGAACGTTCCCAAAATGGTCTATAATGATGAAATTTTAACATTTAATCTTTTGAATCTAAATGACTGTTGGATGTGAATTATGACTTTGTCAACTACAATAAGTGTGTTTAAAGCCGTTTCTGTGCCTCAAAGGGGTCAAAATTGAAGCTTTTGAGTAAGTAAAACTCTGTAAAAATGGCAATTTTGGTCACTGTGAGGGTTTAAAAAGTGGTTATTCAACATGAGGCACGATCCAATTGAAATTTTGAATCATTTTTGGTACAGTCCAAAAAATCAATTTTCGGATGAAAAACGATGACTCCGGACATGTCGAACGATCCCAAAAAGGTCAAAATGGATGAAATTTTAACATTTAATCTTTTGACTGTAAATGACTGTTGGATGTGAATTATGACTTTGTCAACTAAAATAAGTGTGTTTAAAGTCATTTCTGTGCCTGAAACGGGTCAAAATTGAAGCTTTTGAGTAAACAAAACTCTTTAAAAATGGCAATTTTGGTCACTCTGAGGGTTTAAAAAGTGGTTATTCAACATGAGGCACGATCCAATTGACATTTTGAATCATTTTTGGTACAGTCCAAAAAATAAATTTTCGGATGAAAAACGATGACTCCGGACCTATCGAACGTTCCCAAAATGGTCTATAATGATGAAATTTTAACATTTAATCTTTTGAATCTAAATGACTGTTGGATGTGAATTATGACTTTGTCAACTAAAATAAGTGTGTTTAAAGTCATTTCTGTGCCTGAAACGGGTCAAAATTGAAGCTTTTGAGTAAGCAAAACTCTGTAAAAATGGCAATTTTGGTCACTGTGAGGGTTTAAAAAGTGGTTATTCAACATGAGGCACGATCCAATTGACATTTTGAATCATTTTTGGTACAGTCCAAAAAATCAATTTTCGGATGAAAAACTATGACTCCGGACATGTCGAACGATCCCAAAATGGTCAATATGGATGAAATTTTAACATTTAATCTTTTGACTGTAAATGACTGTTGGATGTGAATTATGACTTTGTCAACTAAAATAAGTGTGTTTAAAGTCATTTCTGTGCCTGAAACGGGTCAAAATTGAAGCTTTTGAGTAAGCAAAACTCTGTAAAAATGGCAATTTTGGTCACTCTGAGGGTTTAAAAAGTGGTTATTCAACATGAGGCACGATCCAATTGACATTTTGAATCATTTTTGGTACAGTCCAAAAAATCAATTTTTGGATGAAAAACGATGACTCCGGACATGTCGAACTATCCCAAAATGGTCAATATGGATGAAATTTTAACATTTAATCTTTTGACTCCAAATGACTGTTGGATGTGAATTATGACTTTGTCAACTAAAATAAGTGTGTTTAAAGTCATTTCTGTGCCTCAAAGGGGTCAAAATTGAAGCTTTTGAGTAAGTAAAACTCTGTAAAAATGGCAATTTTGGTCACTGTGAGGGTTTAAAAAGTGGTTATTCAACATGAGGCACGATCCAATTGAAATTTTGAATCATTTTTGGTACAGTCCAAAAAATCAATTTTCGGATGAAAAACGATGACTCCGGACATGTCGAACGATCCCAAAAAGGTCAAAATGGATGAAATTTTAACATTTAATCTTTTGACTGTAAATGACTGTTGGATGTGAATTATGACTTTGTCAACTAAAATAAGTGTGTTTAAAGTCATTTCTGTGCCTGAAACGGGTCAAAATTGAAGCTTTTGAGTAAACAAAACTCTGTAAAAATGGCAATTTTGGTCACTCTGAGGGTTTAAAAAGTGGTTATTCAACATGAGGCACGATCCAATTGACATTTTGAATCATTTTTGGTACAGTCCAAAAAATCAATTTTCGGATGAAAAACGATGACTCTGGACATGTCGAACGATCCCAAAAAGGTCAAAATGGATGAAATTTTAACATTTAATCTTTTGACTGTAACTGACTGTTGGATGTGAATTATGACTTTGTCAACTAAAATAAGTGTGTTTAAAGTCATTTCTGTGCCTGAAACGGGTCAAAATTGAAGCTTTTGAGTAAACAAAACTCTGTAAAAATGGCAATTTTGGTCACTCTGAGGGTTTAAAAAGTGGTTATTCAACATGAGGCCCGATCCAATTGACATTTTGAATCATTTTTGGTACAGTCCAAAAAATAAATTTTCGGATGAAAAACGATGACTCCGGACCTATCGAACGTTCCCAAAATGGTCTATAATGATGAAATTTTAACATTTAATCTTTTGAATCTAAATGACTGTTGGATGTGAATTATGACTTTGTCAACTACAATAAGTGTGTTTAAAGCCGTTTCTGTGCCTCAAAGGGGTCAAAATTGAAGCTTTTGAGTAATCAAAACTCTGTAAAAATGGCAATTTTGGTCACTGTGAGGGTTTAAAAAGTGGTTATTCAACATGAGCCACGATCCAATTGACATTTTGAATCATTTTTGGTACAGTCCAAAAAATCAATTTTCGGATGAAAAACGATGACTCCGGACATGTCGAACTATCCCAAAATGGTCAATATGGATGAAATTTTAACATTTAATCTTTTGACTCCAAATGACTGTTGGATGTGAATTATGACTTTGTCAACTAAAATAAGTGTGTTTAAAGTCATTTCTGTGCCTCAAAGGGGTCAAAATTGAAGCTTTTGAGTAAGTAAAACTCTGTAAAAATGGCAATTTTGGTCACTGTGAGGGTTTAAAAAGTGGTTATTCAACATGAGGCACGATCCAATTGAAATTTTGAATCATTTTTGGTACAGTCCAAAAAATCAATTTTCGGATGAAAAACGATGACTCCGGACATGTCGAACGATCCCAAAAAGGTCAAAATGGATGAAATTTTAACATTTAATCTTTTGACTGTAAATGACTGTTGGATGTGAATTATGACTTTGTCAACTAAAATAAGTGTGTTTAAAGTCATTTCTGTGCCTGAAACGGGTCAAAATTGAAGCTTTTGAGTAAACAAAACTCTGTAAAAATGGCAATTTTGGTCACTCTGAGGGTTTAAAAAGTGGTTATTCAACATGAGGCACGATCCAATTGACATTTTGAATCATTTTTGGTACAGTCCAAAAAATAAATTTTCGGATGAAAAACGATGACTCCGGACCTATCGAACGTTCCCAAAATGGTCTATAATGATGAAATTTTAACATTTAATCTTTTGAATCTAAATGACTGTTGGATGTGAATTATGACTTTGTCAACTAAAATAAGTGTGTTTAAAGTCATTTCTGTGCCTGAAACGGGTCAAAATTGAAGCTTTTGAGTAAGCAAAACTCTGTAAAAATGGCAATTTTGGTCACTGTGAGGGTTTAAAAAGTGGTTATTCAACATGAGGCACGATCCAATTGACATTTTGAATCATTTTTGGTACAGTCCAAAAAATCAATTTTCGGATGAAAAACTATGACTCCGGACATGTCGAACGATCCCAAAATGGTCAATATGGATGAAATTTTAACATTTAATCTTTTGACTGTAAATGACTGTTGGATGTGAATTATGACTTTGTCAACTAAAATAAGTGTGTTTAAAGTCATTTCTGTGCCTGAAACGGGTCAAAATTGAAGCTTTTGAGTAAGCAAAACTCTGTAAAAATGGCAATTTTGGTCACTCTGAGGGTTTAAAAAGTGGTTATTCAACATGAGGCACGATCCAATTGACATTTTGAATCATTTTTGGTACAGTCCAAAAAATCAATTTTTGGATGAAAAACGATGACTCCGGACATGTCGAACTATCCCAAAATGGTCAATATGGATGAAATTTTAACATTTAATCTTTTGACTCCAAATGACTGTTGGATGTGAATTATGACTTTGTCAACTAAAATAAGTGTGTTTAAAGTCATTTCTGTGCCTCAAAGGGGTCAAAATTGAAGCTTTTGAGTAAGTAAAACTCTGTAAAAATGGCAATTTTGGTCACTGTGAGGGTTTAAAAAGTGGTTATTCAACATGAGGCACGATCCAATTGAAATTTTGAATCATTTTTGGTACAGTCCAAAAAATCAATTTTCGGATGAAAAACGATGACTCCGGACATGTCGAACGATCCCAAAACGGTCAAAATGGATGAAATTTTAACATTTAATCTTTTGACTGTAAATGACTGTTGGATGTGAATTATGACTTTGTCAACTAAAATAAGTGTGTTTAAAGTCATTTCTGTGCCTGAAACGGGTCAAAATTGAAGCTTTTGAGTAAACAAAACTCTGTAAAAATGGCAATTTTGGTCACTCTGAGGGTTTAAAAAGTGGTTATTCAACATGAGGCACGATCCAATTGACATTTTGAATCATTTTTGGTACAGTCCAAAAAATCAATTTTCGGATGAAAAACGATGACTCCAGACATGTCGAACGATCCCAAAATGGTCAATATGGATGAAATTTTAACATTTAATCTTTTGACTGTAAATGACTGTTGGATGTGAATTATGACTTTGTCAACTAAAATAAGTGTGTTTAAAGTCGTTTCTGTGCCTCAAAGGGGTCAAAATTGAAGCTTTTGAGTAAGCAAAACTCTGTAAAAATGGCAATTTTGGTCACTCTGAGGGTTTAAAAAGTGGTTATTCAACATGAGGCCCGATCCAATTGACATTTTGAATCATTTTTGGTACAGTCCAAAAAATAAATTTTCGGATGAAAAACGATGACTCCGGACCTATCGAACGTTCCCAAAATGGTCTATAATGATGAAATTTTAACATTTAATCTTTTGAATCTAAATGACTGTTGGATGTGAATTATGACTTTGTCAACTACAATAAGTGTGTTTAAAGCCGTTTCTGTGCCTCAAAGGGGTCAAAATTGAAGCTTTTGAGTAAGTAAAACTCTGTAAAAATGGCAATTTTGGTCACTGTGAGGGTTTAAAAAGTGGTTATTCAACATGAGGCACGATCCAATTGAAATTTTGAATCATTTTTGGTACAGTCCAAAAAATCAATTTTCGGATGAAAAACGATGACTCCGGACATGTCGAACGATCCCAAAAAGGTCAAAATGGATGAAATTTTAACATTTAATCTTTTGACTGTAAATGACTGTTGGATGTGAATTATGACTTTGTCAACTAAAATAAGTGTGTTTAAAGTCATTTCTGTGCCTGAAACGGGTCAAAATTGAAGCTTTTGAGTAAACAAAACTCTGTAAAAATGGCAATTTTGGTCACTCTGAGGGTTTAAAAAGTGGTTATTCAACATGAGGCACGATCCAATTGACATTTTGAATCATTTTTGGTACAGTCCAAAAAATAAATTTTCGGATGAAAAACGATGACTCCGGACCTATCGAACGTTCCCAAAATGGTCTATAATGATGAAATTTTAACATTTAATCTTTTGAATCTAAATGACTGTTGGATGTGAATTATGACTTTGTCAACTAAAATAAGTGTGTTTAAAGTCATTTCTGTGCCTGAAACGGGTCAAAATTGAAGCTTTTGAGTAAGCAAAACTCTGTAAAAATGGCAATTTTGGTCACTGTGAGGGTTTAAAA
Organism: Lissotriton vulgaris; assembly: GCF_964263255.1. Lineage (NCBI taxonomy): Eukaryota > Metazoa > Chordata > Amphibia > Caudata > Salamandridae > Lissotriton > Lissotriton vulgaris. The sequence continues at coordinate 204,913 of NW_028244490.1, forward strand.
AGTGGTTATTCAACATGAGGCACGATCCAATTGACATTTTGAATCATTTTTGGTACAGTCCAAAAAATCAATTTTCGGATGAAAAACTATGACTCCGGACATGTCGAACGATCCCAAAATGGTCAATATGGATGAAATTTTAACATTTAATCTTTTGACTGTAAATGACTGTTGGATGTGAATTATGACTTTGTCAACTAAAATAAGTGTGTTTAAAGTCATTTCTGTGCCTGAAACGGGTCAAAATTGAAGCTTTTGAGTAAGCAAAACTCTGTAAAAATGGCAATTTTGGTCACTCTGAGGGTTTAAAAAGTGGTTATTCAACATGAGGCACGATCCAATTGACATTTTGAATCATTTTTGGTACAGTCCAAAAAATCAATTTTTGGATGAAAAACGATGACTCCGGACATGTCGAACTATCCCAAAATGGTCAATATGGATGAAATTTTAACATTTAATCTTTTGACTCCAAATGACTGTTGGATGTGAATTATGACTTTGTCAACTAAAATAAGTGTGTTTAAAGTCATTTCTGTGCCTCAAAGGGGTCAAAATTGAAGCTTTTGAGTAAGTAAAACTCTGTAAAAATGGCAATTTTGGTCACTGTGAGGGTTTAAAAAGTGGTTATTCAACATGAGGCACGATCCAATTGAAATTTTGAATCATTTTTGATACAGTCCAAAAAATCAATTTTCGGATGAAAAACGATGACTCCGGACATGTCGAACGATCCCAAAAAGGTCAAAATGGATGAAATTTTAACATTTAATCTTTTGACTGTAAATGACTGTTGAATGTGAATTATGACTTTGTCAACTAAAATAAGTGTGTTTAAAGTCATTTCTGTGCCTGAAACGGGTCAAAATTGAAGCTTTTGAGTAAACAAAACTCTGTAAAAATGGCAATTTTGGTCACTCCGAGGGTTTAAAAAGTGGTTATTCAACATGAGGCACGATCCAATTGACATTTTGAATCATTTTTGGTACAGTCCAAAAAATAAATTTTCGGATGAAAAACGATGACTCCGGACCTATCGAACGTTCCCAAAATGGTCTATAATGATGAAATTTTAACATTTAATCTTTTGAATCTAAATGACTGTTGGATGTGAATTATGACTTTGTCAACTAAAATAAGTGTGTTTAAAGTCATTTCTGTGCCTGAAACGGGTCAAAATTGAAGCTTTTGAGTAAGCAAAACTCTGTAAAAATGGCAATTTTGGTCACTGTGAGGGTTTAAAAAGTGGTTATTCAACATGAGGCACGATCCAATTGACATTTTGAATCATTTTTGGTACAGTCCAAAAAATCAATTTTTGGATGAAAAACGATGACTCCGGACATGTCGAACTATCCCAAAATGGTCAATATGGATGAAATTTTAACATTTAATCTTTTGACTCCAAATGACTGTTGGATGTGAATTATGACTTTGTCAACTAAAATAAGTGTGTTTAAAGTCATTTCTGTGCCTCAAAGGGGTCAAAATTGAAGCTTTTGAGTAAGTAAAACTCTGTAAAAATGGCAATTTTGGTCACTGTGAGGGTTTAAAAAGTGGTTATTCAACATGAGGCACGATCCAATTGAAATTTTGAATCATTTTTGGTACAGTCCAAAAAATCAATTTTCGGATGAAAAACGATGACTCCGGACATGTCGAACGATCCCAAAAAGGTCAAAATGGATGAAATTTCAACATTTAATCTTTTGACTGTAAATGACTGTTGGATGTGAATTATGACTTTGTCAACTAAAATAAGTGTGTTTAAAGTCATTTCTGTGCCTGAAACGGGTCAAAATTAAAGCTTTTGAGTAAGCAAAACTCTGTAAAAATGGCAATTTTGGTCACTCTGAGGGTTTAAAAAGTGGTTATTCAACATGAGGCACGATCCAATTGACATTTTGAATCATTTTTGGTACAGTCCAAAAAATCAATTTTCGAATGAAAAACGATGACTCCGGACATGTCGAACGATCCCAAAAAGGTCAAAATGGATGAAATTTTAACATTTAATCTTTTGACTGTAAATGACTGTTGGATGTGAATTATGACTTTGTCAACTAAAATAAGTGTGTTTAAAGTCATTTCTGTGCCTGAAACGGGTCAAAATTGAAGCTTTTGAGTAAGCAAAACTCTGTAAAAATGGCAATTTTGGTCACTGTGAGGGTTTAAAAAGTGGTTATTCAACATGAGGCACGATCCAATTGACATTTTGAATCATTTTTGGTACACTCCAAAAAATCAATTTTCGGATGAAAAACGATGACTCCGGACATGTCGAACTATCCCAAAATGGTCAATATGGATGAAATTTTAACATTTAATCTTTTGACTGTAAATGACTGTTGGATGTGAATTATGACTTTGTCAACTAAAATAAGTGTGTTTAAAGTCATTTCTGTGCCTGAAACGGGTCAAAATTGAAGCTTTTGAGTAAGCAAAACTCTGTAAAAATGGCAATTTTGGTCACTCTGAGGGTTTAAAAAGTGGTTATTCAACATGAGGCACGATCCAATTGACATTTTGAATCATTTTTGGTACAGTCCAAAAAATCAATTTTCGAATGAAAAACGATGACTCCGGACATGTCGAACGATCCCAAAAAGGTCAAAATGGATGAAATTTTAACATTTAATCTTTTGACTGTAAATGACTGTTGGATGTGAATTATGACTTTGTCAACTAAAATAAGTGTGTTTAAAGTCATTTCTGTGCCTGAAACGGGTCAAAATTGAAGCTTTTGAGTAAGCAAAACTCTGTAAAAATGGCAATTTTGGTCACTGTGAGGGTTTAAAAAGTGGTTATTCAACATGAGGCACGATCCAATTGACATTTTGAATCATTTTTGGTACAGTCCAAAAAATCAATTTTCGGATGAAAAACTATGACTCCGGACATGTCGAACGATCCCAAAATGGTCAATATGGATGAAATTTTAACATTTAATCTTTTGACTGTAAATGACTGTTGGATGTGAATTATGACTTTGTCAACTAAAATAAGTGTGTTTAAAGTCGTTTCTGTGCCTCAAAGGGGTCAAAATTGAAGCTTTTGAGTAAGCAAAACTCTGTAAAAATGGCAATTTTGGTCACTCTGAGGGTTTAAAAAGTGGTTATTCAACATGAGGCACGATCCAATTGACATTTTGAATCATTTTTGGTACAGTCCAAAAAATCAATTTTCGAATGAAAAACGATGACTCCGGACATGTCGAACGATCCCAAAAAGGTCAAAATGGATGAAATTTTAACATTTAATCTTTTGACTGTAAATGACTGTTGGATGTGAATTATGACTTTGTCAACTAAAATAAGTGTGTTTAAAGTCATTTCTGTGCCTGAAACGGGTCAAAATTGAAGCTTTTGAGTAAGCAAAACTCTGTAAAAATGGCAATTTTGGTCACTGTGAGGGTTTAAAAAGTGGTTATTCAACATGAGGCACGATCCAATTGACATTTTGAATCATTTTTGGTACAGTCCAAAAAATCAATTTTCGGATGAAAAACTATGACTCCGGACATGTCGAACGATCCCAAAATGGTCAATATGGATGAAATTTTAACATTTAATCTTTTGACTGTAAATGACTGTTGGATGTGAATTATGACTTTGTCAACTAAAATAAGTGTGTTTAAAGTCATTTCTGTGCCTGAAACGGGTCAAAATTGAAGCTTTTGAGTAAGCAAAACTCTGTAAAAATGGCAATTTTGGTCACTCTGAGGGTTTAAAAAGTGGTTATTCAACATGAGGCACGATCCAATTGACATTTTGAATCATTTTTGGTACAGTCCAAAAAATCAATTTTCGGATGAAAAACGATGACTCCGGACATGTCGAACTATCCCAAAATGGTCAATATGGATGAAATTTTAACATTTAATCTTTTGACTCCAAATGACTGTTGGATGTGAATTATGACTTTGTCAACTAAAATAAGTGTGTTTAAAGTCATTTCTGTGCCTCAAAGGGGTCAAAATTGAAGCTTTTGAGTAAGTAAAACTCTGTAAAAATGGCAATTTTGGTCACTGTGAGGGTTTAAAAAGTGGTTATTCAACATGAGGCACGATCCAATTGAAATTTTGAATCATTTTTGGTACAGTCCAAAAAATCAATTTTCGGATGAAAAACGATGACTCCGGACATGTCGAACGATCCCAAAAAGGTCAAAATGGATGAAATTTTAACATTTAATCTTTTGAATGTAAATGACTGTTGGATGTGAATTATGACTTTGTCAACTAAAATAAGTGTGTTTAAAGTCATTTCTGTGCCTGAAACGGGTCAAAATTGAAGCTTTTGAGTAAACAAAACTCTGTAAAAATGGCAATTTTGGTCACTCTGAGGGTTTAAAAAGTGGTTATTCAACATGAGGCACGATCCAATTGACATTTTGAATCATTTTTGGTACAGTCCAAAAAATCAATTTTCGGATGAAAAACGATGACTCCAGACATGTCGAACGATCCCAAAATGGTCAATATGGATGAAATTTTAACATTTAATCTTTTGACTGTAAATGACTGTTGGATGTGAATTATGACTTTGTCAACTAAAATAAGTGTGTTTAAAGTCATTTCTGTGCCTGAAACGGGTCAAAATTGAAGCTTTTGAGTAAGCAAAACTCTGTAAAAATGGCAATTTTGGTCACTGTGAGGGTTTAAAAAGTGGTTATTCAACATGAGGCACGATCCAATTGACATTTTGAATCATTTTTGGTACAGTCCAAAAAATCAATTTTCGGATGAAAAACGATGACTCCGGACATGTCGAACTATCCCAAAATGGTCAATATGGATGAAATTTTAACATTTAATCTTTTGACTGTAAATGACTGTTGGATGTGAATTATGACTTTGTCAACTAAAATAAGTGTGTTTAAAGTAATTTCTGTGCCTGAAACGGGTCAAAATTGAAGCTTTTGAGTAAGCAAAACTCTGTAAAAATGGCAATTTTGGTCACTCTGAGGGTTTAAAAAGTGGTTATTCAACATGAGGCACGATCCAATTGACATTTTGAATCATTTTTGGTACAGTCCAAAAAATCAATTTTCGAATGAAAAACGATGACTCCGGACATGTCGAACGATCCCAAAAAGGTCAAAATGGATGAAATTTTAACATTTAATCTTTTGACTGTAAATGACTGTTGGATGTGAATTATGACTTTGTCAACTAAAATAAGTGTGTTTAAAGTCATTTCTGTGCCTGAAACGGGTCAAAATTGAAGCTTTTGAGTAAGCAAAACTCTGTAAAAATGGCAATTTTGGTCACTGTGAGGGTTTAAAAAGTGGTTATTCAACATGAGGCACGATCCAATTGACATTTTGAATCATTTTTGGTACACTCCAAAAAATCAATTTTCGGATGAAAAACGATGACTCCGGACATGTCGAACGATCCCAAAATGGTCAATATGGATGAAATTTTAACATTTAATCTTTTGACTGTAAATGACTGTTGGATGTGAATTATGACTTTGTCAACTAAAATAAGTGTGTTTAAAGTCATTTCTGTGCCTGAAACGGGTCAAAATTGAAGCTTTTGAGTAAGCAAAACTCTGTAAAAATGGCAATTTTGGTCACTCTGAGGGTTTAAAAAGTGGTTATTCAACATGAGGCACGATCCAATTGACATTTTGAATCATTTTTGGTACAGTCCAAAAAATCAATTTTCGAATGAAAAACGATGACTCCGGACATGTCGAACGATCCCAAAAAGGTCAAAATGGATGAAATTTTAACATTTAATCTTTTGACTGTAAATGACTGTTGGATGTGAATTATGACTTTGTCAACTAAAATAAGTGTGTTTAAAGTCATTTCTGTGCCTGAAACGGGTCAAAATTGAAGCTTTTGAGTAAGCAAAACTCTGTAAAAATGGCAATTTTGGTCACTGTGAGGGTTTAAAAAGTGGTTATTCAACATGAGGCACGATCCAATTGACATTTTGAATCATTTTTGGTACAGTCCAAAAAATCAATTTTCGGATGAAAAACTATGACTCCGGACATGTCGAACGATCCCAAAATGGTCAATATGGATGAAATTTTAACATTTAATCTTTTGACTGTAAATGACTGTTGGATGTGAATTATGACTTTGTCAACTAAAATAAGTGTGTTTAAAGTCGTTTCTGTGCCTCAAAGGGGTCAAAATTGAAGCTTTTGAGTAAGCAAAACTCTGTAAAAATGGCAATTTTGGTCACTCTGAGGGTTTAAAAAGTGGTTATTCAACATGAGGCCCGATCCAATTGACATTTTGAATCATTTTTGGTACAGTCCAAAAAATAAATTTTCGTATGAAAAACGATGACTCCGGACCTATCGAACGTTCCCAAAATGGTCTATAATGATGAAATTTTAACATTTAATCTTTTGAATCTAAATGACTGTTGGATGTGAATTATGACTTTGTCAACTACAATAAGTGTGTTTAAAGCCGTTTCTGTGCCTCAAAGGGGTCAAAATTGAAGCTTTTGAGTAATCAAAACTCTGTAAAAATGGCAATTTTGGTCACTGTGAGGGTTTAAAAAGTGGTTATTCAACATGAGCCACGATCCAATTGACATTTTGAATCATTTTTGGTACAGTCCAAAAAATCAATTTTCGGATGAAAAACGATGACTCCGGACATGTCGAACTATCCCAAAATGGTCAATATGGATGAAATTTTAACATTTAATCTTTTGACTCCAAATGACTGTTGGATGTGAATTATGACTTTGTCAACTAAAATAAGTGTGTTTAAAGTCATTTCTGTGCCTGAAACGGGTCAAAATTGAAGCTTTTGAGTAAACAAAACTCTGTAAAAATGGCAATTTTGGTCACTCTGAGGGTTTAAAAAGTGGTTATTCAACATGAGGCACGATCCAATTGACATTTTGAATCATTTTTGGTACAGTCCAAAAAATAAATTTTCGGATGAAAAACGATGACTCCGGACCTATCGAACGTTCCCAAAATGGTCTATAATGATGAAATTTTAACATTTAATCTTTTGAATCTAAATGACTGTTGGATGTGAATTATGACTTTGTCAACTAAAATAAGTGTGTTTAAAGTCATTTCTGTGCCTGAAACGGGTCAAAATTGAAGCTTTTGAGTAAGCAAAACTCTGTAAAAATGGCAATTTTGGTCACTGTGAGGGTTTAAAAAGTGGTTATTCAACATGAGGCACGATCCAATTGACATTTTGAATCATTTTTGGTACAGTCCAAAAAATCAATTTTCGGATGAAAAACTATGACTCCGGACATGTCGAACGATCCCAAAATGGTCAATATGGATGAAATTTTAACATTTAATCTTTTGACTGTAAATGACTGTTGGATGTGAATTATGACTTTGTCAACTAAAATAAGTGTGTTTAAAGTCATTTCTGTGCCTGAAACGGGTCAAAATTGAAGCTTTTGAGTAAGCAAAACTCTGTAAAAATGGCAATTTTGGTCACTCTGAGGGTTTAAAAAGTGGTTATTCAACATGAGGCCCGATCCAATTGACATTTTGAATCATTTTTGGTACAGTCCAAAAAATAAATTTTCGGATGAAAAACGATGACTCCGGACCTATCGAACGTTCCCAAAATGGTCTATAATGATGAAATTTTAACATTTAATCTTTTGAATCTAAATGACTGTTGGATGTGAATTATGACTTTGTCAACTACAATAAGTGTGTTTAAAGCCGTTTCTGTGCCTCAAAGGGGTCAAAATTGAAGCTTTTGAGTAATCAAAACTCTGTAAAAATGGCAATTTTGGTCACTGTGAGGGTTTAAAAAGTGGTTATTCAACATGAGCCACGATCCAATTGACATTTTGAATCATTTTTGGTACAGTCCAAAAAATCAATTTTCGGATGAAAAACGATGACTCCGGACATGTCGAACTATCCCAAAATGGTCAATATGGATGAAATTTTAACATTTAATCTTTTGACTCCAAATGACTGTTGGATGTGAATTATGACTTTGTCAACTAAAATAAGTGTGTTTAAAGTCATTTCTGTGCCTCAAAGGGGTCAAAATTGAAGCTTTTGAGTAAGTAAAACTCTGTAAAAATGGCAATTTTGGTCACTGTGAGGGTTTAAAAAGTGGTTATTCAACATGAGGCACGATCCAATTGAAATTTTGAATCATTTTTGGTACAGTCCAAAAAATCAATTTTCGGATGAAAAACGATGACTCCGGACATGTCGAACGATCCCAAAAAGGTCAAAATGGATGAAATTTTAACATTTAATCTTTTGACTGTAAATGACTGTTGGATGTGAATTATGACTTTGTCAACTAAAATAAGTGTGTTTAAAGTCATTTCTGTGCCTGAAACGGGTCAAAATTGAAGCTTTTGAGTAAACAAAACTCTGTAAAAATGGCAATTTTGGTCACTCTGAGGGTTTAAAAAGTGGTTATTCAACATGAGGCACGATCCAATTGACATTTTGAATCATTTTTGGTACAGTCCAAAAAATAAATTTTCGGATGAAAAACGATGACTCCGGACCTATCGAACGTTCCCAAAATGGTCTATAATGATGAAATTTTAACATTTAATCTTTTGACTGTAAATGACTGTTGGATGTGAATTATGACTTTGTCAACTAAAATAAGTGTGTTTAAAGTCATTTCTGTGCCTGAAACGGGTCAAAATTGAAGCTTTTGAGTAAGCAAAACTCTGTAAAAATGGCAATTTTGGTCACTGTGAGGGTTTAAAAAGTGGTTATTCAACATGAGGCACGATCCAATTGACATTTTGAATCATTTTTGGTACAGTCCAAAAAATCAATTTTCGGATGAAAAACTATGACTCCGGACATGTCGAACGATCCCAAAATGGTCAATATGGATGAAATTTTAACATTTAATCTTTTGACTGTAAATGACTGTTGGATGTGAATTATGACTTTGTCAACTAAAATAAGTGTGTTTAAAGTCATTTCTGTGCCTGAAACGGGTCAAAATTGAAGCTTTTGAGTAAGCAAAACTCTGTAAAAATGGCAATTTTGGTCACTGTGAGGGTTTAAAAAGTGGTTATTCAACATGAGGCACGATCCAATTGACATTTTGAATCATTTTTGGTACAGTCCAAAAAATCAATTTTCGGATGAAAAACTATGACTCCGGACATGTCGAACGATCCCAAAATGGTCAATATGGATGAAATTTTAACATTTAATCTTTTGACTGTAAATGACTGTTGGATGTGAATTATGACTTTGTCAACTAAAATAAGTGTGTTTAAAGTCATTTCTGTGCCTGAAACGGGTCAAAATTGAAGCTTTTGAGTAAGCAAAACTCTGTAAAAATGGCAATTTTGGTCACTCTGAGGGTTTAAAAAGTGGTTATTCAACATGAGGCACGATCCAATTGACATTTTGAATCATTTTTGGTACAGTCCAAAAAATCAATTTTCGGATGAAAAACTATGACTCCGGACATGTCGAACTATCCCAAAATGGTCAATATGGATGAAATTTTAACATTTAATCTTTTGACTCCAAATGACTGTTGGATGTGAATTATGACTTTGTCAACTAAAATAAGTGTGTTTAAAGTCATTTCTGTGCCTCAAAGGGGTCAAAATTGAAGCTTTTGAGTAAGTAAAACTCTGTAAAAATGGCAATTTTGGTCACTGTGAGGGTTTAAAAAGTGGTTATTCAACATGAGGCACGATCCAATTGAAATTTTGAATCATTTTTGGTACAGTCCAAAAAATCAATTTTCGGATGAAAAACGATGACTCCGGACATGTCGAACGATCCCAAAAAGGTCAAAATGGATGAAATTTTAACATTTAATCTTTTGAATGTAAATGACTGTTGGATGTGAATTATGACTTTGTCAACTAAAATAAGTGTGTTTAAAGTCATTTCTGTGCCTGAAACGGGTCAAAATTGAAGCTTTTGAGTAAACAAAACTCTGTAAAAATGGCAATTTTGGTCACTCTGAGGGTTTAAAAAGTGGTTATTCAACATGAGGCACGATCCAATTGACATTTTGAATCATTTTTGGTACAGTCCAAAAAATCAATTTTCGGATGAAAAACGATGACTCCAGACATGTCGAACGATCCCAAAATGGTCAATATGGATGAAATTTTAACATTTAATCTTTTGACTGTAAATGACTGTTGGATGTGAATTATGACTTTGTCAACTAAAATAAGTGTGTTTAAAGTCGTTTCTGTGCCTCAAAGGGGTCAAAATTGAAGCTTTTGAGTAAGCAAAACTCTGTAAAAATGGCAATTTTGGTCACTCTGAGGGTTTAAAAAGTGGTTATTCAACATGAGGCCCGATCCAATTGACATTTTGAATCATTTTTGGTACAGTCCAAAAAATAAATTTTCGGATTAAAAACGATGACTCCGGACCTATCGAACGTTCCCAAAATGGTCTATAATGATGAAATTTTAACATTTAATCTTTTGAATCTAAATGACTGTTGGATGTGAATTATGACTTTGTCAACTACAATAAGTGTGTTTAAAGCCGTTTCTGTGCCTCAAAGGGGTCAAAATTGAAGCTTTTGAGTAATCAAAACTCTGTAAAAATGGCAATTTTGGTCACTGTGAGGGTTTAAAAAGTGGTTATTCAACATGAGCCACGATCCAATTGACATTTTGAATCATTTTTGGTACAGTCCAAAAAATCAATTTTCGGATGAAAAACGATGACTCCGGACATGTCGAACTATCCCAAAATGGTCAATATGGATGAAATTTTAACATTTAATCTTTTGACTCCAAATGACTGTTGGATGTGAATTATGACTTTGTCAACTAAAATAAGTGTGTTTAAAGTCATTTCTGTGCCTCAAAGGGGTCAAAATTGAAGCTTTTGAGTAAGTAAAACTCTGTAAAAATGGCAATTTTGGTCACTGTGAGGGTTTAAAAAGTGGTTATTCAACATGAGGCACGATCCAATTGAAATTTTGAATCATTTTTGGTACAGTCCAAAAAATCAATTTTCGGATGAAAAACGATGACTCCGGACATGTCGAACGATCCCAAAAAGGTCAAAATGGATGAAATTTTAACATTTAATCTTTTGACTGTAAATGACTGTTGGATGTGAATTATGACTTTGTCAACTAAAATAAGTGTGTTTAAAGTCATTTCTGTGCCTGAAACGGGTCAAAATTGAAGCTTTTGAGTAAACAAAACTCTGTAAAAATGGCAATTTTGGTCACTCTGAGGGTTTAAAAAGTGGTTATTCAACATGAGGCACGATCCAATTGACATTTTGAATCATTTTTGGTACAGTCCAAAAAATAAATTTTCGGATGAAAAACGATGACTCCGGACCTATCGAACGTTCCCAAAATGGTCTATAATGATGAAATTTTAACATTTAATCTTTTGAATCTAAATGACTGTTGGATGTGAATTATGACTTTGTCAACTAAAATAAGTGTGTTTAAAGTCATTTCTGTGCCTGAAACGGGTCAAAATTGAAGCTTTTGAGTAAGCAAAACTCTGTAAAAATGGCAATTTTGGTCACTGTGAGGGTTTAAAAAGTGGTTATTCAACATGAGGCACGATCCAATTGACATTTTGAATCATTTTTGGTACAGTCCAAAAAATCAATTTTCGGATGAAAAACTATGACTCCGGACATGTCGAACGATCCCAAAATGGTCAATATGGATGAAATTTTAACATTTAATCTTTTGACTGTAAATGACTGTTGGATGTGAATTATGACTTTGTCAACTAAAATAAGTGTGTTTAAAGTCATTTCTGTGCCTGAAACGGGTCAAAATTGAAGCTTTTGAGTAAGCAAAACTCTGTAAAAATGGCAATTTTGGTCACTCTGAGGGTTTAAAAAGTGGTTATTCAACATGAGGCACGATCCAATTGACATTTTGAATCATTTTTGGTACAGTCCAAAAAATCAATTTTTGGATGAAAAACGATGACTCCGGACATGTCGAACTATCCCAAAATGGTCAATATGGATGAAATTTTAACATTTAATCTTTTGACTCCAAATGACTGTTGGATGTGAATTATGACTTTGTCAACTAAAATAAGTGTGTTTAAAGTCATTTCTGTGCCTCAAAGGGGTCAAAATTGAAGCTTTTGAGTAAGTAAAACTCTGTAAAAATGGCAATTTTGGTCACTGTGAGGGTTTAAAAAGTGGTTATTCAACATGAGGCACGATCCAATTGAAATTTTGAATCATTTTTGGTACAGTCCAAAAAATCAATTTTCGGATGAAAAACGATGACTCCGGACATGTCGAACGATCCCAAAAAGGTCAAAATGGATGAAATTTTAACATTTAATCTTTTGACTGTAAATGACTGTTGGATGTGAATTATGACTTTGTCAACTAAAATAAGTGTGTTTAAAGTCATTTCTGTGCCTGAAACGGGTCAAAATTGAAGCTTTTGAGTAAACAAAACTCTGTAAAAATGGCAATTTTGGTCACTCTGAGGGTTTAAAAAGTGGTTATTCAACATGAGGCACGATCCAATTGACATTTTGAATCATTTTTGGTACAGTCCAAAAAATCAATTTTCGGATGAAAAACGATGACTCCAGACATGTCGAACGATCCCAAAATGGTCAATATGGATGAAATTTTAACATTTAATCTTTTGACTGTAAATGACTGTTGGATGTGAATTATGACTTTGTCAACTAAAATAAGTGTGTTTAAAGTCGTTTCTGTGCCTCAAAGGGGTCAAAATTGAAGCTTTTGAGTAAGCAAAACTCTGTAAAAATGGCAATTTTGGTCACTCTGAGGGTTTAAAAAGTGGTTATTCAACATGAGGCCCGATCCAATTGACATTTTGAATCATTTTTGGTACAGTCCAAAAAATAAATTTTCGGATGAAAAACGATGACTCCGGACCTATCGAACGTTCCCAAAATGGTCTATAATGATGAAATTTTAACATTTAATCTTTTGAATCTAAATGACTGTTGGATGTGAATTATGACTTTGTCAACTACAATAAGTGTGTTTAAAGCCGTTTCTGTGCCTCAAAGGGGTCAAAATTGAAGCTTTTGAGTAAGTAAAACTCTGTAAAAATGGCAATTTTGGTCACTGTGAGGGTTTAAAAAGTGGTTATTCAACATGAGGCACGATCCAATTGAAATTTTGAATCATTTTTGGTACAGTCCAAAAAATCAATTTTCGGATGAAAAACGATGACTCCGGACATGTCGAACGATCCCAAAAAGGTCAAAATGGATGAAATTTTAACATTTAATCTTTTGACTGTAAATGACTGTTGGATGTGAATTATGACTTTGTCAACTAAAATAAGTGTGTTTAAAGTCATTTCTGTGCCTGAAACGGGTCAAAATTGAAGCTTTTGAGTAAACAAAACTCTGTAAAAATGGCAATTTTGGTCACTCTGAGGGTTTAAAAAGTGGTTATTCAACATGAGGCACGATCCAATTGACATTTTGAATCATTTTTGGTACAGTCCAAAAAATAAATTTTCGGATGAAAAACGATGACTCCGGACCTATCGAACGTTCCCAAAATGGTCTATAATGATGAAATTTTAACATTTAATCTTTTGAATCTAAATGACTGTTGGATGTGCATTATGACTTTGTCAACTAAAATAAGTGTGTTTAAAGTCATTTCTGTGCCTGAAACGGGTCAAAATTGAAGCTTTTGAGTAAGCAAAACTCTGTAAAAATGGCAATTTTGGTCACTGTGAGGGTTTAAAAAGTGGTTATTCAACATGAGGCACGATCCAATTGACATTTTGAATCATTTTTGGTACAGTCCAAAAAATCAATTTTCGGATGAAAAACTATGACTCCGGACATGTCGAACGATCCCAAAATGGTCAATATGGATGAAATTTTAACATTTAATCTTTTGACTGTAAATGACTGTTGGATGTGAATTATGACTTTGTCAACTAAAATAAGTGTGTTTAAAGTCATTTCTGTGCCTGAAACGGGTCAAAATTGAAGCTTTTGAGTAAGCAAAACTCTGTAAAAATGGCAATTTTGGTCACTCTGAGGGTTTAAAAAGTGGTTATTCAACATGAGGCCCGATCCAATTGACATTTTGAATCATTTTTGGTACAGTCCAAAAAATAAATTTTCGGATGAAAAACGATGACTCCGGACCTATCGAACGTTCCCAAAATGGTCTATAATGATGAAATTTTAACATTTAATCTTTTGAATCTAAATGACTGTTGGATGTGAATTATGACTTTGTCAACTACAATAAGTGTGTTTAAAGCCGTTTCTGTGCCTCAAAGGGGTCAAAATTGAAGCTTTTGAGTAATCAAAACTCTGTAAAAATGGCAATTTTGGTCACTGTGAGGGTTTAAAAAGTGGTTATTCAACATGAGCCACGATCCAATTGACATTTTGAATCATTTTTGGTACAGTCCAAAAAATCAATTTTCGGATGAAAAACGATGACTCCGGACATGTCGAACTATCCCAAAATGGTCAATATGGATGAAATTTTAACATTTAATCTTTTGACTCCAAATGACTGTTGGATGTGAATTATGACTTTGTCAACTAAAATAAGTGTGTTTAAAGTCATTTCTGTGCCTCAAAGGGGTCAAAATTGAAGCTTTTGAGTAAGTAAAACTCTGTAAAAATGGCAATTTTGGTCACTGTGAGGGTTTAAAAAGTGGTTATTCAACATGAGGCACGATCCAATTGAAATTTTGAATCATTTTTGGTACAGTCCAAAAAATCAATTTTCGGATGAAAAACGATGACTCCGGACATGTCGAACGATCCCAAAAAGGTCAAAATGGATGAAATTTTAACATTTAATCTTTTGACTGTAAATGACTGTTGGATGTGAATTATGACTTTGTCAACTAAAATAAGTGTGTTTAAAGTCATTTCTGTGCCTGAAACGGGTCAAAATTGAAGCTTTTGAGTAAACAAAACTCTGTAAAAATGGCAATTTTGGTCACTCCGAGGGTTTAAAAAGTGGTTATTCAACATGAGGCACGATCCAATTGACATTTTGAATCATTTTTGGTACAGTCCAAAAAATAAATTTTCGGATGAAAAACGATGACTCCGGACCTATCGAACGTTCCCAAAATGGTCTATAATGATGAAATTTTAACATTTAATCTTTTGAATCTAAATGACTGTTGGATGTGAATTATGACTTTGTCAACTAAAATAAGTGTGTTTAAAGTCATTTCTGTGCCTGAAACGGGTCAAAATTGAAGCTTTTGAGTAAGCAAAACTCTGTAAAAATGGCAATTTTGGTCACTGTGAGGGTTTAAAAAGTGGTTATTCAACATGAGGCACGATCCAATTGACATTTTGAATCATTTTTGGTACAGTCCAAAAAATCAATTTTCGGATGAAAAACGATGACTCCGGACATGTCGAACTATCCCAAAATGGTCAATATGGATGAAATTTTAACATTTAATCTTTTGACTCCAAATGACTGTTGGATGTGAATTATGACTTTGTCAACTAAAATAAGTGTGTTTAAAGTCATTTCTGTGCCTCAAAGGGGTCAAAATTGAAGCTTTTGAGTAAGTAAAACTCTGTAAAAATGGCAATTTTGGTCACTGTGAGGGTTTAAAAAGTGGTTATTCAACATGAGGCACGATCCAATTGAAATTTTGAATCATTTTTGGTACAGTCCAAAAAATCAATTTTCGGATGAAAAACGATGACTCCGGACATGTCGAACGATCCCAAAAAGGTCAAAATGGATGAAATTTCAACATTTAATCTTTTGACTGTAAATGACTGTTGGATGTGAATTATGACTTTGTCAACTAAAATAAGTGTGTTTAAAGTCATTTCTGTGCCTGAAACGGGTCAAAATTGAAGCTTTTGAGTAAGCAAAACTCTGTAAAAATGTCAATTTTGGTCACTGTGAGGGTTTAAAAAGTGGTTATTCAACATGAGGCACGATCCAATTGACATTTTGAATCATTTTTGGTACAGTCCAAAAAATCAATTTTCGGATGAAAAACGATGACTCCGGACATGTCGAACTATCCCAAAATGGTCAATATGGATGAAATTTTAACATTTAATCTTTTGACTGTAAATGACTGTTGGATGTGAATTATGACTTTGTCAACTAAAATAAGTGTGTTTAAAGTAATTTCTGTGCCTGAAACGGGTCAAAATTGAAGCTTTTGAGTAAGCAAAACTCTGTAAAAATGGCAATTTTGGTCACTCTGAGGGTTTAAAAAGTGGTTATTCAACATGAGGCACGATCCAATTGACATTTTGAATCATTTTTGGTACAGTCCAAAAAATCAATTTTCGAATGAAAAACGATGACTCCGGACATGTCGAACGATCCCAAAAAGGTCAAAATGGATGAAATTTTAACATTTAATCTTTTGACTGTAAATGACTGTTGGATGTGAATTATGACTTTGTCAACTAAAATAAGTGTGTTTAAAGTCATTTCTCTGCCTGAAACGGGTCAAAATTGAAGCTTTTGAGTAAGCAAAACTCTGTAAAAATGGCAATTTTGGTCACTGTGAGGGTTTAAAAAGTGGTTATTCAACATGAGGCACGATCCAATTGACATTTTGAATCATTTTTGGTACACTCCAAAACATCAATTTTCGGATGAAAAACGATGACTCCGGACATGTCGAACTATCCCAAAATGGTCAATATGGATGAAATTTTAACATTTAATCTTTTGACTGTAAATGACTGTTGGATGTGAATTATGACTTTGTCAACTAAAATAAGTGTGTTTAAAGTCATTTCTGTGCCTGAAACGGGTCAAAATTGAAGCTTTTGAGTAAGCAAAACTCTGTAAAAATGGCAATTTTGGTCACTCTGAGGGTTTAAAAAGTGGTTATTCAACATGAGGCACGATCCAATTGACATTTTGAATCATTTTTGGTACAGTCCAAAAAATCAATTTTCGAATGAAAAACGATGACTCCGGACATGTCGAACGATCCCAAAAAGGTCAAAATGGATGAAATTTTAACATTTAATCTTTTGACTGTAAATGACTGTTGGATGTGAATTATGACTTTGTCAACTAAAATAAGTGTGTTTAAAGTCATTTCTGTGCCTGAAACGGGTCAAAATTGAAGCTTTTGAGTAAGCAAAACTCTGTAAAAATGGCAATTTTGGTCACTGTGAGGGTTTAAAAAGTGGTTATTCAACATGAGGCACGATCCAATTGACATTTTGAATCATTTTTGGTACAGTCCAAAAAATCAATTTTCGGATGAAAAACTATGACTCCGGACATGTCGAACGATCCCAAAATGGTCAATATGGATGAAATTTTAACATTTAATCTTTTGACTGTAAATGACTGTTGGATGTGAATTATGACTTTGTCAACTAAAATAAGTGTGTTTAAAGTCGTTTCTGTGCCTCAAAGGGGTCAAAATTGAAGCTTTTGAGTAAGCAAAACTCTGTAAAAATGGCAATTTTGGTCACTCTGAGGGTTTAAAAAGTGGTTATTCAACATGAGGCACGATCCAATTGACATTTTGAATCATTTTTGGTACAGTCCAAAAAATCAATTTTCGAATGAAAAACGATGACTCCGGACATGTCGAACGATCCCAAAAAGGTCAAAATGGATGAAATTTTAACATTTAATCTTTTGACTGTAAATGACTGTTGGATGTGAATTATGACTTTGTCAACTAAAATAAGTGTGTTTAAAGTCATTTCTGTGCCTGAAACGGGTCAAAATTGAAGCTTTTGAGTAAGCAAAACTCTGTAAAAATGGCAATTTTGGTCACTGTGAGGGTTTAAAAAGTGGTTATTCAACATGAGGCACGATCCAATTGACATTTTGAATCATTTTTGGTACAGTCCAAAAAATCAATTTTCGGATGAAAAACTATGACTCCGGACATGTCGAACGATCCCAAAATGGTCAATATGGATGAAATTTTAACATTTAATCTTTTGACTGTAAATGACTGTTGGATGTGAATTATGACTTTGTCAACTAAAATAAGTGTGTTTAAAGTCATTTCTGTGCCTGAAACGGGTCAAAATTGAAGCTTTTGAGTAAACAAAACTCTGTAAAAATGGCAATTTTGGTCACTCTGAGGGTTTAAAAAGTGGTTATTCAACATGAGGCACGATCCAATTGACATTTTGAATCATTTTTGGTACAGTCCAAAAAATCAATTTTCGGATGAAAAACGATGACTCCAGACATGTCGAACGATCCCAAAATGGTCAATATGGATGAAATTTTAACATTTAATCTTTTGACTGTAAATGACTGTTGGATGTGAATTATGACTTTGTCAACTAAAATAAGTGTGTTTAAAGTCGTTTCTGTGCCTCAAAGGGGTCAAAATTGAAGCTTTTGAGTAAGCAAAACTCTGTAAAAATGGCAATTTTGGTCACTCTGAGGGTTTAAAAAGTGGTTATTCAACATGAGGCCCGATCCAATTGACATTTTGAATCATTTTTGGTACAGTCCAAAAAATAAATTTTCGGATGAAAAACGATGACTCCGGACCTATCGAACGTTCCCAAAATGGTCTATAATGATGAAATTTTAACATTTAATCTTTTGAATCTAAATGACTGTTGGATGTGAATTATGACTTTGTCAACTACAATAAGTGTGTTTAAAGCCGTTTCTGTGCCTCAAAGGGGTCAAAATTGAAGCTTTTGAGTAAGTAAAACTCTGTAAAAATGGCAATTTTGGTCACTGTGAGGGTTTAAAAAGTGGTTATTCAACATGAGGCACGATCCAATTGAAATTTTGAATCATTTTTGGTACAGTCCAAAAAATCAATTTTCGGATGAAAAACGATGACTCCGGACATGTCGAACGATCCCAAAAAGGTCAAAATGGATGAAATTTTAACATTTAATCTTTTGACTGTAAATGACTGTTGGATGTGAATTATGACTTTGTCAACTAAAATAAGTGTGTTTAAAGTCATTTCTGTGCCTGAAACGGGTCAAAATTGAAGCTTTTGAGTAAACAAAACTCTGTAAAAATGGCAATTTTGGTCACTCTGAGGGTTTAAAAAGTGGTTATTCAACATGAGGCACGATCCAATTGACATTTTGAATCATTTTTGGTACAGTCCAAAAAATAAATTTTCGGATGAAAAACGATGACTCCGGACCTATCGAACGTTCCCAAAATGGTCTATAATGATGAAATTTTAACATTTAATCTTTTGAATCTAAATGACTGTTGGATGTGCATTATGACTTTGTCAACTAAAATAAGTGTGTTTAAAGTCATTTCTGTGCCTGAAACGGGTCAAAATTGAAGCTTTTGAGTAAGCAAAACTCTGTAAAAATGGCAATTTTGGTCACTGTGAGGGTTTAAAAAGTGGTTATTCAACATGAGGCACGATCCAATTGACATTTTGAATCATTTTTGGTACAGTCCAAAAAATCAATTTTCGGATGAAAAACTATGACTCCGGACATGTCGAACGATCCCAAAATGGTCAATATGGATGAAATTTTAACATTTAATCTTTTGACTGTAAATGACTGTTGGATGTGAATTATGACTTTGTCAACTAAAATAAGTGTGTTTAAAGTCATTTCTGTGCCTGAAACGGGTCAAAATTGAAGCTTTTGAGTAAGCAAAACTCTGTAAAAATGGCAATTTTGGTCACTCTGAGGGTTTAAAAAGTGGTTATTCAACATGAGGCCCGATCCAATTGACATTTTGAATCATTTTTGGTACAGTCCAAAAAATAAATTTTCGGATGAAAAACGATGACTCCGGACCTATCGAACGTTCCCAAAATGGTCTATAATGATGAAATTTTAACATTTAATCTTTTGAATCTAAATGACTGTTGGATGTGAATTATGACTTTGTCAACTACAATAAGTGTGTTTAAAGCCGTTTCTGTGCCTCAAAGGGGTCAAAATTGAAGCTTTTGAGTAATCAAAACTCTGTAAAAATGGCAATTTTGGTCACTGTGAGGGTTTAAAAAGTGGTTATTCAACATGAGCCACGATCCAATTGACATTTTGAATCATTTTTGGTACAGTCCAAAAAATCAATTTTCGGATGAAAAACGATGACTCCGGACATGTCGAACTATCCCAAAATGGTCAATATGGATGAAATTTTAACATTTAATCTTTTGACTCCAAATGACTGTTGGATGTGAATTATGACTTTGTCAACTAAAATAAGTGTGTTTAAAGTCATTTCTGTGCCTCAAAGGGGTCAAAATTGAAGCTTTTGAGTAAGTAAAACTCTGTAAAAATGGCAATTTTGGTCACTGTGAGGGTTTAAAAAGTGGTTATTCAACATGAGGCACGATCCAATTGAAATTTTGAATCATTTTTGGTACAGTCCAAAAAATCAATTTTCGGATGAAAAACGATGACTCCGGACATGTCGAACGATCCCAAAAAGGTCAAAATGGATGAAATTTTAACATTTAATCTTTTGACTGTAAATGACTGTTGGATGTGAATTATGACTTTGTCAACTAAAATAAGTGTGTTTAAAGTCATTTCTGTGCCTGAAACGGGTCAAAATTGAAGCTTTTGAGTAAACAAAACTCTGTAAAAATGGCAATTTTGGTCACTCCGAGGGTTTAAAAAGTGGTTATTCAACATGAGGCACGATCCAATTGACATTTTGAATCATTTTTGGTACAGTCCAAAAAATAAATTTTCGGATGAAAAACGATGACTCCGGACCTATCGAACGTTCCCAAAATGGTCTATAATGATGAAATTTTAACATTTAATCTTTTGAATCTAAATGACTGTTGGATGTGAATTATGACTTTGTCAACTAAAATAAGTGTGTTTAAAGTCATTTCTGTGCCTGAAACGGGTCAAAATTGAAGCTTTTGAGTAAGCAAAACTCTGTAAAAATGGCAATTTTGGTCACTGTGAGGGTTTAAAAAGTGGTTATTCAACATGAGGCACGATCCAATTGACATTTTGAATCATTTTTGGTACAGTCCAAAAAATCAATTTTCCGATGAAAAACGATGACTCCGGACATGTCGAACTATCCCAAAATGGTCAATATGGATGAAATTTTAACATTTAATCTTTTGACTCCAAATGACTGTTGGATGTGAATTATGACTTTGTCAACTAAAATAAGTGTGTTTAAAGTCATTTCTGTGCCTCAAAGGGGTCAAAATTGAAGCTTTTGAGTAAGTAAAACTCTGTAAAAATGGCAATTTTGGTCACTGTGAGGGTTTAAAAAGTGGTTATTCAACATGAGGCACGATCCAATTGAAATTTTGAATCATTTTTGGTACAGTCCAAAAAATCAATTTTCGGATGAAAAACGATGACTCCGGACATGTCGAACGATCCCAAAAAGGTCAAAATGGATGAAATTTCAACATTTAATCTTTTGACTGTAAATGACTGTTGGATGTGAATTATGACTTTGTCAACTAAAATAAGTGTGTTTAAAGTCATTTCTGTGCCTGAAACGGGTCAAAATTGAAGCTTTTGAGTAAGCAAAACTCTGTAAAAATGTCAATTTTGGTCACTGTGAGGGTTTAAAAAGTGGTTATTCAACATGAGGCACGATCCAATTGACATTTTGAATCATTTTTGGTACAGTCCAAAAAATCAATTTTCGGATGAAAAACGATGACTCCGGACATGTCGAACTATCCCAAAATGGTCAATATGGATGAAATTTTAACATTTAATCTTTTGACTGTAAATGACTGTTGGATGTGAATTATGACTTTGTCAACTAAAATAAGTGTGTTTAAAGTAATTTCTGTGCCTGAAACGGGTCAAAATTGAAGCTTTTGAGTAAGCAAAACTCTGTAAAAATGGCAATTTTGGTCACTCTGAGGGTTTAAAAAGTGGTTATTCAACATGAGGCACGATCCAATTGACATTTTGAATCATTTTTGGTACAGTCCAAAAAATCAATTTTCGAATGAAAAACGATGACTCCGGACATGTCGAACGATCCCAAAAAGGTCAAAATGGATGAAATTTTAACATTTAATCTTTTGACTGTAAATGACTGTTGGATGTGAATTATGACTTTGTCAACTAAAATAAGTGTGTTTAAAGTCATTTCTCTGCCTGAAACGGGTCAAAATTGAAGCTTTTGAGTAAGCAAAACTCTGTAAAAATGGCAATTTTGGTCACTGTGAGGGTTTAAAAAGTGGTTATTCAACATGAGGCACGATCCAATTGACATTTTGAATCATTTTTGGTACACTCCAAAACATCAATTTTCGGATGAAAAACGATGACTCCGGACATGTCGAACTATCCCAAAATGGTCAATATGGATGAAATTTTAACATTTAATCTTTTGACTGTAAATGACTGTTGGATGTGAATTATGACTTTGTCAACTAAAATAAGTGTGTTTAAAGTCATTTCTGTGCCTGAAACGGGTCAAAATTGAAGCTTTTGAGTAAGCAAAACTCTGTAAAAATGGCAATTTTGGTCACTCTGAGGGTTTAAAAAGTGGTTATTCAACATGAGGCACGATCCAATTGACATTTTGAATCATTTTTGGTACAGTCCAAAAAATCAATTTTCGAATGAAAAACGATGACTCCGGACATGTCGAACGATCCCAAAAAGGTCAAAATGGATGAAATTTTAACATTTAATCTTTTGACTGTAAATGACTGTTGGATGTGAATTATGACTTTGTCAACTAAAATAAGTGTGTTTAAAGTCATTTCTGTGCCTGAAACGGGTCAAAATTGAAGCTTTTGAGTAAGCAAAACTCTGTAAAAATGGCAATTTTGGTCACTGTGAGGGTTTAAAAAGTGGTTATTCAACATGAGGCACGATCCAATTGACATTTTGAATCATTTTTGGTACAGTCCAAAAAATCAATTTTCGGATGAAAAACTATGACTCCGGACATGTCGAACGATCCCAAAATGGTCAATATGGATGAAATTTTAACATTTAATCTTTTGACTGTAAATGACTGTTGGATGTGAATTATGACTTTGTCAACTAAAATAAGTGTGTTTAAAGTCGTTTCTGTGCCTCAAAGGGGTCAAAATTGAAGCTTTTGAGTAAGCAAAACT
Organism: Lissotriton vulgaris; assembly: GCF_964263255.1. Taxonomy (NCBI): domain Eukaryota; kingdom Metazoa; phylum Chordata; class Amphibia; order Caudata; family Salamandridae; genus Lissotriton; species Lissotriton vulgaris. The sequence continues at coordinate 227,887 of NW_028244490.1, forward strand.
CTGTAAAAATGGCAATTTTGGTCACTCTGAGGGTTTAAAAAGTGGTTATTCAACATGAGGCACGATCCAATTGACATTTTGAATCATTTTTGGTACAGTCCAAAAAATCAATTTTCGAATGAAAAACGATGACTCCGGACATGTCGAACGATCCCAAAAAGGTCAAAATGGATGAAATTTTAACATTTAATCTTTTGACTGTAAATGACTGTTGGATGTGAATTATGACTTTGTCAACTAAAATAAGTGTGTTTAAAGTCATTTCTGTGCCTGAAACGGGTCAAAATTGAAGCTTTTGAGTAAGCAAAACTCTGTAAAAATGGCAATTTTGGTCACTGTGAGGGTTTAAAAAGTGGTTATTCAACATGAGGCACGATCCAATTGACATTTTGAATCATTTTTGGTACAGTCCAAAAAATCAATTTTCGGATGAAAAACTATGACTCCGGACATGTCGAACGATCCCAAAATGGTCAATATGGATGAAATTTTAACATTTAATCTTTTGACTGTAAATGACTGTTGGATGTGAATTATGACTTTGTCAACTAAAATAAGTGTGTTTAAAGTCATTTCTGTGCCTGAAACGGGTCAAAATTGAAGCTTTTGAGTAAGCAAAACTCTGTAAAAATGGCAATTTTGGTCACTCTGAGGGTTTAAAAAGTGGTTATTCAACATGAGGCACGATCCAATTGACATTTTGAATCATTTTTGGTACAGTCCAAAAAATCAATTTTCGGATGAAAAACGATGACTCCGGACATGTCGAACTATCCCAAAATGGTCAATATGGATGAAATCTTAACATTTAATCTTTTGACTCCAAATGACTGTTGGATGTGAATTATGACTTTGTCAACTAAAATAAGTGTGTTTAAAGTCATTTCTGTGCCTCAAAGGGGTCAAAATTGAAGCTTTTGAGTAAGTAAAACTCTGTAAAAATGGCAATTTTGGTCACTGTGAGGGTTTAAAAAGTGGTTATTCAACATGAGGCACGATCCAATTGAAATTTTGAATCATTTTTGGTACAGTCCAAAAAATCAATTTTCGGATGAAAAACGATGACTCCGGACATGTCGAACGATCCCAAAAAGGTCAAAATGGATGAAATTTTAACATTTAATCTTTTGAATGTAAATGACTGTTGGATGTGAATTATGACTTTGTCAACTAAAATAAGTGTGTTTAAAGTCATTTCTGTGCCTGAAACGGGTCAAAATTGAAGCTTTTGAGTAAACAAAACTCTGTAAAAATGGCAATTTTGGTCACTCTGAGGGTTTAAAAAGTGGTTATTCAACATGAGGCACGATCCAATTGACATTTTGAATCATTTTTGGTACAGTCCAAAAAATCAATTTTCGGATGAAAAACGATGACTCCAGACATGTCGAACGATCCCAAAATGGTCAATATGGATGAAATTTTAACATTTAATCTTTTGACTGTAAATGACTGTTGGATGTGAATTATGACTTTGTCAACTAAAATAAGTGTGTTTAAAGTCATTTCTGTGCCTGAAACGGGTCAAAATTGAAGCTTTTGAGTAAGCAAAACTCTGTAAAAATGGCAATTTTGGTCACTGTGAGGGTTTAAAAAGTGGTTATTCAACATGAGGCACGATCCAATTGACATTTTGAATCATTTTTGGTACAGTCCAAAAAATCAATTTTCGGATGAAAAACGATGACTCCGGACATGTCGAACTATCCCAAAATGGTCAATATGGATGAAATTTTAACATTTAATCTTTTGACTGTAAATGACTGTTGGATGTGAATTATGACTTTGTCAACTAAAATAAGTGTGTTTAAAGTAATTTCTGTGCCTGAAACGGGTCAAAATTGAAGCTTTTGAGTAAGCAAAACTCTGTAAAAATGGCAATTTTGGTCACTCTGAGGGTTTAAAAAGTGGTTATTCAACATGAGGCACGATCCAATTGACATTTTGAATCATTTTTGGTACAGTCCAAAAAATCAATTTTCGAATGAAAAACGATGACTCCGGACATGTCGAACGATCCCAAAAAGGTCAAAATGGATGAAATTTTAACATTTAATCTTTTGACTGTAAATGACTGTTGGATGTGAATTATGACTTTGTCAACTAAAATAAGTGTGTTTAAAGTCATTTCTGTGCCTGAAACGGGTCAAAATTGAAGCTTTTGAGTAAGCAAAACTCTGTAAAAATGGCAATTTTGGTCACTGTGAGGGTTTAAAAAGTGGTTATTCAACATGAGGCACGATCCAATTGACATTTTGAATCATTTTTGGTACACTCCAAAAAATCAATTTTCGGATGAAAAACGATGACTCCGGACATGTCGAACGATCCCAAAATGGTCAATATGGATGAAATTTTAACATTTAATCTTTTGACTGTAAATGACTGTTGGATGTGAATTATGACTTTGTCAACTAAAATAAGTGTGTTTAAAGTCATTTCTGTGCCTGAAACGGGTCAAAATTGAAGCTTTTGAGTAAGCAAAACTCTGTAAAAATGGCAATTTTGGTCACTCTGAGGGTTTAAAAAGTGGTTATTCAACATGAGGCACGATCCAATTGACATTTTGAATCATTTTTGGTACAGTCCAAAAAATCAATTTTCGAATGAAAAACGATGACTCCGGACATGTCGAACGATCCCAAAAAGGTCAAAATGGATGAAATTTTAACATTTAATCTTTTGACTGTAAATGACTGTTGGATGTGAATTATGACTTTGTCAACTAAAATAAGTGTGTTTAAAGTCATTTCTGTGCCTGAAACGGGTCAAAATTGAAGCTTTTGAGTAAGCAAAACTCTGTAAAAATGGCAATTTTGGTCACTGTGAGGGTTTAAAAAGTGGTTATTCAACATGAGGCACGATCCAATTGACATTTTGAATCATTTTTGGTACAGTCCAAAAAATCAATTTTCGGATGAAAAACTATGACTCCGGACATGTCGAACGATCCCAAAATGGTCAATATGGATGAAATTTTAACATTTAATCTTTTGACTGTAAATGACTGTTGGATGTGAATTATGACTTTGTCAACTAAAATAAGTGTGTTTAAAGTCGTTTCTGTGCCTCAAAGGGGTCAAAATTGAAGCTTTTGAGTAAGCAAAACTCTGTAAAAATGGCAATTTTGGTCACTCTGAGGGTTTAAAAAGTGGTTATTCAACATGAGGCCCGATCCAATTGACATTTTGAATCATTTTTGGTACAGTCCAAAAAATAAATTTTCGTATGAAAAACGATGACTCCGGACCTATCGAACGTTCCCAAAATGGTCTATAATGATGAAATTTTAACATTTAATCTTTTGAATCTAAATGACTGTTGGATGTGAATTATGACTTTGTCAACTACAATAAGTGTGTTTAAAGCCGTTTCTGTGCCTCAAAGGGGTCAAAATTGAAGCTTTTGAGTAATCAAAACTCTGTAAAAATGGCAATTTTGGTCACTGTGAGGGTTTAAAAAGTGGTTATTCAACATGAGGCATGATCCAATTGACATTTTGAATCATTTTTGGTACAGTCCAAAAAATCAATTTTCGGATGAAAAACGATGACTCCGGACATGTCGAACTATCCCAAAATGGTCAATATGGATGAAATTTTAACATTTAATCTTTTGACTCCAAATGACTGTTGGATGTGAATTATGACTTTGTCAACTAAAATAAGTGTGTTTAAAGTCATTTCTGTGCCTGAAACGGGTCAAAATTGAAGCTTTTGAGTAAACAAAACTCTGTAAAAATGGCAATTTTGGTCACTCTGAGGGTTTAAAAAGTGGTTATTCAACATGAGGCACGATCCAATTGACATTTTGAATCATTTTTGGTACAGTCCAAAAAATAAATTTTCGGATGAAAAACGATGACTCCGGACCTATCGAACGTTCCCAAAATGGTCTATAATGATGAAATTTTAACATTTAATCTTTTGAATCTAAATGACTGTTGGATGTGAATTATGACTTTGTCAACTAAAATAAGTGTGTTTAAAGTCATTTCTGTGCCTGAAACGGGTCAAAATTGAAGCTTTTGAGTAAGCAAAACTCTGTAAAAATGGCAATTTTGGTCACTGTAAGGGTTTAAAAAGTGGTTATTCAACATGAGGCACGATCCAATTGACATTTTGAATCATTTTTGGTACAGTCCAAAAAATCAATTTTCGGATGAAAAACTATGACTCCGGACATGTCGAACGATCCCAAAATGGTCAATATGGATGAAATTTTAACATTTAATCTTTTGACTGTAAATGACTGTTGGATGTGAATTATGACTTTGTCAACTAAAATAAGTGTGTTTAAAGTCATTTCTGTGCCTGAAACGGGTCAAAATTGAAGCTTTTGAGTAAGCAAAACTCTGTAAAAATGGCAATTTTGGTCACTCTGAGGGTTTAAAAAGTGGTTATTCAACATGAGGCCCGATCCAATTGACATTTTGAATCATTTTTGGTACAGTCCAAAAAATAAATTTTCGGATGAAAAACGATGACTCCGGACCTATCGAACGTTCCCAAAATGGTCTATAATGATGAAATTTTAACATTTAATCTTTTGAATCTAAATGACTGTTGGATGTGAATTATGACTTTGTCAACTACAATAAGTGTGTTTAAAGCCGTTTCTGTGCCTCAAAGGGGTCAAAATTGAAGCTTTTGAGTAATCAAAACTCTGTAAAAATGGCAATTTTGGTCACTGTGAGGGTTTAAAAAGTGGTTATTCAACATGAGCCACGATCCAATTGACATTTTGAATCATTTTTGGTACAGTCCAAAAAATCAATTTTCGGATGAAAAACGATGACTCCGGACATGTCGAACTATCCCAAAATGGTCAATATGGATGAAATTTTAACATTTAATCTTTTGACTCCAAATGACTGTTGGATGTGAATTATGACTTTGTCAACTAAAATAAGTGTGTTTAAAGTCATTTCTGTGCCTCAAAGGGGTCAAAATTGAAGCTTTTGAGTAAGTAAAACTCTGTAAAAATGGCAATTTTGGTCACTGTGAGGGTTTAAAAAGTGGTTATTCAACATGAGGCACGATCCAATTGAAATTTTGAATCATTTTTGGTACAGTCCAAAAAATCAATTTTCGGATGAAAAACGATGACTCCGGACATGTCGAACGATCCCAAAAAGGTCAAAATGGATGAAATTTTAACATTTAATCTTTTGACTGTAAATGACTGTTGGATGTGAATTATGACTTTGTCAACTAAAATAAGTGTGTTTAAAGTCATTTCTGTGCCTGAAACGGGTCAAAATTGAAGCTTTTGAGTAAACAAAACTCTGTAAAAATGGCAATTTTGGTCACTCTGAGGGTTTAAAAAGTGGTTATTCAACATGAGGCACGATCCAATTGACATTTTGAATCATTTTTGGTACAGTCCAAAAAATAAATTTTCGGATGAAAAACGATGACTCCGGACCTATCGAACGTTCCCAAAATGGTCTATAATGATGAAATTTTAACATTTAATCTTTTGACTGTAAATGACTGTTGGATGTGAATTATGACTTTGTCAACTAAAATAAGTGTGTTTAAAGTCATTTCTGTGCCTGAAACGGGTCAAAATTGAAGCTTTTGAGTAAGCAAAACTCTGTAAAAATGGCAATTTTGGTCACTGTGAGGGTTTAAAAAGTGGTTATTCAACATGAGGCACGATCCAATTGACATTTTGAATCATTTTTGGTACAGTCCAAAAAATCAATTTTCGGATGAAAAACTATGACTCCGGACATGTCGAACGATCCCAAAATGGTCAATATGGATGAAATTTTAACATTTAATCTTTTGACTGTAAATGACTGTTGGATGTGAATTATGACTTTGTCAACTAAAATAAGTGTGTTTAAAGTCATTTCTGTGCCTGAAACGGGTCAAAATTGAAGCTTTTGAGTAAGCAAAACTCTGTAAAAATGGCAATTTTGGTCACTGTGAGGGTTTAAAAAGTGGTTATTCAACATGAGGCACGATCCAATTGACATTTTGAATCATTTTTGGTACAGTCCAAAAAATCAATTTTCGGATGAAAAACTATGACTCCGGACATGTCGAACGATCCCAAAATGGTCAATATGGATGAAATTTTAACATTTAATCTTTTGACTGTAAATGACTGTTGGATGTGAATTATGACTTTGTCAACTAAAATAAGTGTGTTTAAAGTCATTTCTGTGCCTGAAACGGGTCAAAATTGAAGCTTTTGAGTAAGCAAAACTCTGTAAAAATGGCAATTTTGGTCACTCTGAGGGTTTAAAAAGTGGTTATTCAACATGAGGCACGATCCAATTGACATTTTGAATCATTTTTGGTACAGTCCAAAAAATCAATTTTCGGATGAAAAACGATGACTCCGGACATGTCGAACTATCCCAAAATGGTCAATATGGATGACATTTTAACATTTAATCTTTTGACTCCAAATGACTGTTGGATGTGAATTATGACTTTGTCAACTAAAATAAGTGTGTTTAAAGTCATTTCTGTGCCTCAAAGGGGTCAAAATTGAAGCTTTTGAGTAAGTAAAACTCTGTAAAAATGGCAATTTTGGTCACTGTGAGGGTTTAAAAAGTGGTTATTCAACATGAGGCACGATCCAATTGAAATTTTGAATCATTTTTGGTACAGTCCAAAAAATCAATTTTCGGATGAAAAACGATGACTCCGGACATGTCGAACGATCCCAAAAAGGTCAAAATGGATGAAATTTTAACATTTAATCTTTTGAATGTAAATGACTGTTGGATGTGAATTATGACTTTGTCAACTAAAATAAGTGTGTTTAAAGTCATTTCTGTGCCTGAAACGGGTCAAAATTGAAGCTTTTGAGTAAACAAAACTCTGTAAAAATGGCAATTTTGGTCACTCTGAGGGTTTAAAAAGTGGTTATTCAACATGAGGCACGATCCAATTGACATTTTGAATCATTTTTGGTACAGTCCAAAAAATCAATTTTCGGATGAAAAACGATGACTCCAGACATGTCGAACGATCCCAAAATGGTCAATATGGATGAAATTTTAACATTTAATCTTTTGACTGTAAATGACTGTTGGATGTGAATTATGACTTTGTCAACTAAAATAAGTGTGTTTAAAGTCGTTTCTGTGCCTCAAAGGGGTCAAAATTGAAGCTTTTGAGTAAGCAAAACTCTGTAAAAATGGCAATTTTGGTCACTCTGAGGGTTTAAAAAGTGGTTATTCAACATGAGGCCCGATCCAATTGACATTTTGAATCATTTTTGGTACAGTCCAAAAAATAAATTTTCGGATGAAAAACGATGACTCCGGACCTATCGAACGTTCCCAAAATGGTCTATAATGATGAAATTTTAACATTTAATCTTTTGAATCTAAATGACTGTTGGATGTGAATTATGACTTTGTCAACTACAATAAGTGTGTTTAAAGCCGTTTCTGTGCCTCAAAGGGGTCAAAATTGAAGCTTTTGAGTAATCAAAACTCTGTAAAAATGGCAATTTTGGTCACTGTGAGGGTTTAAAAAGTGGTTATTCAACATGAGCCACGATCCAATTGACATTTTGAATCATTTTTGGTACAGTCCAAAAAATCAATTTTCGGATGAAAAACGATGACTCCGGACATGTCGAACTATCCCAAAATGGTCAATATGGATGAAATTTTAACATTTAATCTTTTGACTCCAAATGACTGTTGGATGTGAATTATGACTTTGTCAACTAAAATAAGTGTGTTTAAAGTCATTTCTGTGCCTCAAAGGGGTCAAAATTGAAGCTTTTGAGTAAGTAAAACTCTGTAAAAATGGCAATTTTGGTCACTGTGAGGGTTTAAAAAGTGGTTATTCAACATGAGGCACGATCCAATTGAAATTTTGAATCATTTTTGGTACAGTCCAAAAAATCAATTTTCGGATGAAAAACGATGACTCCGGACATGTCGAACGATCCCAAAAAGGTCAAAATGGATGAAATTTTAACATTTAATCTTTTGACTGTAAATGACTGTTGGATGTGAATTATGACTTTGTCAACTAAAATAAGTGTGTTTAAAGTCATTTCTGTGCCTGAAACGGGTCAAAATTGAAGCTTTTGAGTAAACAAAACTCTGTAAAAATGGCAATTTTGGTCACTCTGAGGGTTTAAAAAGTGGTTATTCAACATGAGGCACGATCCAATTGACATTTTGAATCATTTTTGGTACAGTCCAAAAAATAAATTTTCGGATGAAAAACGATGACTCCGGACCTATCGAACGTTCCCAAAATGGTCTATAATGATGAAATTTTAACATTTAATCTTTTGAATCTAAATGACTGTTGGATGTGAATTATGACTTTGTCAACTAAAATAAGTGTGTTTAAAGTCATTTCTGTGCCTGAAACGGGTCAAAATTGAAGCTTTTGAGTAAGCAAAACTCTGTAAAAATGGCAATTTTGGTCACTGTGAGGGTTTAAAAAGTGGTTATTCAACATGAGGCACGATCCAATTGACATTTTGAATCATTTTTGGTACAGTCCAAAAAATCAATTTTCGGATGAAAAACTATGACTCCGGACATGTCGAACGATCCCAAAATGGTCAATATGGATGAAATTTTAACATTTAATCTTTTGACTGTAAATGACTGTTGGATGTGAATTATGACTTTGTCAACTAAAATAAGTGTGTTTAAAGTCATTTCTGTGCCTGAAACGGGTCAAAATTGAAGCTTTTGAGTAAGCAAAACTCTGTAAAAATGGCAATTTTGGTCACTCTGAGGGTTTAAAAAGTGGTTATTCAACATGAGGCACGATCCAATTGACATTTTGAATCATTTTTGGTACAGTCCAAAAAATCAATTTTTGGATGAAAAACGATGACTCCGGACATGTCGAACTATCCCAAAATGGTCAATATGGATGAAATTTTAACATTTAATCTTTTGACTCCAAATGACTGTTGGATGTGAATTATGACTTTGTCAACTAAAATAAGTGTGTTTAAAGTCATTTCTGTGCCTCAAAGGGGTCAAAATTGAAGCTTTTGAGTAAGTAAAACTCTGTAAAAATGGCAATTTTGGTCACTGTGAGGGTTTAAAAAGTGGTTATTCAACATGAGGCACGATCCAATTGAAATTTTGAATCATTTTTGGTACAGTCCAAAAAATCAATTTTCGGATGAAAAACGATGACTCCGGACATGTCGAACGATCCCAAAAAGGTCAAAATGGATGAAATTTTAACATTTAATCTTTTGACTGTAAATGACTGTTGGATGTGAATTATGACTTTGTCAACTAAAATAAGTGTGTTTAAAGTCATTTCTGTGCCTGAAACGGGTCAAAATTGAAGCTTTTGAGTAAACAAAACTCTGTAAAAATGGTAATTTTGGTCACTCTGAGGGTTTAAAAAGTGGTTATTCAACATGAGGCACGATCCAATTGACATTTTGAATCATTTTTGGTACAGTCCAAAAAATCAATTTTCGGATGAAAAACGATGACTCCAGACATGTCGAACGATCCCAAAATGGTCAATATGGATGAAATTTTAACATTTAATCTTTTGACTGTAAATGACTGTTGGATGTGAATTATGACTTTGTCAACTAAAATAAGTGTGTTTAAAGTCGTTTCTGTGCCTCAAAGGGGTCAAAATTGAAGCTTTTGAGTAAGCAAAACTCTGTAAAAATGGCAATTTTGGTCACTCTGAGGGTTTAAAAAGTGGTTATTCAACATGAGGCCCGATCCAATTGACATTTTGAATCATTTTTGGTACAGTCCAAAAAATAAATTTTCGGATGAAAAACGATGACTCCGGACCTATCGAACGTTCCCAAAATGGTCTATAATGATGAAATTTTAACATTTAATCTTTTGAATCTAAATGACTGTTGGATGTGAATTATGACTTTGTCAACTACAATAAGTGTGTTTAAAGCCGTTTCTGTGCCTCAAAGGGGTCAAAATTGAAGCTTTTGAGTAAGTAAAACTCTGTAAAAATGGCAATTTTGGTCACTGTGAGGGTTTAAAAAGTGGTTATTCAACATGAGGCACGATCCAATTGAAATTTTGAATCATTTTTGGTACAGTCCAAAAAATCAATTTTCGGATGAAAAACGATGACTCCGGACATGTCGAACGATCCCAAAAAGGTCAAAATGGATGAAATTTTAACATTTAATCTTTTGACTGTAAATGACTGTTGGATGTGAATTATGACTTTGTCAACTAAAATAAGTGTGTTTAAAGTCATTTCTGTGCCTGAAACGGGTCAAAATTGAAGCTTTTGAGTAAACAAAACTCTGTAAAAATGGCAATTTTGGTCACTCTGAGGGTTTAAAAAGTGGTTATTCAACATGAGGCACGATCCAATTGACATTTTGAATCATTTTTGGTACAGTCCAAAAAATAAATTTTCGGATGAAAAACGATGACTCCGGACCTATCGAACGTTCCCAAAATGGTCTATAATGATGAAATTTTAACATTTAATCTTTTGAATCTAAATGACTGTTGGATGTGAATTATGACTTTGTCAACTAAAATAAGTGTGTTTAAAGTCATTTCTGTGCCTGAAACGGGTCAAAATTGAAGCTTTTGAGTAAGCAAAACTCTGTAAAAATGGCAATTTTGGTCACTGTGAGGGTTTAAAAAGTGGTTATTCAACATGAGGCACGATCCAATTGACATTTTGAATCATTTTTGGTACAGTCCAAAAAATCAATTTTCGGATGAAAAACTATGACTCCGGACATGTCGAACGATCCCAAAATGGTCAATATGGATGAAATTTTAACATTTAATCTTTTGACTGTAAATGACTGTTGGATGTGAATTATGACTTTGTCAACTAAAATAAGTGTGTTTAAAGTCATTTCTGTGCCTGAAACGGGTCAAAATTGAAGCTTTTGAGTAAGCAAAACTCTGTAAAAATGGCAATTTTGGTCACTCTGAGGGTTTAAAAAGTGGTTATTCAACATGAGGCCCGATCCAATTGACATTTTGAATCATTTTTGGTACAGTCCAAAAAATAAATTTTCGGATGAAAAACGATGACTCCGGACCTATCGAACGTTCCCAAAATGGTCTATAATGATGAAATTTTAACATTTAATCTTTTGAATCTAAATGACTGTTGGATGTGAATTATGACTTTGTCAACTACAATAAGTGTGTTTAAAGCCGTTTCTGTGCCTCAAAGGGGTCAAAATTGAAGCTTTTGAGTAATCAAAACTCTGTAAAAATGGCAATTTTGGTCACTGTGAGGGTTTAAAAAGTGGTTATTCAACATGAGCCACGATCCAATTGACATTTTGAATCATTTTTGGTACAGTCCAAAAAATCAATTTTCGGATGAAAAACGATGACTCCGGACATGTCGAACTATCCCAAAATGGTCAATATGGATGAAATTTTAACATTTAATCTTTTGACTCCAAATGACTGTTGGATGTGAATTATGACTTTGTCAACTAAAATAAGTGTGTTTAAAGTCATTTCTGTGCCTCAAAGGGGTCAAAATTGAAGCTTTTGAGTAAGTAAAACTCTGTAAAAATGGCAATTTTGGTCACTGTGAGGGTTTAAAAAGTGGTTATTCAACATGAGGCACGATCCAATTGAAATTTTGAATCATTTTTGGTACAGTCCAAAAAATCAATTTTCGGATGAAAAACGATGACTCCGGACATGTCGAACGATCCCAAAAAGGTCAAAATGGATGAAATTTTAACATTTAATCTTTTGACTGTAAATGACTGTTGGATGTGAATTATGACTTTGTCAACTAAAATAAGTGTGTTTAAAGTCATTTCTGTGCCTGAAACGGGTCAAAATTGAAGCTTTTGAGTAAACAAAACTCTGTAAAAATGGCAATTTTGGTCACTCCGAGGGTTTAAAAAGTGGTTATTCAACATGAGGCACGATCCAATTGACATTTTGAATCATTTTTGGTACAGTCCAAAAAATAAATTTTCGGATGAAAAACGATGACTCCGGACCTATCGAACGTTCCCAAAATGGTCTATAATGATGAAATTTTAACATTTAATCTTTTGAATCTAAATGACTGTTGGATGTGAATTATGACTTTGTCAACTAAAATAAGTGTGTTTAAAGTCATTTCTGTGCCTGAAACGGGTCAAAATTGAAGCTTTTGAGTAAGCAAAACTCTGTAAAAATGGCAATTTTGGTCACTGTGAGGGTTTAAAAAGTGGTTATTCAACATGAGGCACGATCCAATTGACATTTTGAATCATTTTTGGTACAGTCCAAAAAATCAATTTTCGGATGAAAAACGATGACTCCGGACATGTCGAACTATCCCAAAATGGTCAATATGGATGAAATTTTAACATTTAATCTTTTGACTCCAAATGACTGTTGGATGTGAATTATGACTTTGTCAACTAAAATAAGTGTGTTTAAAGTCATTTCTGTGCCTCAAAGGGGTCAAAATTGAAGCTTTTGAGTAAGTAAAACTCTGTAAAAATGGCAATTTTGGTCACTGTGAGGGTTTAAAAAGTGGTTATTCAACATGAGGCACGATCCAATTGAAATTTTGAATCATTTTTGGTACAGTCCAAAAAATCAATTTTCGGATGAAAAACGATGACTCCGGACATGTCGAACGATCCCAAAAAGGTCAAAATGGATGAAATTTCAACATTTAATCTTTTGACTGTAAATGACTGTTGGATGTGAATTATGACTTTGTCAACTAAAATAAGTGTGTTTAAAGTCATTTCTGTGCCTGAAACGGGTCAAAATTGAAGCTTTTGAGTAAGCAAAACTCTGTAAAAATGTCAATTTTGGTCACTGTGAGGGTTTAAAAAGTGGTTATTCAACATGAGGCACGATCCAATTGACATTTTGAATCATTTTTGGTACAGTCCAAAAAATCAATTTTCGGATGAAAAACGATGACTCCGGACATGTCGAACTATCCCAAAATGGTCAATATGGATGAAATTTTAACATTTAATCTTTTGACTGTAAATGACTGTTGGATGTGAATTATGACTTTGTCAACTAAAATAAGTGTGTTTAAAGTAATTTCTGTGCCTGAAACGGGTCAAAATTGAAGCTTTTGAGTAAGCAAAACTCTGTAAAAATGGCAATTTTGGTCACTCTGAGGGTTTAAAAAGTGGTTATTCAACATGAGGCACGATCCAATTGACATTTTGAATCATTTTTGGTACAGTCCAAAAAATCAATTTTCGAATGAAAAACGATGACTCCGGACATGTCGAACGATCCCAAAAAGGTCAAAATGGATGAAATTTTAACATTTAATCTTTTGACTGTAAATGACTGTTGGATGTGAATTATGACTTTGTCAACTAAAATAAGTGTGTTTAAAGTCATTTCTGTGCCTGAAACGGGTCAAAATTGAAGCTTTTGAGTAAGCAAAACTCTGTAAAAATGGCAATTTTGGTCACTGTGAGGGTTTAAAAAGTGGTTATTCAACATGAGGCACGATCCAATTGACATTTTGAATCATTTTTGGTACACTCCAAAAAATCAATTTTCGGATGAAAAACGATGACTCCGGACATGTCGAACTATCCCAAAATGGTCAATATGGATGAAATTTTAACATTTAATCTTTTGACTGTAAATGACTGTTGGATGTGAATTATGACTTTGTCAACTAAAATAAGTGTGTTTAAAGTCATTTCTGTGCCTGAAACGGGTCAAAATTGAAGCTTTTGAGTAAGCAAAACTCTGTAAAAATGGCAATTTTGGTCACTCTGAGGGTTTAAAAAGTGGTTATTCAACATGAGGCACGATCCAATTGACATTTTGAATCATTTTTGGTACAGTCCAAAAAATCAATTTTCGAATGAAAAACGATGACTCCGGACATGTCGAACGATCCCAAAAAGGTCAAAATGGATGAAATTTTAACATTTAATCTTTTGACTGTAAATGACTGTTGGATGTGAATTATGACTTTGTCAACTAAAATAAGTGTGTTTAAAGTCATTTCTGTGCCTGAAACGGGTCAAAATTGAAGCTTTTGAGTAAGCAAAACTCTGTAAAAATGGCAATTTTGGTCACTGTGAGGGTTTAAAAAGTGGTTATTCAACATGAGGCACGATCCAATTGACATTTTGAATCATTTTTGGTACAGTCCAAAAAATCAATTTTCGGATGAAAAACTATGACTCCGGACATGTCGAACGATCCCAAAATGGTCAATATGGATGAAATTTTAACATTTAATCTTTTGACTGTAAATGACTGTTGGATGTGAATTATGACTTTGTCAACTAAAATAAGTGTGTTTAAAGTCGTTTCTGTGCCTCAAAGGGGTCAAAATTGAAGCTTTTGAGTAAGCAAAACTCTGTAAAAATGGCAATTTTGGTCACTCTGAGGGTTTAAAAAGTGGTTATTCAACATGAGGCCCGATCCAATTGACATTTTGAATCATTTTTGGTACAGTCCAAAAAATAAATTTTCGTATGAAAAACGATGACTCCGGACCTATCGAACGTTCCCAAAATGGTCTATAATGATGAAATTTTAACATTTAATCTTTTGAATCTAAATGACTGTTGGATGTGAATTATGACTTTGTCAACTACAATAAGTGTGTTTAAAGCCGTTTCTGTGCCTCAAAGGGGTCAAAATTGAAGCTTTTGAGTAATCAAAACTCTGTAAAAATGGCAATTTTGGTCACTGTGAGGGTTTAAAAAGTGGTTATTCAACATGAGCCACGATCCAATTGACATTTTGAATCATTTTTGGTACAGTCCAAAAAATCAATTTTCGGATGAAAAACGATGACTCCGGACATGTCGAACTATCCCAAAATGGTCAATATGGATGAAATTTTAACATTTAATCTTTTGACTCCAAATGACTGTTGGATGTGAATTATGACTTTGTCAACTAAAATAAGTGTGTTTAAAGTCATTTCTGTGCCTGAAACGGGTCAAAATTGAAGCTTTTGAGTAAACAAAACTCTGTAAAAATGGCAATTTTGGTCACTCTGAGGGTTTAAAAAGTGGTTATTCAACATGAGGCACGATCCAATTGACATTTTGAATCATTTTTGGTACAGTCCAAAAAATAAATTTTCGGATGAAAAACGATGACTCCGGACCTATCGAACGTTCCCAAAATGGTCTATAATGATGAAATTTTAACATTTAATCTTTTGAATCTAAATGACTGTTGGATGTGAATTATGACTTTGTCAACTAAAATAAGTGTGTTTAAAGTCATTTCTGTGCCTGAAACGGGTCAAAATTGAAGCTTTTGAGTAAGCAAAACTCTGTAAAAATGGCAATTTTGGTCACTGTGAGGGTTTAAAAAGTGGTTATTCAACATGAGGCACGATCCAATTGACATTTTGAATCATTTTTGGTACAGTCCAAAAAATCAATTTTCGGATGAAAAACTATGACTCCGGACATGTCGAACGATCCCAAAATGGTCAATATGGATGAAATTTTAACATTTAATCTTTTGACTGTAAATGACTGTTGGATGTGAATTATGACTTTGTCAACTAAAATAAGTGTGTTTAAAGTCATTTCTGTGCCTGAAACGGGTCAAAATTGAAGCTTTTGAGTAAGCAAAACTCTGTAAAAATGGCAATTTTGGTCACTCTGAGGGTTTAAAAAGTGGTTATTCAACATGAGGCCCGATCCAATTGACATTTTGAATCATTTTTGGTACAGTCCAAAAAATAAATTTTCGGATGAAAAACGATGACTCCGGACCTATCGAACGTTCCCAAAATGGTCTATAATGATGAAATTTTAACATTTAATCTTTTGAATCTAAATGACTGTTGGATGTGAATTATGACTTTGTCAACTAAAATAAGTGTGTTTAAAGTCATTTCTGTGCCTGAAACGGGTCAAAATTGAAGCTTTTGAGTAAGCAAAACTCTGTAAAAATGGCAATTTTGGTCACTGTGAGGGTTTAAAAAGTGGTTATTCAACATGAGGCACGATCCAATTGACATTTTGAATCATTTTTGGTACAGTCCAAAAAATCAATTTTCGGATGAAAAACGATGACTCCGGACATGTCGAACTATCCCAAAATGGTCAATATGGATGAAATTTTAATATTTAATCTTTTGACTCCAAATGACTGTTGGATGTGAATTATGACTTTGTCAACTAAAATAAGTGTGTTTAAAGTCATTTCTGTGCCTCAAAGGGGTCAAAATTGAAGCTTTTGAGTAAGTAAAACTCTGTAAAAATGGCAATTTTGGTCACTGTGAGGGTTTAAAAAGTGGTTATTCAACATGAGGCACGATCCAATTGAAATTTTGAATCATTTTTGGTACAGTCCAAAAAATCAATTTTCGGATGAAAAACGATGACTCCGGACATGTCGAACGATCCCAAAAAGGTCAAAATGGATGAAATTTCAACATTTAATCTTTTGACTGTAAATGACTGTTGGATGTGAATTATGACTTTGTCAACTAAAATAAGTGTGTTTAAAGTCATTTCTGTGCCTGAAACGGGTCAAAATTGAAGCTTTTGAGTAAGCAAAACTCTGTAAAAATGGCAATTTTGGTCACTGTGAGGGTTTAAAAAGTGGTTATTCAACATGAGGCACGATCCAATTGACATTTTGAATCATTTTTGGTACAATCCAAAAAATCAATTTTCGGATGAAAAACGATGACTCCGGACATGTCGAACTATCCCAAAATGGTCAATATGGATGAAATTTTAACATTTAATCTTTTGACTGTAAATGACTGTTGGATGTGAATTATGACTTTGTCAACTAAAATAAGTGTGTTTAAAGTAATTTCTGTGCCTGAAACGGGTCAAAATTGAAGCTTTTGAGTAAGCAAAACTCTGTAAAAATGGCAATTTTGGTCACTCTGAGGGTTTAAAAAGTGGTTATTCAACATGAGGCACGATCCAATTGACATTTTGAATCATTTTTGGTACAGTCCAAAAAATCAATTTTCGAATGAAAAACGATGACTCCGGACATGTCGAACGATCCCAAAAAGGTCAAAATGGATGAAATTTTAACATTTAATCTTTTGACTGTAAATGACTGTTGGATGTGAATTATGACTTTGTCAACTAAAATAAGTGTGTTTAAAGTCATTTCTGTGCCTGAAACGGGTCAAAATTGAAGCTTTTGAGTAAGCAAAACTCTGTAAAAATGGCAATTTTGGTCACTGTGAGGGTTTAAAAAGTGGTTATTCAACATGAGGCACGATCCAATTGACATTTTGAATCATTTTTGGTACACTCCAAAAAATCAATTTTCGGATGAAAAACGATGACTCCGGACATGTCGAACGATCCCAAAATGGTCAATATGGATGAAATTTTAACATTTAATCTTTTGACTGTAAATGACTGTTGGATGTGAATTATGACTTTGTCAACTAAAATAAGTGTGTTTAAAGTCATTTCTGTGCCTGAAACGGGTCAAAATTGAAGCTTTTGAGTAAGCAAAACTCTGTAAAAATGGCAATTTTGGTCACTCTGAGGGTTTAAAAAGTGGTTATTCAACATGAGGCACGATCCAATTGACATTTTGAATCATTTTTGGTACAGTCCAAAAAATCAATTTTCGAATGAAAAACGATGACTCCGGACATGTCGAACGATCCCAAAAAGGTCAAAATGGATGAAATTTTAACATTTAATCTTTTGACTGTAAATGACTGTTGGATGTGAATTATGACTTTGTCAACTAAAATAAGTGTGTTTAAAGTCATTTCTGTGCCTGAAACGGGTCAAAATTGAAGCTTTTGAGTAAGCAAAACTCTGTAAAAATGGCAATTTTGGTCACTGTGAGGGTTTAAAAAGTGGTTATTCAACATGAGGCACGATCCAATTGACATTTTGAATCATTTTTGGTACAGTCCAAAAAATCAATTTTCGGATGAAAAACTATGACTCCGGACATGTCGAACGATCCCAAAATGGTCAATATGGATGAAATATTAACATTTAATCTTTTGACTGTAAATGACTGTTGGATGTGAATTATGACTTTGTCAACTAAAATAAGTGTGTTTAAAGTCATTTCTGTGCCTGAAACGGGTCAAAATTGAAGCTTTTGAGTAAGCAAAACTCTGTAAAAATGGCAATTTTGGTCACTCTGAGGGTTTAAAAAGTGGTTATTCAACATGAGGCACGATCCAATTGACATTTTGAATCATTTTTGGTACAGTCCAAAAAATCAATTTTCGGATGAAAAACGATGACTCCGGACATGTCGAACTATCCCAAAATGGTCAATATGGATGAAATTTTAACATTTAATCTTTTGACTCCAAATGACTGTTGGATGTGAATTATGACTTTGTCAACTAAAATAAGTGTGTTTAAAGTCATTTCTGTGCCTCAAAGGGGTCAAAATTGAAGCTTTTGAGTAAGTAAAACTCTGTAAAAATGGCAATTTTGGTCACTGTGAGGGTTTAAAAAGTGGTTATTCAACATGAGGCACGATCCAATTGAAATTTTGAATCATTTTTGGTACAGTCCAAAAAATCAATTTTCGGATGAAAAACGATGACTCCGGACATGTCGAACGATCCCAAAAAGGTCAAAATGGATGAAATTTTAACATTTAATCTTTTGAATGTAAATGACTGTTGGATGTGAATTATGACTTTGTCAACTAAAATAAGTGTGTTTAAAGTCATTTCTGTGCCTGAAACGGGTCAAAATTGAAGCTTTTGAGTAAACAAAACTCTGTAAAAATGGCAATTTTGGTCACTCTGAGGGTTTAAAAAGTGGTTATTCAACATGAGGCACGATCCAATTGACATTTTGAATCATTTTTGGTACAGTCCAAAAAATCAATTTTCGGATGAAAAACGATGACTCCAGACATGTCGAACGATCCCAAAATGGTCAATATGGATGAAATTTTAACATTTAATCTTTTGACTGTAAATGACTGTTGGATGTGAATTATGACTTTGTCAACTAAAATAAGTGTGTTTAAAGTCATTTCTGTGCCTGAAACGGGTCAAAATTGAAGCTTTTGAGTAAGCAAAACTCTGTAAAAATGGCAATTTTGGTCACTGTGAGGGTTTAAAAAGTGGTTATTCAACATGAGGCACGATCCAATTGACATTTTGAATCATTTTTGGTACAGTCCAAAAAATCAATTTTCGGATGAAAAACGATGACTCCGGACATGTCGAACTATCCCAAAATGGTCAATATGGATGAAATTTTAACATTTAATCTTTTGACTGTAAATGACTGTTGGATGTGAATTATGACTTTGTCAACTAAAATAAGTGTGTTTAAAGTAATTTCTGTGCCTGAAACGGTTCAAAATTGAAGCTTTTGAGTAAGCAAAACTCTGTAAAAATGGCAATTTTGGTCACTCTGAGGGTTTAAAAAGTGGTTATTCAACATGAGGCACGATCCAATTGACATTTTGAATCATTTTTGGTACAGTCCAAAAAATCAATTTTCGAATGAAAAACGATGACTCCGGACATGTCGAACGATCCCAAAAAGGTCAAAATGGATGAAATTTTAACATTTAATCTTTTGACTGTAAATGACTGTTGGATGTGAATTATGACTTTGTCAACTAAAATAAGTGTGTTTAAAGTCATTTCTGTGCCTGAAACGGGTCAAAATTGAAGCTTTTGAGTAAGCAAAACTCTGTAAAAATGGCAATTTTGGTCACTGTGAGGGTTTAAAAAGTGGTTATTCAACATGAGGCACGATCCAATTGACATTTTGAATCATTTTTGGTACACTCCAAAAAATCAATTTTCGGATGAAAAACGATGACTCCGGACATGTCGAACGATCCCAAAATGGTCAATATGGATGAAATTTTAACATTTAATCTTTTGACTGTAAATGACTGTTGGATGTGAATTATGACTTTGTCAACTAAAATAAGTGTGTTTAAAGTCATTTCTGTGCCTGAAACGGGTCAAAATTGAAGCTTTTGAGTAAGCAAAACTCTGTAAAAATGGCAATTTTGGTCACTCTGAGGGTTTAAAAAGTGGTTATTCAACATGAGGCACGATCCAATTGACATTTTGAATCATTTTTGGTACAGTCCAAAAAATCAATTTTCGAATGAAAAACGATGACTCCGGACATGTCGAACGATCCCAAAAAGGTCAAAATGGATGAAATTTTAACATTTAATCTTTTGACTGTAAATGACTGTTGGATGTGAATTATGACTTTGTCAACTAAAATAAGTGTGTTTAAAGTCATTTCTGTGCCTGAAACGGGTCAAAATTGAAGCTTTTGAGTAAGCAAAACTCTGTAAAAATGGCAATTTTGGTCACTGTGAGGGTTTAAAAAGTGGTTATTCAACATGAGGCACGATCCAATTGACATTTTGAATCATTTTTGGTACAGTCCAAAAAATCAATTTTCGGATGAAAAACTATGACTCCGGACATGTCGAACGATCCCAAAATGGTCAATATGGATGAAATTTTAACATTTAATCTTTTGACTGTAAATGACTGTTGGATGTGAATTATGACTTTGTCAACTAAAATAAGTGTGTTTAAAGTCATTTCTGTGCCTGAAACGGGTCAAAATTGAAGCTTTTGAGTAAGCAAAACTCTGTAAAAATGGCAATTTTGGTCACTCTGAGGGTTTAAAAAGTGGTTATTCAACATGAGGCACGATCCAATTGACATTTTGAATCATTTTTGGTACAGTCCAAAAAATCAATTTTCGGATGAAAAACGATGACTCCGGACATGTCGAACTATCCCAAAATGGTCAATATGGATGAAATTTTAACATTTAATCTTTTGACTCCAAATGACTGTTGGATGTGAATTATGACTTTGTCAACTAAAATAAGTGTGTTTAAAGTCATTTCTGTGCCTCAAAGGGGTCAAAATTGAAGCTTTTGAGTAAGTAAAACTCTGTAAAAATGGCAATTTTGGTCACTGTGAGGGTTTAAAAAGTGGTTATTCAACATGAGGCACGATCCAATTGAAATTTTGAATCATTTTTGGTACAGTCCAAAAAATCAATTTTCGGATGAAAAACGATGACTCCGGACATGTCGAACGATCCCAAAAAGGTCAAAATGGATGAAATTTTAACATTTAATCTTTTGAATGTAAATGACTGTTGGATGTGAATTATGACTTTGTCAACTAAAATAAGTGTGTTTAAAGTCATTTCTGTGCCTGAAACGGGTCAAAATTGAAGCTTTTGAGTAAACAAAACTCTGTAAAAATGGCAATTTTGGTCACTCTGAGGGTTTAAAAAGTGGTTATTCAACATGAGGCACGATCCAATTGACATTTTGAATCATTTTTGGTACAGTCCAAAAAATCAATTTTCGGATGAAAAACGATGACTCCAGACATGTCGAACGATCCCAAAATGGTCAATATGGATGAAATTTTAACATTTAATCTTTTGACTGTAAATGACTGTTGGATGTGAATTATGACTTTGTCAACTAAAATAAGTGTGTTTAAAGTCGTTTCTGTGCCTCAAAGGGGTCAAAATTGAAGCTTTTGAGTAAGCAAAACTCTGTAAAAATGGCAATTTTGGTCACTCTGAGGGTTTAAAAAGTGGTTATTCAACATGAGGCCCGATCCAATTGACATTTTGAATCATTTTTGGTACAGTCCAAAAAATAAATTTTCGGATGAAAAACGATGACTCCGGACCTATCGAACGTTCCCAAAATGGTCTATAATGATGAAATTTTAACATTTAATCTTTTGAATCTAAATGACTGTTGGATGTGAATTATGACTTTGTCAACTACAATAAGTGTGTTTAAAGCCGTTTCTGTGCCTCAAAGGGGTCAAAATTGAAGCTTTTGAGTAATCAAAACTCTGTAAAAATGGCAATTTTGGTCACTGTGAGGGTTTAAAAAGTGGTTATTCAACATGAGCCACGATCCAATTGACATTTTGAATCATTTTTGGTACAGTCCAAAAAATCAATTTTCGGATGAAAAACGATGACTCCGGACATGTCGAACTATCCCAAAATGGTCAATATGGATGAAATTTTAACATTTAATCTTTTGACTCCAAATGACTGTTGGATGTGAATTATGACTTTGTCAACTAAAATAAGTGTGTTTAAAGTCATTTCTGTGCCTCAAAGGGGTCAAAATTGAAGCTTTTGAGTAAGTAAAACTCTGTAAAAATGGCAATTTTGGTCACTGTGAGGGTTTAAAAAGTGGTTATTCAACATGAGGCACGATCCAATTGAAATTTTGAATCATTTTTGGTACAGTCCAAAAAATCAATTTTCGGATGAAAAACGATGACTCCGGACATGTCGAACGATCCCAAAAAGGTCAAAATGGATGAAATTTTAACATTTAATCTTTTGACTGTAAATGACTGTTGGATGTGAATTATGACTTTGTCAACTAAAATAAGTGTGTTTAAAGTCATTTCTGTGCCTGAAACGGGTCAAAATTGAAGCTTTTGAGTAAACAAAACTCTGTAAAAATGGCAATTTTGGTCACTCTGAGGGTTTAAAAAGTGGTTATTCAACATGAGGCACGATCCAATTGACATTTTGAATCATTTTTGGTACAGTCCAAAAAATAAATTTTCGGATGAAAAACGATGACTCCGGACCTATCGAACGTTCCCAAAATGGTCTATAATGATGAAATTTGAACATTTAATCTTTTGAATCTAAATGACTGTTGGATGTGAATTATGACTTTGTCAACTAAAATAAGTGTGTTTAAAGTCATTTCTGTGCCTGAAACGGGTCAAAATTGAAGCTTTTGAGTAAGCAAAACTCTGTAAAAATGGCAATTTTGGTCACTGTGAGGGTTTAAAAAGTGGTTATTCAACATGAGGCACGATCCAATTGACATTTTGAATCATTTTTGGTACAGTCCAAAAAATCAATTTTCGGATGAAAAACTATGACTCCGGACATGTCGAACGATCCCAAAATGGTCAATATGGATGAAATTTTAACATTTAATCTTTTGACTGTAAATGACTGTTGGATGTGAATTATGACTTTGTCAACTAAAATAAGTGTGTTTAAAGTCATTTCTGTGCCTGAAACGGGTCAAAATTGAAGCTTTTGAGTAAGCAAAACTCTGTAAAAATGGCAATTTTGGTCACTGTGAGGGTTTAAAAAGTGGTTATTCAACATGAGGCACGATCCAATTGACATTTTGAATCATTTTTGGTACAGTCCAAAAAATCAATTTTCGGATGAAAAACGATGACTCCGGACATGTCGAACTATCCCAAAATGGTCAATATGGATGAAATTTTAATATTTAATCTTTTGACTCCAAATGACTGTTGGATGTGAATTATGACTTTGTCAACTAAAATAAGTGTGTTTAAAGTCATTTCTGTGCCTCAAAGGGGTCAAAATTGAAGCTTTTGAGTAAGTAAAACTCTGTAAAAATGGCAATTTTGGTCACTGTGAGGGTTTAAAAAGTGGTTATTCAACATGAGGCACGATCCAATTGAAATTTTGAATCATTTTTGGTACAGTCCAAAAAATCAATTTTCGGATGAAAAACGATGACTCCGGACATGTCGAACGATCCCAAAAAGGTCAAAATGGATGAAATTTCAACATTTAATCTTTTGACTGTAAATGACTGTTGGATGTGAATTATGACTTTGTCAACTAAAATAAGTGTGTTTAAAGTCATTTCTGTGCCTGAAACGGGTCAAAATTGAAGCTTTTGAGTAAGCAAAACTCTGTAAAAATGGCAATTTTGGTCACTGTGAGGGTTTAAAAAGTGGTTATTCAACATGAGGCACGATCCAATTGACATTTTGAATCATTTTTGGTACAATCCAAAAAATCAATTTTCGGATGAAAAACGATGACTCCGGACATGTCGAACTATCCCAAAATGGTCAATATGGATGAAATTTTAACATTTAATCTTTTGACTGTAAATGACTGTTGGATGTGAATTATGACTTTGTCAACTAAAATAAGTGTGTTTAAAGTAATTTCTGTGCCTGAAACGGGTCAAAATTGAAGCTTTTGAGTAAGCAAAACTCTGTAAAAATGGCAATTTTGGTCACTCTGAGGGTTTAAAAAGTGGTTATTCAACATGAGGCACGATCCAATTGACATTTTGAATCATTTTTGGTACAGTCCAAAAAATCAATTTTCGAATGAAAAACGATGACTCCGGACATGTCGAACGATCCCAAAAAGGTCAAAATGGATGAAATTTTAACATTTAATCTTTTGACTGTAAATGACTGTTGGATGTGAATTATGACTTTGTCAACTAAAATAAGTGTGTTTAAAGTCATTTCTGTGCCTGAAACGGGTCAAAATTGAAGCTTTTGAGTAAGCAAAACTCTGTAAAAATGGCAATTTTGGTCACTGTGAGGGTTTAAAAAGTGGTTATTCAACATGAGGCACGATCCAATTGACATTTTGAATCATTTTTGGTACACTCCAAAAAATCAATTTTCGGATGAAAAACGATGACTCCGGACATGTCGAACGATCCCAAAATGGTCAATATGGATGAAATTTTAACATTTAATCTTTTGACTGTAAATGACTGTTGGATGTGAATTATGACTTTGTCAACTAAAATAAGTGTGTTTAAAGTCATTTCTGTGCCTGAAACGGGTCAAAATTGAAGCTTTTGAGTAAGCAAAACTCTGTAAAAATGGCAATTTTGGTCACTCTGAGGGTTTAAAAAGTGGTTATTCAACATGAGGCACGATCCAATTGACATTTTGAATCATTTTTGGTACAGTCCAAAAAATCAATTTTCGAATGAAAAACGATGACTCCGGACATGTCGAACGATCCCAAAAAGGTCAAAATGGATGAAATTTTAACATTTAATCTTTTGACTGTAAATGACTGTTGGATGTGAATTATGACTTTGTCAACTAAAATAAGTGTGTTTAAAGTCATTTCTGTGCCTGAAACGGGTCAAAATTGAAGCTTTTGAGTAAGCAAAACTCTGTAAAAATGGCAATTTTGGTCACTGTGAGGGTTTAAAAAGTGGTTATTCAACATGAGGCACGATCCAATTGACATTTTGAATCATTTTTGGTACAGTCCAAAAAATCAATTTTCGGATGAAAAACTATGACTCCGGACATGTCGAACGATCCCAAAATGGTCAATATGGATGAAATTTTAACATTTAATCTTTTGACTGTAAATGACTGTTGGATGTGAATTATGACTTTGTCAACTAAAATAAGTGTGTTTAAAGTCATTTCTGTGCCTGAAACGGGTCAAAATTGAAGCTTTTGAGTAAGCAAAACTCTGTAAAAATGGCAATTTTGGTCACTCTGAGGGTTTAAAAAGTGGTTATTCAACATGAGGCACGATCCAATTGACATTTTGAATCATTTTTGGTACAGTCCAAAAAATCAATTTTCGGATGAAAAACGATGACTCCGGACATGTCGAACTATCCCAAAATGGTCAATATGGATGAAATTTTAACATTTAATCTTTTGACTCCAAATGACTGTTGGATGTGAATTATGACTTTGTCAACTAAAATAAGTGTGTTTAAAGTCATTTCTGTGCCTCAAAGGGGTCAAAATTGAAGCTTTTGAGTAAGTAAAACTCTGTAAAAATGGCAATTTTGGTCACTGTGAGGGTTTAAAAAGTGGTTATTCAACATGAGGCACGATCCAATTGAAATTTTGAATCATTTTTGGTACAGTCCAAAAAATCAATTTTCGGATGAAAAACGATGACTCCGGACATGTCGAACGATCCCAAAAAGGTCAAAATGGATGAAATTTTAACATTTAATCTTTTGAATGTAAATGACTGTTGGATGTGAATTATGACTTTGTCAACTAAAATAAGTGTGTTTAAAGTCATTTCTGTGCCTGAAACGGGTCAAAATTGAAGCTTTTGAGTAAACAAAACTCTGTAAAAATGGCAATTTTGGTCACTCTGAGGGTTTAAAAAGTGGTTATTCAACATGAGGCACGATCCAATTGACATTTTGAATCATTTTTGGTACAGTCCAAAAAATCAATTTTCGGATGAAAAACGATGACTCCAGACATGTCGAACGATCCCAAAATGGTCAATATGGATGAAATTTTAACATTTAATCTTTTGACTGTAAATGACTGTTGGATGTGAATTATGACTTTGTCAACTAAAATAAGTGTGTTTAAAGTCATTTCTGTGCCTGAAACGGGTCAAAATTGAAGCTTTTGAGTAAGCAAAACTCTGTAAAAATGGCAATTTTGGTCACTGTGAGGGTTTAAAAAGTGGTTATTCAACATGAGGCACGATCCAATTGACATTTTGAATCATTTTTGGTACAGTCCAAAAAATCAATTTTCGGATGAAAAACGATGACTCCGGACATGTCGAACTATCCCAAAATGGTCAATATGGATGAAATTTTAACATTTAATCTTTTGACTGTAAATGACTGTTGGATGTGAATTATGACTTTGTCAACTAAAATAAGTGTGTTTAAAGTAATTTCTGTGCCTGAAACGGGTCAAAATTGAAGCTTTTGAGTAAGCAAAACTCTGTAAAAATGGCAATTTTGGTCACTCTGAGGGTTTAAAAAGTGGTTATTCAACATGAGGCACGATCCAATTGACATTTTGAATCATTTTTGGTACAGTCCAAAAAATCAATTTTCGAATGAAAAACGATGACTCCGGACATGTCGAACGATCCCAAAAAGGTCAAAATGGATGAAATTTTAACATTTAATCTTTTGACTGTAAATGACTGTTGGATGTGAATTATGACTTTGTCAACTAAAATAAGTGTGTTTAAAGTCATTTCTGTGCCTGAAACGGGTCAAAATTGAAGCTTTTGAGTAAGCAAAACTCTGTAAAAATGGCAATTTTGGTCACTGTGAGGGTTTAAAAAGTGGTTATTCAACATGAGGCACGATCCAATTGACATTTTGAATCATTTTTGGTACACTCCAAAAAATCAATTTTCGGATGAAAAACGATGACTCCGGACATGTCGAACGATCCCAAAATGGTCAATATGGATGAAATTTTAACATTTAATCTTTTGACTGTAAATGACTGTTGGATGTGAATTATGACTTTGTCAACTAAAATAAGTGTGTTTAAAGTCATTTCTGTGCCTGAAACGGGTCAAAATTGAAGCTTTTGAGTAAGCAAAACTCTGTAAAAATGGCAATTTTGGTCACTCTGAGGGTTTAAAAAGTGGTTATTCAACATGAGGCACGATCCAATTGACATTTTGAATCATTTTTGGTACAGTCCAAAAAATCAATTTTCGAATGAAAAACGATGACTCCGGACATGTCGAACGATCCCAAAAAGGTCAAAATGGATGAAATTTTAACATTTAATCTTTTGACTGTAAATGACTGTTGGATGTGAATTATGACTTTGTCAACTAAAATAAGTGTGTTTAAAGTCATTTCTGTGCCTGAAACGGGTCAAAATTGAAGCTTTTGAGTAAGCAAAACTCTGTAAAAATGGCAATTTTGGTCACTGTGAGGGTTTAAAAAGTGGTTATTCAACATGAGGCACGATCCAATTGACATTTTGAATCATTTTTGGTACAGTCCAAAAAATCAATTTTCGGATGAAAAACTATGACTCCGGACATGTCGAACGATCCCAAAATGGTCAATATGGATGAAATTTTAACATTTAATCTTTTGACTGTAAATGACTGTTGGATGTGAATTATGACTTTGTCAACTAAAATAAGTGTGTTTAAAGTCATTTCTGTGCCTGAAACGGGTCAAAATTGAAGCTTTTGAGTAAGCAAAACTCTGTAAAAATGGCAATTTTGGTCACTCTGAGGGTTTAAAAAGTGGTTATTCAACATGAGGCACGATCCAATTGACATTTTGAATCATTTTTGGTACAGTCCAAAAAATCAATTTTCGGATGAAAAACGATGACTCCGGACATGTCGAACTATCCCAAAATGGTCAATATGGATGAAATTTTAACATTTAATCTTTTGACTCCAAATGACTGTTGGATGTGAATTATGACTTTGTCAACTAAAATAAGTGTGTTTAAAGTCATTTCTGTGCCTCAAAGGGGTCAAAATTGAAGCTTTTGAGTAAGTAAAACTCTGTAAAAATGGCAATTTTGGTCACTGTGAGGGTTTAAAAAGTGGTTATTCAACATGAGGCACGATCCAATTGAAATTTTGAATCATTTTTGGTACAGTCCAAAAAATCAATTTTCGGATGAAAAACGATGACTCCGGACATGTCGAACGATCCCAAAAAGGTCAAAATGGATGAAATTTTAACATTTAATCTTTTGAATGTAAATGACTGTTGGATGTGAATTATGACTTTGTCAACTAAAATAAGTGTGTTTAAAGTCATTTCTGTGCCTGAAACGGGTCAAAATTGAAGCTTTTGAGTAAACAAAACTCTGTAAAAATGGCAATTTTGGTCACTCTGAGGGTTTAAAAAGTGGTTATTCAACATGAGGCACGATCCAATTGACATTTTGAATCATTTTTGGTACAGTCCAAAAAATCAATTTTCGGATGAAAAACGATGACTCCAGACATGTCGAACGATCCCAAAATGGTCAATATGGATGAAATTTTAACATTTAATCTTTTGACTGTAAATGACTGTTGGATGTGAATTATGACTTTGTCAACTAAAATAAGTGTGTTTAAAGTCGTTTCTGTGCCTCAAAGGGGTCAAAATTGAAGCTTTTGAGTAAGCAAAACTCTGTAAAAATGGCAATTTTGGTCACTCTGAGGGTTTAAAAAGTGGTTATTCAACATGAGGCCCGATCCAATTGACATTTTGAATCATTTTTGGTACAGTCCAAAAAATAAATTTTCGGATGAAAAACGATGACTCCGGACCTATCGAACGTTCCCAAAATGGTCTATAATGATGAAATTTTAACATTTAATCTTTTGAATCTAAATGACTGTTGGATGTGAATTATGACTTTGTCAACTACAATAAGTGTGTTTAAAGCCGTTTCTGTGCCTCAAAGGGGTCAAAATTGAAGCTTTTGAGTAATCAAAACTCTGTAAAAATGGCAATTTTGGTCACTGTGAGGGTTTAAAAAGTGGTTATTCAACATGAGCCACGATCCAATTGACATTTTGAATCATTTTTGGTACAGTCCAAAAAATCAATTTTCGGATGAAAAACGATGACTCCGGACATGTCGAACTATCCCAAAATGGTCAATATGGATGAAATTTTAACATTTAATCTTTTGACTCCAAATGACTGTTGGATGTGAATTATGACTTTGTCAACTAAAATAAGTGTGTTTAAAGTCATTTCTGTGCCTCAAAGGGGTCAAAATTGAAGCTTTTGAGTAAGTAAAACTCTGTAAAAATGGCAATTTTGGTCACTGTGAGGGTTTAAAAAGTGGTTATTCAACATGAGGCACGATCCAATTGA
This sequence comes from Lissotriton vulgaris, assembly GCF_964263255.1. Taxonomy (NCBI): domain Eukaryota; kingdom Metazoa; phylum Chordata; class Amphibia; order Caudata; family Salamandridae; genus Lissotriton; species Lissotriton vulgaris. The sequence goes on from NW_028244490.1 coordinate 257,195, forward strand.
AATTTTGAATCATTTTTGGTACAGTCCAAAAAATCAATTTTCGGATGAAAAACGATGACTCCGGACATGTCGAACGATCCCAAAAAGGTCAAAATGGATGAAATTTTAACATTTAATCTTTTGACTGTAAATGACTGTTGGATGTGAATTATGACTTTGTCAACTAAAATAAGTGTGTTTAAAGTCATTTCTGTGCCTGAAACGGGTCAAAATTGAAGCTTTTGAGTAAACAAAACTCTGTAAAAATGGCAATTTTGGTCACTCTGAGGGTTTAAAAAGTGGTTATTCAACATGAGGCACGATCCAATTGACATTTTGAATCATTTTTGGTACAGTCCAAAAAATAAATTTTCGGATGAAAAACGATGACTCCGGACCTATCGAACGTTCCCAAAATGGTCTATAATGATGAAATTTGAACATTTAATCTTTTGAATCTAAATGACTGTTGGATGTGAATTATGACTTTGTCAACTAAAATAAGTGTGTTTAAAGTCATTTCTGTGCCTGAAACGGGTCAAAATTGAAGCTTTTGAGTAAGCAAAACTCTGTAAAAATGGCAATTTTGGTCACTGTGAGGGTTTAAAAAGTGGTTATTCAACATGAGGCACGATCCAATTGACATTTTGAATCATTTTTGGTACAGTCCAAAAAATCAATTTTCGGATGAAAAACTATGACTCCGGACATGTCGAACGATCCCAAAATGGTCAATATGGATGAAATTTTAACATTTAATCTTTTGACTGTAAATGACTGTTGGATGTGAATTATGACTTTGTCAACTAAAATAAGTGTGTTTAAAGTCATTTCTGTGCCTGAAACGGGTCAAAATTGAAGCTTTTGAGTAAGCAAAACTCTGTAAAAATGGCAATTTTGGTCACTCTGAGGGTTTAAAAAGTGGTTATTCAACATGAGGCCCGATCCAATTGACATTTTGAATCATTTTTGGTACAGTCCAAAAAATAAATTTTCGGATGAAAAACGATGACTCCGGACCTATCGAACGTTCCCAAAATGGTCTATAATGATGAAATTTTAACATTTAATCTTTTGAATCTAAATGACTGTTGGATGTGAATTATGACTTTGTCAACTACAATAAGTGTGTTTAAAGCCGTTTCTGTGCCTCAAAGGGGTCAAAATTGAAGCTTTTGAGTAATCAAAACTCTGTAAAAATGGCAATTTTGGTCACTGTGAGGGTTTAAAAAGTGGTTATTCAACATGAGCCACGATCCAATTGACATTTTGAATCATTTTTGGTACAGTCCAAAAAATCAATTTTCGGATGAAAAACGATGACTCCGGACATGTCGAACTATCCCAAAATGGTCAATATGGATGAAATTTTAACATTTAATCTTTTGACTCCAAATGACTGTTGGATGTGAATTATGACTTTGTCAACTAAAATAAGTGTGTTTAAAGTCATTTCTGTGCCTCAAAGGGGTCAAAATTGAAGCTTTTGAGTAAGTAAAACTCTGTAAAAATGGCAATTTTGGTCACTGTGAGGGTTTAAAAAGTGGTTATTCAACATGAGGCACGATCCAATTGAAATTTTGAATCATTTTTGGTACAGTCCAAAAAATCAATTTTCGGATGAAAAACGATGACTCCGGACATGTCGAACGATCCCAAAAAGGTCAAAATGGATGAAATTTTAACATTTAATCTTTTGACTGTAAATGACTGTTGGATGTGAATTATGACTTTGTCAACTAAAATAAGTGTGTTTAAAGTCATTTCTGTGCCTGAAACGGGTCAAAATTGAAGCTTTTGAGTAAACAAAACTCTGTAAAAATGGCAATTTTGGTCACTCTGAGGGTTTAAAAAGTGGTTATTCAACATGAGGCACGATCCAATTGACATTTTGAATCATTTTTGGTACAGTCCAAAAAATAAATTTTCGGATGAAAAACGATGACTCCGGACCTATCGAACGTTCCCAAAATGGTCTATAATGATGAAATTTTAACATTTAATCTTTTGAATCTAAATGACTGTTGGATGTGAATTATGACTTTGTCAACTAAAATAAGTGTGTTTAAAGTCATTTCTGTGCCTGAAACGGGTCAAAATTGAAGCTTTTGAGTAAGCAAAACTCTGTAAAAATGGCAATTTTGGTCACTGTGAGGGTTTAAAAAGTGGTTATTCAACATGAGGCACGATCCAATTGACATTTTGAATCATTTTTGGTACAGTCCAAAAAATCAATTTTCGGATGAAAAACTATGACTCCGGACATGTCGAACGATCCCAAAATGGTCAATATGGATGAAATTTTAACATTTAATCTTTTGACTGTAAATGACTGTTGGATGTGAATTATGACTTTGTCAACTAAAATAAGTGTGTTTAAAGTCATTTCTGTGCCTGAAACGGGTCAAAATTGAAGCTTTTGAGTAAGCAAAACTCTGTAAAAATGGCAATTTTGGTCACTGTGAGGGTTTAAAAAGTGGTTATTCAACATGAGGCACGATCCAATTGACATTTTGAATCATTTTTGGTACAGTCCAAAAAATCAATTTTCGGATGAAAAACGATGACTCCGGACATGTCGAACTATCCCAAAATGGTCAATATGGATGAAATTTTAACATTTAATCTTTTGACTCCAAATGACTGTTGGATGTGAATTATGACTTTGTCAACTAAAATAAGTGTGTTTAAAGTCATTTCTGTGCCTCAAAGGGGTCAAAATTGAAGCTTTTGAGTAAGTAAAACTCTGTAAAAATGGCAATTTTGGTCACTGTGAGGGTTTAAAAAGTGGTTATTCAACATGAGGCACGATCCAATTGAAATTTTGAATCATTTTTGGTACAGTCCAAAAAATCAATTTTCGGATGAAAAACGATGACTCCGGACATGTCGAACGATCCCAAAAAGGTCAAAATGGATGAAATTTCAACATTTAATCTTTTGACTGTAAATGACTGTTGGATGTGAATTATGACTTTGTCAACTAAAATAAGTGTGTTTAAAGTCATTTCTGTGCCTGAAACGGGTCAAAATTGAAGCTTTTGAGTAAGCAAAACTCTGTAAAAATGGCAATTTTGGTCACTGTGAGGGTTTAAAAAGTGGTTATTCAACATGAGGCACGATCCAATTGACATTTTGAATCATTTTTGGTACAGTCCAAAAAATCAATTTTCGGATGAAAAACGATGACTCCGGACATGTCGAACTATCCCAAAATGGTCAATATGGATGAAATTTTAACATTTAATCTTTTGACTGTAAATGACTGTTGGATGTGAATTATGACTTTGTCAACTAAAATAAGTGTGTTTAAAGTCATTTCTGTGCCTGAAACGGGTCAAAATTGAAGCTTTTGAGTAAGCAAAACTCTGTAAAAATGGCAATTTTGGTCACTGTGAGGGTTTAAAAAGTGGTTATTCAACATGAGGCACGATCCAATTGACATTTTGAATCATTTTTGGTACACTCCAAAAAATCAATTTTCGGATGAAAAACGATGACTCCGGACATGTCGAACTATCCCAAAATGGTCAATATGGATGAAATTTTAACATTTAATCTTTTGACTGTAAATGACTGTTGGATGTGAATTATGACTTTGTCAACTAAAATAAGTGTGTTTAAAGTCATTTCTGTGCCTGAAACGGGTCAAAATTGAAGCTTTTGAGTAAGCAAAACTCTGTGAAAATGGCAATTTTGGTCACTCTGAGGGTTTAAAAAGTGGTTATTCAACATGAGGCACGATCCAATTGACATTTTGAATCATTTTTGGTACAGTCCAAAAAATCAATTTTCGGATGAAAAACGATGACTCTGGACATGTCGAACGATCCCAAAATGGGGTCAATATGGATGAAATGTTAACATTTAATCTTTTGACTGTAAATGACTGTTGGATGTGAATTATGACTTTGTCAACTAAAATAAGTGTGTTTAAAGTCATTTCTGTGCCTGAAACGGGTCAAAATTGAAGCTTTTGAGTAAGCAAAACTCTGTAAAATGGCAATTTTGGTCACTCTGAGGGTTTAAAAAGTGGTTATTCAACATGAGGCACGATCCAATTGACATTTTGAATCATTTTTGGTACAGTCCAAAAATCAATTTTCGAATGAAAAACGATGACTCCGGACATGTCGAACGATCCCAAAAAGGTCAAAATGGATGAAATTTTAACATTTAATCTTTTGACTGTAAATGACTGTTGGATGTGAATTATGACTTTGTCAACTAAAATAAGTGTGTTTAAAGTCATTTCTGTGCCTGAAACGGGTCAAAATTGAAGCTTTTGAGTAAGCAAAACTCTGTAAAAATGGCAATTTTGGTCACTGTGAGGGTTTAAAAAGTGGTTATTCAACATGAGGCACGATCCAATTGACATTTTGAATCATTTTTGGTACAGTCCAAAAAATCAATTTTCGGATGAAAAACTATGACTCCGGACATGTCGAACGATCCCAAAATGGTCAATATGAATGAAATTTTAACATTTAATCTTTTGACTGTAAATGACTGTTGGATGTGAATTATGACTTTGTCAACTAAAATAAGTGTGTTTAAAGTCATTTCTGTGCCTGAAACGGGTCAAAATTGAAGCTTTTGAGTAAGCAAAACTCTGTAAAAATGGCAATTTTGGTCACTCTGAGGGTTTAAAAAGTGGTTATTCAACATGAGGCACGATCCAATTGACATTTTGAATCATTTTTGGTACAGTCCAAAAAATCAATTTTCGGATGAAAAACGATGACTCCGGACATGTCGAACTATCCCAAAATGGTCAATATGGATGAAATTTTAACATTTAATCTTTTGACTCCAAATGACTGTTGGATGTGAATTATGACTTTGTCAACTAAAATAAGTGTGTTTAAAGTCATTTCTGTGCCTCAAAGGGGTCAAAATTGAAGCTTTTGAGTAAGTAAAACTCTGTAAAAATGGCAATTTTGGTCACTGTGAGGGTTTAAAAAGTGGTTATTCAACATGAGGCACGATCCAATTGAAATTTTGAATCATTTTTGGTACAGTCCAAAAAATCAATTTTCGGATGAAAAACGATGACTCCGGACATGTCGAACGATCCCAAAAAGGTCAAAATGGATGAAATTTTAACATTTAATCTTTTGACTGTAAATGACTGTTGGATGTGAATTATGACTTTGTCAACTAAAATAAGTGTGTTTAAAGTCATTTCTGTGCCTGAAACGGGTCAAAATTGAAGCTTTTGAGTAAACAAAACTCTGTAAAAATGGCAATTTTGGTCACTCTGAGGGTTTAAAAAGTGGTTATTCAACATGAGGCACGATCCAATTGACATTTTGAATCATTTTTGGTACAGTCCAAAAAATCAATTTTCGGATGAAAAACGATGACTCCAGACATGTCGAACGATCCCAAAATGGTCAATATGGATGAAATTTTAACATTTAATCTTTTGACTGTAAATGACTGTTGGATGTGAATTATGACTTTGTCAACTAAAATAAGTGTGTTTAAAGTCGTTTCTGTGCCTCAAAGGGGTCAAAATTGAAGCTTTTGAGTAAGCAAAACTCTGTAAAAATGGCAATTTTGGTCACTCTGAGGGTTTAAAAAGTGGTTATTCAACATGAGGCCCGATCCAATTGACATTTTGAATCATTTTTGGTACAGTCCAAAAAATAAATTTTCGGATGAAAAACGATGACTCCGGACCTATCGAACGTTCCCAAAATGGTCTATAATGATGAAATTTTAACATTTAATCTTTTGAATCTAAATGACTGTTGGATGTGAATTATGACTTTGTCAACTACAATAAGTGTGTTTAAAGCCGTTTCTGTGCCTCAAAGGGGTCAAAATTGAAGCTTTTGAGTTATCAAAACTCTGTAAAAATGGCAATTTTGGTCACTGTGAGGGTTTAAAAAGTGGTTATTCAACATGAGCCACGATCCAATTGACATTTTTGAATCATTTTTGGTACAGTCCAAAAAATCAATTTTCGGATGAAAAACGATGACTCCGGACATGTCGAACTATCCCAAAATGGTCAATATGGATGAAATTTTAACATTTAATCTTTTGACTCCAAATGACTGTTGGATGTGAATTATGACTTTGTCAACTAAAATAAGTGTGTTTAAAGTCATTTCTGTGCCTCAAAGGGGTCAAAATTGAAGCTTTTGAGTAAGTAAAACTCTGTAAAAATGGCAATTTTGGTCACTGTGAGGGTTTAAAAAGTGGTTATTCAACATGAGGCACGATCCAATTGAAATTTTGAATCATTTTTGGTACAGTCCAAAAAATCAATTTTCGGATGAAAAACGATGACTCCGGACATGTCGAACGATCCCAAAAAGGTCAAAATGGATGAAATTTTAACATTTAATCTTTTGACTGTAAATGACTGTTGGATGTGAATTATGACTTTGTCAACTAAAATAAGTGTGTTTAAAGTCATTTCTGTGCCTGAAACGGGTCAAAATTGAAGCTTTTGAGTAAACAAAACTCTGTAAAAATGGCAATTTTGGTCACTCTGAGGGTTTAAAAAGTGGTTATTCAACATGAGGCACGATCCAATTGACATTTTGAATCATTTTTGGTACAGTCCAAAAAATAAATTTTCGGATGAAAAACGATGACTCCGGACCTATCGAACGTTCCCAAAATGGTCTATAATGATGAAATTTTAACATTTAATCTTTTGAATCTAAATGACTGTTGGATGTGAATTATGACTTTGTCAACTAAAATAAGTGTGTTTAAAGTCATTTCTGTGCCTGAAACGGGTCAAAATTGAAGCTTTTGAGTAAGCAAAACTCTGTAAAAATGGCAATTTTGGTCACTGTGAGGGTTTAAAAAGTGGTTATTCAACATGAGGCACGATCCAATTGACATTTTGAATCATTTTTGGTACAGTCCAAAAAATCAATTTTCGGATGAAAAACTATGACTCCGGACATGTCGAACGATCCCAAAATGGTCAATATGGATGAAATTTTAACATTTAATCTTTTGACTGTAAATGACTGTTGGATGTGAATTATGACTTTGTCAACTAAAATAAGTGTGTTTAAAGTCATTTCTGTGCCTGAAACGGGTCAAAATTGAAGCTTTTGAGTAAGCAAAACTCTGTAAAAATGGCAATTTTGGTCACTGTGAGGGTTTAAAAAGTGGTTATTCAACATGAGGCACGATCCAATTGACATTTTGAATCATTTTTGGTACAGTCCAAAAAATCAATTTTCGGATGAAAAACGATGACTCCGGACATGTCGAACTATCCCAAAATGGTCAATATGGATGAAATTTTAACATTTAATCTTTTGACTCCAAATGACTGTTGGATGTGAATTATGAATTTGTCAACTAAAATAAGTGTGTTTAAAGTCATTTCTGTGCCTCAAAGGGGTCAAAATTGAAGCTTTTGAGTAAGTAAAACTCTGTAAAAATGGCAATTTTGGTCACTGTGAGGGTTTAAAAAGTGGTTATTCAACATGAGGCACGATCCAATTGAAATTTTGAATCATTTTTGGTACAGTCCAAAAAATCAATTTTCGGATGAAAAACGATGACTCCGGACATGTCGAACGATCCCAAAAAGGTCAAAATGGATGAAATTTCAACATTTAATCTTTTGACTGTAAATGACTGTTGGATGTGAATTATGACTTTGTCAACTAAAATAAGTGTGTTTAAAGTCATTTCTGTGCCTGAAACGGGTCAAAATTGAAGCTTTTGAGTAAGCAAAACTCTGTAAAAATGGCAATTTTGGTCACTGTGAGGGTTTAAAAAGTGGTTATTCAACATGAGGCACGATCCAATTGACATTTTGAATCATTTTTGGTACAGTCCAAAAAATCAATTTTCGGATGAAAAACGATGACTCCGGACATGTCGAACTATCCCAAAATGGTCAATATGGATGAAATTTTAACATTTAATCTTTTGACTGTAAATGACTGTTGGATGTGAATTATGACTTTGTCAACTAAAATAAGTGTGTTTAAAGTAATTTCTGTGCCTGAAACGGGTCAAAATTGAAGCTTTTGAGTAAGCAAAACTCTGTAAAAATGGCAATTTTGGTCACTCTGAGGGTTTAAAAAGTGGTTATTCAACATGAGGCACGATCCAATTGACATTTTGAATCATTTTTGGTACAGTCCAAAAAATCAATTTTCGAATGAAAAACGATGACTCCGGACATGTCGAACGATCCCAAAAAGGTCAAAATGGATGAAATTTTAACATTTAATCTTTTGACTGTAAATGACTGTTGGATGTGAATTATGACTTTGTCAACTAAAATAAGTGTGTTTAAAGTCATTTCTGTGCCTGAAACGGGTCAAAATTGAAGCTTTTGAGTAAGCAAAACTCTGTAAAAATGGCAATTTTGGTCACTGTGAGGGTTTAAAAAGTGGTTATTCAACATGAGGCACGATCCAATTGACATTTTGAATCATTTTTGGTACACTCCAAAAAATCAATTTTCGGATGAAAAACGATGACTCCGGACATGTCGAACTATCCCAAAATGGTCAATATGGATGAAATTTTAACATTTAATCTTTTGACTGTAAATGACTGTTGGATGTGAATTATGACTTTGTCAACTAAAATAAGTGTGTTTAAAGTCATTTCTGTGCCTGAAACGGGTCAAAATTGAAGCTTTTGAGTAAGCAAAACTCTGTGAAAATGGCAATTTTGGTCACTCTGAGGGTTTAAAAAGTGGTTATTCAACATGAGGCACGATCCAATTGACATTTTGAATCATTTTTGGTACAGTCCAAAAAATCAATTTTCGGATGAAAAACGATGACTCCGGACATGTCGAACGATCCCAAAATGGTCAATATGGATGAAATTTTAACATTTAATCTTTTGACTGTAAATGACTGTTGGATGTGAATTATGACTTTGTCAACTAAAATAAGTGTGTTTAAAGTCATTTCTGTGCCTGAAACGGGTCAAAATTGAAGCTTTTGAGTAAGCAAAACTCTGTAAAAATGGCAATTTTGGTCACTCTGAGGGTCTAAAAAGTGGTTATTCAACATGAGGCACGATCCAATTGACATTTTGAATCATTTTTGGTACAGTCCAAAAAATCAATTTTCGAATGAAAAACGATGACTCCGGACATGTCGAACGATCCCAAAAAGGTCAAAATGGATGAAATTTTAACATTTAATCTTTTGACTGTAAATGACTGTTGGATGTGAATTATGACTTTGTCAACTAAAATAAGTGTGTTTAAAGTCATTTCTGTGCCTGAAACGGGTCAAAATTGAAGCTTTTGAGTAAGCAAAACTCTGTAAAAATGGCAATTTTGGTCACTGTGAGGGTTTAAAAAGTGGTTATTCAACATGAGGCACGATCCAATTGACATTTTGAATCATTTTTGGTACAGTCCAAAAAATCAATTTTCGGATGAAAAACGATGACTCCGGACATGTCGAACTATCCCAAAATGGTCAATATTGATGAAATTTTAACATTTAATCTTTTGACTGTAAATGACTGTTGGATGTGAATTATGACTTTGTCAACTAAAATAAGTGTGTTTAAAGTCAATTCTGTGCCTGAAACGGGTCAAAATTGAAGCTTTTGAGTAAGCAAAACTCTGTAAAAATGGCAATTTTGGTCACTCTGAGGGTTTAAAAAGTGGTTATTCAACATGAGGCACGATCCAATTGACATTTTGAATCATTTTTGGTACAGTCCAAAAAATCAATTTTCGGATGAAAAACGATGACTCCGGACATGTCGAACGATCCCAAAAAGGTCAAAATGGATGAAATTTTAACATTTAATCTTTTGACTGTAACTGACTGTTGGATGTGAATTATGACTTTGTCAACTAAAATAAGTGTGTTTAAAGTCATTTCTGTGCCTGAAACGGGTCAAAATTGAAGCTTTTGAGTAAACAAAACTCTGTAAAAATGGCAATTTTGGTCACTCTGAGGGTTTAAAAAGTGGTTATTCAACATGAGGCACGATCCAATTGACATTTTGAATCATTTTTTGTACAGTCCAAAAAATCAATTTTCGGATGAAAAACTATGACTCCGGACATGTCGAACGATCCCAAAATGGTCAATATGGATGAAATTTTAACATTTAATCTTTTGACTGTAAATGACTGTTGGATGTGAATTATGACTTTGTCAACTAAAATAAGTGTGTTTAAAGTCATTTCTGTGCCTGAAACGGGTCAAAATTGAAGCTTTTGAGTAAGCAAAACTCTGTAAAAATGGCAATTTTGGTCACTCTGAGGGTTTAAAAAGTGGTTATTCAACATGAGGCACGATCCAATTGACATTTTGAATCATTTTTGGTACAGTCCAAAAAATCAATTTTCGGATGAAAAACGATGACTCCGGACATGTCGAACGATCCCAAAAAGGTCAAAATGGATGAAATTTTAACATTTAATCTTTTGACTGTAACTGACTGTTGGATGTGAATTATGACTTTGTCAACTAAAATAAGTGTGTTTAAAGTCATTTCTGTGCCTGAAACGGGTCAAAATTGAAGCTTTTGAGTAAACAAAACTCTGTAAAAATGGCAATTTTGGTCACTCTGAGGGTTTAAAAAGTGGTTATTCAACATGAGGCACGATCCAATTGACATTTTGAATCATTTTTGGTACAGTCCAAAAAATCAATTTTCGGATGAAAAACTATGACTCCGGACATGTCGAACGATCCCAAAATGGTCAATATGGATGAAATTTTAACATTTAATCTTTTGACTGTAAATGACTGTTGGATGTGAATTATGACTTTGTCAACTAAAATAAGTGTGTTTAAAGTCATTTCTGTGCCTGAAACGGGTCAAAATTGAAGCTTTTGAGTAAGCAAAACTCTGTAAAAATGGCAATTTTGGTCACTCTGAGGGTTTAAAAAGTGGTTATTCAACATGAGGCACGATCCAATTGACATTTTGAATCATTTTTGGTACAGTCCAAAAAATCAATTTTCGGATGAAAAACGATGACTCCGGACATGTCGAACTATCCCAAAATGGTCAATATGGATGAAATTTTAACATTTAATCTTTTGACTCCAAATGACTGTTGGATGTGAATTATGACTTTGTCAACTAAAATAAGTGTGTTTAAAGTCATTTCTGTGCCTCAAAGGGGTCAAAATTGAAGCTTTTGAGTAAGTAAAACTCTGTAAAAATGGCAATTTTGGTCACTGTGAGGGTTTAAAAAGTGGTTATTCAACATGAGGCACGATCCAATTGAAATTTTGAATCATTTTTGGTACAGTCCAAAAAATCAATTTTCGGATGAAAAACGATGACTCCAGACATGTCGAACGATCCCAAAATGGTCAATATGGATGAAATTTTAACATTTAATCTTTTGACTGTAAATGACTGTTGGATGTGAATTATGACTTTGTCAACTAAAATAAGTGTGTTTAAAGTCGTTTCTGTGCCTCAAAGGGGTCAAAATTGAAGCTTTTGAGTAAGCAAAACTCTGTAAAAATGGCAATTTTGGTCACTCTGAGGGTTTAAAAAGTGGTTATTCAACATGAGGCCCGATCCAATTGACATTTTGAATCATTTTTGGTACAGTCCAAAAAATAAATTTTCGGATGAAAAACGATGACTCCGGACCTATCGAACGTTCCCAAAATGGTCTATAATGATGAAATTTTAACATTTAATCTTTTGAATCTAAATGACTGTTGGATGTGAATTATGACTTTGTCAACTACAATAAGTGTGTTTAAAGCCGTTTCTGTGCCTCAAAGGGGTCAAAATTGAAGCTTTTGAGTAATCAAAACTCTGTAAAAATGGCAATTTTGGTCACTGTGAGGGTTTAAAAAGTGGTTATTCAACATGAGCCACGATCCAATTGACATTTTGAATCATTTTTGGTACAGTCCAAAAAATCAATTTTCGGATGAAAAACGATGACTCCGGACATGTCGAACTATCCCAAAATGGTCAATATGGATGAAATTTTAACATTTAATCTTTTGACTCCAAATGACTGTTGGATGTGAATTATGACTTTGTCAACTAAAATAAGTGTGTTTAAAGTCATTTCTGTGCCTCAAAGGGGTCAAAATTGAAGCTTTTGAGTAAGTAAAACTCTGTAAAAATGGCAATTTTGGTCACTGTGAGGGTTTAAAAAGTGGTTATTCAACATGAGGCACGATCCAATTGAAATTTTGAATCATTTTTGGTACAGTCCAAAAAATCAATTTTCGGATGAAAAACGATGACTCCGGACATGTCGAACGATCCCAAAAAGGTCAAAATGGATGAAATTTTAACATTTAATCTTTTGACTGTAAATGACTGTTGGATGTGAATTATGACTTTGTCAACTAAAATAAGTGTGTTTAAAGTCATTTCTGTGCCTGAAACGGGTCAAAATTGAAGCTTTTGAGTAAACAAAACTCTGTAAAAATGGCAATTTTGGTCACTCTGAGGGTTTAAAAAGTGGTTATTCAACATGAGGCACGATCCAATTGACATTTTGAATCATTTTTGGTACAGTCCAAAAAATAAATTTTCGGATGAAAAACGATGACTCCGGACCTATCGAACGTTCCCAAAATGGTCTATAATGATGAAATTTTAACATTTAATCTTTTGAATCTAAATGACTGTTGGATGTGAATTATGACTTTGTCAACTAAAATAAGTGTGTTTAAAGTCATTTCTGTGCCTGAAACGGGTCAAAATTGAAGCTTTTGAGTAAGCAAAACTCTGTAAAAATGGCAATTTTGGTCACTGTGAGGGTTTAAAAAGTGGTTATTCAACATGAGGCACGATCCAATTGACATTTTGAATCATTTTTGGTACAGTCCAAAAAATCAATTTTCGAATGAAAAACGATGACTCCGGACATGTTGAACGATCCCAAAAAGGTCAAAATGGATGAAATTTTAACATTTAATCTTTTGACTGTAAATGACTGTTGGATGTGAATTATGACTTCGTCAACTAAAATAAGTGTGTTTAAAGTCATTTCTGTGCCTGAAACGGGTCAAAATTGAAGCTTTTGAGTAAGCAAAACTCTGTAAAAATGGCAATTTTGGTCACTGTGAGGGTTTAAAAAGTGGTTATTCAACATGAGGCACGATCCAATTGACATTTTGAATCATTTTTGGTACAGTCCAAAAAATCAATTTTCGGATGAAAAACGATGACTCCAGACATGTCGAACGATCCCAAAATGGTCAATATGGATGAAATTTTAACATTTAATCTTTTGACTGTAAATGACTGTTGGATGTGAATTATGACTTTGTCAACTAAAATAAGTGTGTTTAAAGTCGTTTCTGTGCCTCAAAGGGGTCAAAATTGAAGCTTTTGAGTAAGCAAAACTCTGTAAAAATGGCAATTTTGGTCACTCTGAGGGTTTAAAAAGTGGTTATTCAACATGAGGCCCGATCCAATTGACATTTTGAATCATTTTTGGTACAGTCCAAAAAATAAATTTTCGGATGAAAAACGATGACTCCGGACCTATCGAACGTTCCCAAAATGGTCTATAATGATGAAATTTTAACATTTAATCTTTTGAATCTAAATGACTGTTGGATGTGAATTATGACTTTGTCAACTACAATAAGTGTGTTTAAAGCCGTTTCTGTGCCTCAAAGGGGTCAAAATTGAAGCTTTTGAGTTATCAAAACTCTGTAAAAATGGCAATTTTGGTCACTGTGAGGGTTTAAAAAGTGGTTATTCAACATGAGCCACGATCCAATTGACATTTTTGAATCATTTTTGGTACAGTCCAAAAAATCAATTTTCGGATGAAAAACGATGACTCCGGACATGTCGAACTATCCCAAAATGGTCAATATGGATGAAATTTTAACATTTAATCTTTTGACTCCAAATGACTGTTGGATGTGAATTATGACTTTGTCAACTAAAATAAGTGTGTTTAAAGTCATTTCTGTGCCTCAAAGGGGTCAAAATTGAAGCTTTTGAGTAAGTAAAACTCTGTAAAAATGGCAATTTTGGTCACTGTGAGGGTTTAAAAAGTGGTTATTCAACATGAGGCACGATCCAATTGAAATTTTGAATCATTTTTGGTACAGTCCAAAAAATCAATTTTCGGATGAAAAACGATGACTCCGGACATGTCGAACGATCCCAAAAAGGTCAAAATGGATGAAATTTTAACATTTAATCTTTTGACTGTAAATGACTGTTGGATGTGAATTATGACTTTGTCAACTAAAATAAGTGTGTTTAAAGTCATTTCTGTGCCTGAAACGGGTCAAAATTGAAGCTTTTGAGTAAACAAAACTCTGTAAAAATGGCAATTTTGGTCACTCTGAGGGTTTAAAAAGTGGTTATTCAACATGAGGCACGATCCAATTGACATTTTGAATCATTTTTGGTACAGTCCAAAAAATAAATTTTCGGATGAAAAACGATGACTCCGGACCTATCGAACGTTCCCAAAATGGTCTATAATGATGAAATTTTAACATTTAATCTTTTGAATCTAAATGACTGTTGGATGTGAATTATGACTTTGTCAACTAAAATAAGTGTGTTTAAAGTCATTTCTGTGCCTGAAACGGGTCAAAATTGAAGCTTTTGAGTAAGCAAAACTCTGTAAAAATGGCAATTTTGGTCACTGTGAGGGTTTAAAAAGTGGTTATTCAACATGAGGCACGATCCAATTGACATTTTGAATCATTTTTGGTACAGTCCAAAAAATCAATTTTCGGATGAAAAACTATGACTCCGGACATGTCGAACGATCCCAAAATGGTCAATATGGATGAAATTTTAACATTTAATCTTTTGACTGTAAATGACTGTTGGATGTGAATTATGACTTTGTCAACTAAAATAAGTGTGTTTAAAGTCATTTCTGTGCCTGAAACGGGTCAAAATTGAAGCTTTTGAGTAAGCAAAACTCTGTAAAAATGGCAATTTTGGTCACTGTGAGGGTTTAAAAAGTGGTTATTCAACATGAGGCACGATCCAATTGACATTTTGAATCATTTTTGGTACAGTCCAAAAAATCAATTTTCGGATGAAAAACGATGACTCCGGACATGTCGAACTATCCCAAAATGGTCAATATGGATGAAATTTTAACATTTAATCTTTTGACTCCAAATGACTGTTGGATGTGAATTATGAATTTGTCAACTAAAATAAGTGTGTTTAAAGTCATTTCTGTGCCTCAAAGGGGTCAAAATTGAAGCTTTTGAGTAAGTAAAACTCTGTAAAAATGGCAATTTTGGTCACTGTGAGGGTTTAAAAAGTGGTTATTCAACATGAGGCACGATCCAATTGAAATTTTGAATCATTTTTGGTACAGTCCAAAAAATCAATTTTCGGATGAAAAACGATGACTCCGGACATGTCGAACGATCCCAAAAAGGTCAAAATGGATGAAATTTCAACATTTAATCTTTTGACTGTAAATGACTGTTGGATGTGAATTATGACTTTGTCAACTAAAATAAGTGTGTTTAAAGTCATTTCTGTGCCTGAAACGGGTCAAAATTGAAGCTTTTGAGTAAGCAAAACTCTGTAAAAATGGCAATTTTGGTCACTGTGAGGGTTTAAAAAGTGGTTATTCAACATGAGGCCCGATCCAATTGACATTTTGAATCATTTTTGGTACAGTCCAAAAAATCAATTTTCGGATGAAAAACCATGACTCCGGACATGTCGAATGATCCCAAAATGGTCAATATGGATGAAATTTTAACATTTAATCTTTTGACTGTAAATGACTGTTGGATGTGAATTATGACTTTGTCAACTAAAATAAGTGTGTTTAAAATCATTTCTGTGCCTGAAACGGGTCAAAATTGAAGCTTTTGAGTAAGCAAAACTCTGTAAAAATGGCAATTTTGGTCACTCTGAGGGTTTAAAAAGTGGTTATTCAACATGAGGCACGATCCAATTGACATTTTGAATCATTTTTGGTACAGTCCAAAAAATCAATTTTCGAATGAAAAACGATGACTCCGGACATGTTGAACGTTCCCAAAAAGGTCAAAATGGATGAAATTTTAACATTTAATCTTTTGACTGTAAATGACTGTTGGATGTGAATTATGACTTTGTCAACTAAAATAAGTGTGTTTAAAGTCATTTCTGTGCCTGAAACGGGTCAAAATTGAAGCTTTTGAGTAAGCAAAACTCTGTAAAAATGGCAATTTTGGTCACTGTGAGGGTTTAAAAAGTGGTTATTCAACATGAGGCACGATCCAATTGACATTTTGAATCATTTTTGGTACAGTCCAAAAAATCAATTTTCGGATGAAAAACGATGACTCCGGACATGTCGAACTATCCCAAAATGGTCAATATGGATGAAATTTTAACATTTAATCTTTTGACTGTAAATGACTGTTGGATGTGAATTATGACTTTGTCAACTAAAATAAGTGTGTTTAAAGTCATTTCTGTGCCTGAAACGGGTCAAAATTGAAGCTTTTGAGTAAGCAAAACTCTGTGAAAATGGCAATTTTGGTCACTCTGAGGGTTTAAAAAGTGGTTATTCAACATGAGGCACGATCCAATTGACATTTTGAATCATTTTTGGTACAGTCCAAAAAATCAATTTTCGGATGAAAAACGATGACTCCGGACATGTCGAACTATCCCAAAATGGTCAATATGGATGAAATTTTAACATTTAATCTTTTGACTGTAAATGACTGTTGGATGTGAATTATGACTTTGTCAACTAAAATAAGTGTGTTTAAAGTCATTTCTGTGCCTGAAACGGGTCAAAATTAAAGCTTTTGAGTAAGCAAAACTCTGTGAAAATGGCAATTTTGGTCACTCTGAGGGTTTAAAAAGTGGTTATTCAACATGAGGCACGATCCAATTGACATTTTGAATCATTTTTGGTACAGTCCAAAAAATCAATTTTCGGATGAAAAACGATGACTCCGGACATGTCGAACGATCCCAAAATGGTCAATATGGATGAAATTTTAACATTAAATCTTTTGACTGTAAATGACTGTTGGATGTGAATTATGACTTTGTCAACTAAAATAAGTGTGTTTAAAGTCATTTCTGTGCCTGAAACGGGTCAAAATTGAAGCTTTTGAGTAAGCAAAACTCTGTAAAAATGGCAATTTTGGTCACTCTGAGGGTTTAAAAAGTGGTTATTCAACATGAGGCACGATCCAATTGACATTTTGAATCATTTTTGGTACAGTCCAAAAAATCAATTTTCGAATGAAAAACGATGACTCCGGACATGTCGAACGATCCCAAAAAGGTCAAAATGGATGAAATTTTAACATTTAATCTTTTGACTGTAAATGACTGTTGGATGTGAATTATGACTTTGTCAACTAAAATAAGTGTGTTTAAAGTCATTTCTGTGCCTGAAACGGGTCAAAATTGAAGCTTTTGAGTAAGCAAAACTCTGTAAAAATGGCAATTTTGGTCACTGTGAGGGTTTAAAAAGTGGTTATTCAACATGAGGCACGATCCAATTGACATTTTGAATCATTTTTGGTACAGTCCAAAAAATCAATTTTCGGATGAAAAACGATGACTCCGGACATGTCGAACTATCCCAAAATGGTCAATATTGATGAAATTTTAACATTTAATCTTTTGACTGTAAATGACTGTTGGATGTGAATTATGACTTTGTCAACTAAAATAAGTGTGTTTAAAGTCAATTCTGTGCCTGAAACGGGTCAAAATTGAAGCTTTTGAGTAAGCAAAACTCTGTAAAAATGGCAATTTTGGTCACTCTGAGGGTTTAAAAAGTGGTTATTCAACATGAGGCACGATCCAATTGACATTTTGAATCATTTTTGGTACAGTCCAAAAAATCAATTTTCGAATGAAAAACGATGACTCCGGACATGTTGAACGTTCCCAAAAAGGTCAAAATGGATGAAATTTTAACATTTAATCTTTTGACTGTAAATGACTGTTGGATGTGAATTATGACTTTGTCAACTAAAATAAGTGTGTTTAAAGTCATTTCTGTGCCTGAAACGGGTCAAAATTAAAGCTTTTGAGTAAGCAAAACTCTGTGAAAATGGCAATTTTGGTCACTCTGAGGGTTTAAAAAGTGGTTATTCAACATGAGGCACGATCCAATTGACATTTTGAATCATTTTTGGTACAGTCCAAAAAATCAATTTTCGGATGAAAAACGATGACTCCGGACATGTCGAACGATCCCAAAATGGTCAATATGGATGAAATTTTAACATTTAATCTTTTGACTGTAAATGACTGTTGGATGTGAATTATGACTTTGTCAACTAAAATAAGTGTGTTTAAAGTCATTTCTGTGCCTGAAACGGGTCAAAATTGAAGCTTTTGAGTAAGCAAAACTCTGTAAAAATGGCAATTTTGGTCACTCTGAGGGTTTAAAAAGTGGTTATTCAACATGAGGCACGATCCAATTGACATTTTGAATCATTTTTGGTACAGTCCAAAAAATCAATTTTCGAATGAAAAACGATGACTCCGGACATGTCGAACGATCCCAAAAAGGTCAAAATGGATGAAATTTTAACATTTAATCTTTTGACTGTAAATGACTGTTGGATGTGAATTATGACTTTGTCAACTAAAATAAGTGTGTTTAAAGTCATTTCTGTGCCTGAAACGGGTCAAAATTGAAGCTTTTGAGTAAGCAAAACTCTGTAAAAATGGCAATTTTGGTCACTGTGAGGGTTTAAAAAGTGGTTATTCAACATGAGGCACGATCCAATTGACATTTTGAATCATTTTTGGTACAGTCCAAAAAATCAATTTTCGGATGAAAAACGATGACTCCGGACATGTCGAACTATCCCAAAATGGTCAATATTGATGAAATTTTAACATTTAATCTTTTGACTGTAAATGACTGTTGGATGTGAATTATGACTTTGTCAACTAAAATAAGTGTGTTTAAAGTCAATTCTGTGCCTGAAACGGGTCAAAATTGAAGCTTTTGAGTAAGCAAAACTCTGTAAAAATGGCAATTTTGGTCACTCTGAGGGTTTAAAAAGTGGTTATTCAACATGAGGCACGATCCAATTGACATTTTGAATCATTTTTGGTACAGTCCAAAAAATCAATTTTCGGATGAAAAACGATGACTCCGGACATGTCGAACGATCCCAAAAAGGTCAAAATGGATGAAATTTTAACATTTAATCTTTTGACTGTAACTGACTGTTGGATGTGAATTATGACTTTGTCAACTAAAATAAGTGTGTTTAAAGTCATTTCTGTGCCTGAAACGGGTCAAAATTGAAGCTTTTGAGTAAACAAAACTCTGTAAAAATGGCAATTTTGGTCACTCTGAGGGTTTAAAAAGTGGTTATTCAACATGAGGCACGATCCAATTGACATTTTGAATCATTTTTGGTACAGTCCAAAAAATCAATTTTCGGATGAAAAACTATGACTCCGGACATGTCGAACGATCCCAAAATGGTCAATATGGATGAAATTTTAACATTTAATCTTTTGACTGTAAATGACTGTTGGATGTGAATTATGACTTTGTCAACTAAAATAAGTGTGTTTAAAGTCATTTCTGTGCCTGAAACGGGTCAAAATTGAAGCTTTTGAGTAAGCAAAACTCTGTAAAAATTGCAATTTTGGTCACGGTGAGGGTTTAAAAAGTGGTTATTCAACATGAGGCACGATCCAATTGACATTTTGAATCATTTTTGGTACAGTCCAAAAAATCAATTTTTGAATGAAAAACGATGACTCCGGACATGTTGAACGATCCCAAAAAGGTCAAAATGGATGAAATTTTAACATTTAATCTTTTGACTGTAAATGACTGTTGGATGTGAATTATGACTTTGTCAACTAAAATAAGTGTGTTTAAAGTCATTTCTGTGCCTGAAACGGGTCAAAATTGAAGCTTTTGAGTAAGCAAAACTCTGTAAAAATTGCAATTTTGGTCACTGTGAGGGTTTAAAAAGTGGTTATTCAACATGAGGCACGATCCAATTGACATTTTGAATCATTTTTGGTACAGTCCAAAAAATCAATTTTCGGATGAAAAACGATGACTCCGGACATGTCGAACTATCCCAAAATGGTCAATATGGATGAAATTTTAACATTTAATCTTTTGACTGTAAATGACTGTTGGATGTGAATTATGACTTTGTCAACTAAAATAAGTGTGTTTAAAGTAATTTCTGTGCCTGAAACGGGTCAAAATTGAAGCTTTTGAGTAAGCAAAACTCTGTAAAAATGGCAATTTTGGTCACTCTGAGGGTTTAAAAAGTGGTTATTCAACATGAGGCACGATCCAATTGACATTTTGAATCATTTTTGGTACAGTCCAAAAAATCAATTTTCGGATGAAAAACTATGACTCCGGACATGTCGAACGATCCCAAAATGGTCAATATGGATGAAATTTTAACATTTAATCTTTTGACTGTAAATGACTGTTGGATGTGAATTATGACTTTGTCAACTAAAATAAGTGTGTTTAAAGTCATTTCTGTGCCTGAAACGGGTCAAAATTGAAGCTTTTGAGTAAGCAAAACTCTGTAAAAATGGCAATTTTGGTCACTCTGAGGGTTTAAAAAGTGGTTATTCAACATGAGGCACGATCCAATTGACATTTTGAATCATTTTTGGTACAGTCCAAAAAATCAATTTTCGAATGAAAAACGATGACTCCGGACATGTTGAACGATCCCAAAAAGGTCAAAATGGATGAAATTTCAACATTTAATCTTTTGACTGTAAATGACTGTTGGATGTGAATTATGACTTTGTCAACTAAAATAAGTGTGTTTAAAGTCATTTCTGTGCCTGAAACGGGTCAAAATTGAAGCTTTTGAGTAAGCAAAACTCTGTAAAAATGGCAATTTTGGTCACTGTGAGGGTTTAAAAAGTGGTTATTCAACATGAGGCACGATCCAATTGACATTTTGAATCATTTTTGGTACAGTCCAAAAAATCAATTTTCGGATGAAAAACGATGACTCCGGACATGTCGAACTATCCCAAAATGGTCAATATGGATGAAATTTTAACATTTAATCTTTTGACTGTAAATGACTGTTGGATGTGAATTATGACTTTGTCAACTAAAATAAGTGTGTTTAAAGTAATTTCTGTGCCTGAAACGGGTCAAAATTGAAGCTTTTGAGTAAGCAAAACTCTGTAAAAATGGCAATTTTGGTCACTCTGAGGGTTTAAAAAGTGGTTATTCAACATGAGGCACGATCCAATTGACATTTTGAATCATTTTTGGTACAGTCCAAAAAATCAATTTTCGGATGAAAAACGATGACTCCGGACATGTCGAACGATCCCAAAATGGTCAATATGGATGAAATTTTAACATTTAATCTTTTGACTGTAAATGACTGTTGGATGTGAATTATGACTTTGTCAACTAAAATAAGTGTGTTTAAAGTCATTTCTGTGCCTGAAACGGGTCAAAATGGAAGCTTTTGAGTAAGCAAAACTCTGTAAAAATGGCAATTTTGGTCACTCTGAGGGTTTAAAAAGTGGTTATTCAACATGAGGCACGATCCAATTGACATTTTGAATCTTTTTTGGTACAGTCCAAAAAATCAATTTTCGAATGAAAAACGATGACTCCGGACATGTCGAACGATCCCAAAAAGGTCAAAATGGATGAAATTTTAACATTTAATCTTTTGACTGTAAATGACTGTTGGATGTGAATTATGACTTTGTCAACTAAAATAAGTGTGTTTAAAGTCATTTCTGTGCCTGAAACGGGTCAAAATGGAAGCTTTTGAGTAAGCAAAACTCTGTAAAAATGGCAATTTTGGTCACTCTGAGGGTTTAAAAAGTGGTTATTCAACATGAGGCACGATCCAATTGACATTTTGAATCTTTTTTGGTACAGTCCAAAAAATCAATTTTCGAATGAAAAACGATGACTCCGGACATGTCGAACGATCCCAAAAAGGTCAAAATGGATGAAATTTTAACATTTAATCTTTTGACTGTAAATGACTGTTGGATGTGAATTATGACTTTGTCAACTAAAATAAGTGTGTTTAAAGTCATTTCTGTGCCTGAAACGGGTCAAAATTGAAGCTTTTGAGTAAGCAAAACTCTGTAAAAATGGCAATTTTGGTCACTGTGAGGGTTTAAAAAGTGGTTATTCAACATGAGGCACGATCCAATTGACATTTTGAATCATTTTTGGTACAGTCCAAAAAATCAATTTTCGGATGAAAAACGATGACTCCGGACATGTCGAACTATCCCAAAATGGTCAATATGGATGAAATTTTAACATTTAATCTTTTGACTGTAAATGACTGTTGGATGTGAATTATGACTTTGTCAACTAAAATAAGTGTGTTTAAAGTCATTTCTGTGCCTGAAACGGGTCAAAATTGAAGCTTTTGAGTAAGCAAAACTCTGTGAAAATGGCAATTTTGGTCACTCTGAGGGTTTAAAAAGTGGTTATTCAACATGAGGCACGATCCAATTGACATTTTGAATCATTTTTGGTACAGTCCAAAAAATCAATTTTCGGATGAAAAACGATGACTCCGGACATGTCGAACGATCCCAAAATGGTCAATATGGATGAAATTTTAACATTTAATCTTTTGACTGTAAATGACTGTTGGATGTGAATTATGACTTTGTCAACTAAAATAAGTGTGTTTAAAGTCATTTCTGTGCCTGAAACGGGTCAAAATTGAAGCTTTTGAGTAAGCAAAACTCTGTAAAAATGGCAATTTTGGTCACTCTGAGGGTTTAAAAAGTGGTTATTCAACATGAGGCACGATCCAATTGACATTTTGAATCATTTTTGGTACAGTCCAAAAAATCAATTTTCGAATGAAAAACGATGACTCCGGACATGTCGAACGATCCCAAAAAGGTCAAAATGGATGAAATTTTAACATTTAATCTTTTGACTGTAAATGACTGTTGGATGTGAATTATGACTTTGTCAACTAAAATAAGTGTGTTTAAAGTCATTTCTGTGCCTGAAACGGGTCAAAATGGAAGCTTTTGAGTAAGCAAAACTCTGTAAAAATGGCAATTTTGGTCACTCTGAGGGTTTAAAAAGTGGTTATTCAACATGAGGCACGATCCAATTGACATTTTGAATCTTTTTTGGTACAGTCCAAAAAATCAATTTTCGAATGAAAAACGATGACTCCGGACATGTCGAACGATCCCAAAAAGGTCAAAATGGATGAAATTTTAACATTTAATCTTTTGACTGTAAATGACTGTTGGATGTGAATTATGACTTTGTCAACTAAAATAAGTGTGTTTAAAGTCATTTCTGTGCCTGAAACGGGTCAAAATGGAAGCTTTTGAGTAAGCAAAACTCTGTAAAAATGGCAATTTTGGTCACTCTGAGGGTTTAAAAAGTGGTTATTCAACATGAGGCACGATCCAATTGACATTTTGAATCTTTTTTGGTACAGTCCAAAAAATCAATTTTCGAATGAAAAACGATGACTCCGGACATGTCGAACGATCCCAAAAAGGTCAAAATGGATGAAATTTTAACATTTAATCTTTTGACTGTAAATGACTGTTGGATGTGAATTATGACTTTGTCAACTAAAATAAGTGTGTTTAAAGTCATTTCTGTGCCTGAAACGGGTCAAAATTGAAGCTTTTGAGTAAGCAAAACTCTGTAAAAATGGCAATTTTGGTCACTGTGAGGGTTTAAAAAGTGGTTATTCAACATGAGGCACGATCCAATTGACATTTTGAATCATTTTTGGTACAGTCCAAAAAATCAATTTTCGGATGAAAAACGATGACTCCGGACATGTCGAACTATCCCAAAATGGTCAATATGGATGAAATTTTAACATTTAATCTTTTGACTGTAAATGACTGTTGGATGTGAATTATGACTTTGTCAACTAAAATAAGTGTGTTTAAAGTCATTTCTGTGCCTGAAACGGGTCAAAATTGAAGCTTTTGAGTAAGCAAAACTCTGTGAAAATGGCAATTTTGGTCACTCTGAGGGTTTAAAAAGTGGTTATTCAACATGAGGCACGATCCAATTGACATTTTGAATCATTTTTGGTACAGTCCAAAAAATCAATTTTCGGATGAAAAACGATGACTCCGGACATGTCGAACGATCCCAAAATGGTCAATATGGATGAAATTTTAACATTTAATCTTTTGACTGTAAATGACTGTTGGATGTGAATTATGACTTTGTCAACTAAAATAAGTGTGTTTAAAGTCATTTCTGTGCCTGAAACGGGTCAAAATTGAAGCTTTTGAGTAAGCAAAACTCTGTAAAAATGGCAATTTTGGTCACTCTGAGGGTTTAAAAAGTGGTTATTCAACATGAGGCACGATCCAATTGACATTTTGAATCATTTTTGGTACAGTCCAAAAAATCAATTTTCGAATGAAAAACGATGACTCCGGACATGTCGAACGATCCCAAAAAGGTCAAAATGGATGAAATTTTAACATTTAATCTTTTGACTGTAAATGACTGTTGGATGTGAATTATGACTTTGTCAACTAAAATAAGTGTGTTTAAAGTCATTTCTGTGCCTGAAACGGGTCAAAATTGAAGCTTTTGAGTAAGCAAAACTCTGTAAAAATGGCAATTTTGGTCACTGTGAGGGTTTAAAAAGTGGTTATTCAACATGAGGCACGATCCAATTGACATTTTGAATCATTTTTGGTACAGTCCAAAAAATCAATTTTCGGATGAAAAGCGATGACTCCGGACATGTCGAACTATCCCAAAATGGTCAATATTGATGAAATGTTAACATTTAATCTTTTGACTGTAAATGACTGTTGGATGTGAATTATGACTTTGTCAACTAAAATAAGTGTGTTTAAAGTCAATTCTGTGCCTGAAACGGGTCAAAATTGAAGCTTTTGAGTAAGCAAAACTCTGTAAAAATGGCAATTTTGGTCACTCTGAGGGTTTAAAAAGTGGTTATTCAACATGAGGCACGATCCAATTGACATTTTGAATCATTTTTGGTACAGTCCAAAAAATCAATTTTCGGATGAAAAACGATGACTCCGGACATGTCGAACGATCCCAAAAAGGTCAAAATGGATGAAATTTTAACATTTAATCTTTTGACTGTAACTGACTGTTGGATGTGAATTATGACTTTGTCAACTAAAATAAGTGTGTTTAAAGTCATTTCTGTGCCTGAAACGGGTCAAAATTGAAGCTTTTGAGTAAACAAAACTCTGTAAAAATGGCAATTTTGGTCACTCTGAGGGTTTAAAAAGTGGTTATTCAACATGAGGCACGATCCAATTGACATTTTGAATCATTTTTGGTACAGTCCAAAAAATCAATTTTCGGATGAAAAACTATGACTCCAGACATGTCGAACGATCCCAAAATGGTCAATATGGATGAAATTTTAACATTTAATCTTTTGACTGTAAATGACTGTTGGATGTGAATTATGACTTTGTCAACTAAAATAAGTGTGTTTAAAGTCGTTTCTGTGCCTCAAAGGGGTCAAAATTGAAGCTTTTGAGTAAGCAAAACTCTGTAAAAATGACAATTTTGGTCACTCTGAGGGTTTAAAAAGTGGTTATTCAACATGAGGCCCGATCCAATTGACATTTTGAATCATTTTTGGTACAGTCCAAAAAATAAATTTTCGGATGAAAAACGATGACTCCGGACCTATCGAACGTTCCCAAAATGGTCTATAATGATAAAATTTTAACATTTAATCTTTTGAATCTAAATGACTGTTGGATGTGAATTATGACTTTGTCAACTACAATAAGTGTGTTTAAAGCCGTTTCTGTGCCTCAAAGGGGTCAAAATTGAAGCTTTTGAGTAATCAAAACTCTGTAAAAATGGCAATTTTGGTCACTGTGAGGGTTTAAAAAGTGGTTATTCAACATGAGGCACGATCCAATTGACATTTTGAATCATTTTTGGTACAGTCCAAAAAATCAATTTTCGAATGAAAAACGATGACTCCGGACATGTTGAACGATCCCAAAAAGGTCAAAATGGATGAAATTTTAACATTTAATCTTTTGACTGTAAATGACTGTTGGATGTGAATTATGACTTTGTCAACTAAAATAAGTGTGTTTAAAGTCATTTCTGTGCCTGAAACGGGTCAAAATTGAAGCTTTTGAGTAAGCAAAACTCTGTAAAAATGGCAATTTTGGTCACTGTGAGGGTTTAAAAAGTGGTTATTCAACATGAGGCACGATCCAATTGACATTTTGAATCATTTTTGGTACAGTCCAAAAAATCAATTTTCGTATGAAAAACGATGACTCCGGACATGTCGAACTATCCCAAAATGGTCAATATGGATGAAATTTTAACATTTATTCTTTTGACTGTAAATGACTGTTGGATGTGAATTATGACTTTGTCAACTAAAATAAGTGTGTTTAAAGTCATTTCTGTGCCTGAAACGGGTCAAAATTGAAGCTTTTGAGTAAGCAAAACTCTGTAAAAATGGCAATTTTGGTCACTGTGAGGGTTTAAAAAGTGGTTATTCAACATGAGGCCCGATCCAATTGACATTTTGAATCATTTTTGGTACAGTCCAAAAAATCAATTTTCGGATGAAAAACCATGACTCCGGACATGTCGAATGATCCCAAAATGGTCAATATGGATGAAATTTTAACATTTAATCTTTTGACTGTAAATGACTGTTGGATGTGAATTATGACTTTGTCAACTAAAATAAGTGTGTTTAAAATCATTTCTGTGCCTGAAACGGGTCAAAATTGAAGCTTTTGAGTAAGCAAAACTCTGTAAAAATGGCAATTTTGGTCACTCTGAGGGTTTAAAAAGTGGTTATTCAACATGAGGCACGATCCAATTGACATTTTGAATCATTTTTGGTACAGTCCAAAAAATCAATTTTCGAATGAAAAACGATGACTCCGGACATGTTGAACGTTCCCAAAAAGGTCAAAATGGATGAAATTTTAACATTTAATCTTTTGACTGTAAATGACTGTTGGATGTGAATTATGACTTTGTCAACTAAAATAAGTGTGTTTAAAGTCATTTCTGTGCCTGAAACGGGTCAAAATTGAAGCTTTTGAGTAAGCAAAACTCTGTAAAAATGGCAATTTTGGTCACTGTGAGGGTTTAAAAAGTGGTTATTCAACATGAGGCACGATCCAATTGACATTTTGAATCATTTTTGGTACAGTCCAAAAAATCAATTTTCGGATGAAAAACGATGACTCCGGACATGTCGAACTATCCCAAAATGGTCAATATGGATGAAATTTTAACATTTAATCTTTTGACTGTAAATGACTGTTGGATGTGAATTATGACTTTGTCAACTAAAATAAGTGTGTTTAAAGTCATTTCTGTGCCTGAAACGGGTCAAAATTGAAGCTTTTGAGTAAGCAAAACTCTGTGAAAATGGCAATTTTGGTCACTCTGAGGGTTTAAAAAGTGGTTATTCAACATGAGGCACGATCCAATTGACATTTTGAATCATTTTTGGTACAGTCCAAAAAATCAATTTTCGGATGAAAAACGATGACTCCGGACATGTCGAACTATCCCAAAATGGTCAATATGGATGAAATTTTAACATTTAATCTTTTGACTGTAAATGACTGTTGGATGTGAATTATGACTTTGTCAACTAAAATAAGTGTGTTTAAAGTCATTTCTGTGCCTGAAACGGGTCAAAATTAAAGCTTTTGAGTAAGCAAAACTCTGTGAAAATGGCAATTTTGGTCACTCTGAGGGTTTAAAAAGTGGTTATTCAACATGAGGCACGATCCAATTGACATTTTGAATCATTTTTGGTACAGTCCAAAAAATCAATTTTCGGATGAAAAACGATGACTCCGGACATGTCGAACGATCCCAAAATGGTCAATATGGATGAAATTTTAACATTAAATCTTTTGACTGTAAATGACTGTTGGATGTGAATTATGACTTTGTCAACTAAAATAAGTGTGTTTAAAGTCATTTCTGTGCCTGAAACGGGTCAAAATTGAAGCTTTTGAGTAAGCAAAACTCTGTAAAAATGGCAATTTTGGTCACTCTGAGGGTTTAAAAAGTGGTTATTCAACATGAGGCACGATCCAATTGACATTTTGAATCATTTTTGGTACAGTCCAAAAAATCAATTTTCGAATGAAAAACGATGACTCCGGACATGTCGAACGATCCCAAAAAGGTCAAAATGGATGAAATTTTAACATTTAATCTTTTGACTGTAAATGACTGTTGGATGTGAATTATGACTTTGTCAACTAAAATAAGTGTGTTTAAAGTCATTTCTGTGCCTGAAACGGGTCAAAATTGAAGCTTTTGAGTAAGCAAAACTCTGTAAAAATGGCAATTTTGGTCACTGTGAGGGTTTAAAAAGTGGTTATTCAACATGAGGCACGATCCAATTGACATTTTGAATCATTTTTGGTACAGTCCAAAAAATCAATTTTCGGATGAAAAACGATGACTCCGGACATGTCGAACTATCCCAAAATGGTCAATATTGATGAAATTTTAACATTTAATCTTTTGACTGTAAATGACTGTTGGATGTGAATTATGACTTTGTCAACTAAAATAAGTGTGTTTAAAGTCAATTCTGTGCCTGAAACGGGTCAAAATTGAAGCTTTTGAGTAAGCAAAACTCTGTAAAAATGGCAATTTTGGTCACTCTGAGGGTTTAAAAAGTGGTTATTCAACATGAGGCACGATCCAATTGACATTTTGAATCATTTTTGGTACAGTCCAAAAAATCAATTTTCGAATGAAAAACGATGACTCCGGACATGTTGAACGTTCCCAAAAAGGTCAAAATGGATGAAATTTTAACATTTAATCTTTTGACTGTAAATGACTGTTGGATGTGAATTATGACTTTGTCAACTAAAATAAGTGTGTTTAAAGTCATTTCTGTGCCTGAAACGGGTCAAAATTAAAGCTTTTGAGTAAGCAAAACTCTGTGAAAATGGCAATTTTGGTCACTCTGAGGGTTTAAAAAGTGGTTATTCAACATGAGGCACGATCCAATTGACATTTTGAATCATTTTTGGTACAGTCCAAAAAATCAATTTTCGGATGAAAAACGATGACTCCGGACATGTCGAACGATCCCAAAATGGTCAATATGGATGAAATTTTAACATTTAATCTTTTGACTGTAAATGACTGTTGGATGTGAATTATGACTTTGTCAACTAAAATAAGTGTGTTTAAAGTCATTTCTGTGCCTGAAACGGGTCAAAATTGAAGCTTTTGAGTAAGCAAAACTCTGTAAAAATGGCAATTTTGGTCACTCTGAGGGTTTAAAAAGTGGTTATTCAACATGAGGCACGATCCAATTGACATTTTGAATCATTTTTGGTACAGTCCAAAAAATCAATTTTCGAATGAAAAACGATGACTCCGGACATGTCGAACGATCCCAAAAAGGTCAAAATGGATGAAATTTTAACATTTAATCTTTTGACTGTAAATGACTGTTGGATGTGAATTATGACTTTGTCAACTAAAATAAGTGTGTTTAAAGTCATTTCTGTGCCTGAAACGGGTCAAAATTGAAGCTTTTGAGTAAGCAAAACTCTGTAAAAATGGCAATTTTGGTCACTGTGAGGGTTTAAAAAGTGGTTATTCAACATGAGGCACGATCCAATTGACATTTTGAATCATTTTTGGTACAGTCCAAAAAATCAATTTTCGGATGAAAAACGATGACTCCGGACATGTCGAACTATCCCAAAATGGTCAATATTGATGAAATTTTAACATTTAATCTTTTGACTGTAAATGACTGTTGGATGTGAATTATGACTTTGTCAACTAAAATAAGTGTGTTTAAAGTCAATTCTGTGCCTGAAACGGGTCAAAATTGAAGCTTTTGAGTAAGCAAAACTCTGTAAAAATGGCAATTTTGGTCACTCTGAGGGTTTAAAAAGTGGTTATTCAACATGAGGCACGATCCAATTGACATTTTGAATCATTTTTGGTACAGTCCAAAAAATCAATTTTCGGATGAAAAACGATGACTCCGGACATGTCGAACGATCCCAAAAAGGTCAAAATGGATGAAATTTTAACATTTAATCTTTTGACTGTAACTGACTGTTGGATGTGAATTATGACTTTGTCAACTAAAATAAGTGTGTTTAAAGTCATTTCTGTGCCTGAAACGGGTCAAAATTGAAGCTTTTGAGTAAACAAAACTCTGTAAAAATGGCAATTTTGGTCACTCTGAGGGTTTAAAAAGTGGTTATTCAACATGAGGCACGATCCAATTGACATTTTGAATCATTTTTGGTACAGTCCAAAAAATCAATTTTCGGATGAAAAACTATGACTCCGGACATGTCGAACGATCCCAAAATGGTCAATATGGATGAAATTTTAACATTTAATCTTTTGACTGTAAATGACTGTTGGATGTGAATTATGACTTTGTCAACTAAAATAAGTGTGTTTAAAGTCATTTCTGTGCCTGAAACGGGTCAAAATTGAAGCTTTTGAGTAAGCAAAACTCTGTAAAAATTGCAATTTTGGTCACGGTGAGGGTTTAAAAAGTGGTTATTCAACATGAGGCACGATCCAATTGACATTTTGAATCATTTTTGGTACAGTCCAAAAAATCAATTTTTGAATGAAAAACGATGACTCCGGACATGTTGAACGATCCCAAAAAGGTCAAAATGGATGAAATTTTAACATTTAATCTTTTGACTGTAAATGACTGTTGGATGTGAATTATGACTTTGTCAACTAAAATAAGTGTGTTTAAAGTCATTTCTGTGCCTGAAACGGGTCAAAATTGAAGCTTTTGAGTAAGCAAAACTCTGTAAAAATTGCAATTTTGGTCACTGTGAGGGTTTAAAAAGTGGTTATTCAACATGAGGCACGATCCAATTGACATTTTGAATCATTTTTGGTACAGTCCAAAAAATCAATTTTCGGATGAAAAACGATGACTCCGGACATGTCGAACTATCCCAAAATGGTCAATATGGATGAAATTTTAACATTTAATCTTTTGACTGTAAATGACTGTTGGATGTGAATTATGACTTTGTCAACTAAAATAAGTGTGTTTAAAGTAATTTCTGTGCCTGAAACGGGTCAAAATTGAAGCTTTTGAGTAAGCAAAACTCTGTAAAAATGGCAATTTTGGTCACTCTGAGGGTTTAAAAAGTGGTTATTCAACATGAGGCACGATCCAATTGACATTTTGAATCATTTTTGGTACAGTCCAAAAAATCAATTTTCGGATGAAAAACTATGACTCCGGACATGTCGAACGATCCCAAAATGGTCAATATGGATGAAATTTTAACATTTAATCTTTTGACTGTAAATGACTGTTGGATGTGAATTATGACTTTGTCAACTAAAATAAGTGTGTTTAAAGTCATTTCTGTGCCTGAAACGGGTCAAAATTGAAGCTTTTGAGTAAGCAAAACTCTGTAAAAATGGCAATTTTGGTCACTCTGAGGGTTTAAAAAGTGGTTATTCAACATGAGGCACGATCCAATTGACATTTTGAATCATTTTTGGTACAGTCCAAAAAATCAATTTTCGAATGAAAAACGATGACTCCGGACATGTTGAACGATCCCAAAAAGGTCAAAATGGATGAAATTTCAACATTTAATCTTTTGACTGTAAATGACTGTTGGATGTGAATTATGACTTTGTCAACTAAAATAAGTGTGTTTAAAGTCATTTCTGTGCCTGAAACGGGTCAAAATTGAAGCTTTTGAGTAAGCAAAACTCTGTAAAAATGGCAATTTTGGTCACTGTGAGGGTTTAAAAAGTGGTTATTCAACATGAGGCACGATCCAATTGACATTTTGAATCATTTTTGGTACAGTCCAAAAAATCAATTTTCGGATGAAAAACGATGACTCCGGACATGTCGAACTATCCCAAAATGGTCAATATGGATGAAATTTTAACATTTAATCTTTTGACTGTAAATGACTGTTGGATGTGAATTATGACTTTGTCAACTAAAATAAGTGTGTTTAAAGTAATTTCTGTGCCTGAAACGGGTCAAAATTGAAGCTTTTGAGTAAGCAAAACTCTGTAAAAATGGCAATTTTGGTCACTCTGAGGGTTTAAAAAGTGGTTATTCAACATGAGGCACGATCCAATTGACATTTTGAATCATTTTTGGTACAGTCCAAAAAATCAATTTTCGGATGAAAAACGATGACTCCGGACATGTCGAACGATCCCAAAATGGTCAATATGGATGAAATTTTAACATTTAATCTTTTGACTGTAAATGACTGTTGGATGTGAATTATGACTTTGTCAACTAAAATAAGTGTGTTTAAAGTCATTTCTGTGCCTGAAACGGGTCAAAATGGAAGCTTTTGAGTAAGCAAAACTCTGTAAAAATGGCAATTTTGGTCACTCTGAGGGTTTAAAAAGTGGTTATTCAACATGAGGCACGATCCAATTGACATTTTGAATCTTTTTTGGTACAGTCCAAAAAATCAATTTTCGAATGAAAAACGATGACTCCGGACATGTCGAACGATCCCAAAAAGGTCAAAATGGATGAAATTTTAACATTTAATCTTTTGACTGTAAATGACTGTTGGATGTGAATTATGACTTTGTCAACTAAAATAAGTGTGTTTAAAGTCATTTCTGTGCCTGAAACGGGTCAAAATTGAAGCTTTTGAGTAAGCAAAACTCTGTAAAAATGGCAATTTTGGTCACTGTGAGGGTTTAAAAAGTGGTTATTCAACATGAGGCACGATCCAATTGACATTTTGAATCATTTTTGGTACAGTCCAAAAAATCAATTTTCGGATGAAAAACGATGACTCCGGACATGTCGAACTATCCCAAAATGGTCAATATGGATGAAATTTTAACATTTAATCTTTTGACTGTAAATGACTGTTGGATGTGAATTATGACTTTGTCAACTAAAATAAGTGTGTTTAAAGTCATTTCTGTGCCTGAAACGGGTCAAAATTGAAGCTTTTGAGTAAGCAAAACTCTGTGAAAATGGCAATTTTGGTCACTCTGAGGGTTTAAAAAGTGGTTATTCAACATGAGGCACGATCCAATTGACATTTTGAATCATTTTTGGTACAGTCCAAAAAATCAATTTTCGGATGAAAAACGATGACTCCGGACATGTCGAACGATCCCAAAATGGTCAATATGGATGAAATTTTAACATTTAATCTTTTGACTGTAAATGACTGTTGGATGTGAATTATGACTTTGTCAACTAAAATAAGTGTGTTTAAAGTCATTTCTGTGCCTGAAACGGGTCAAAATTGAAGCTTTTGAGTAAGCAAAACTCTGTAAAAATGGCAATTTTGGTCACTCTGAGGGTTTAAAAAGTGGTTATTCAACATGAGGCACGATCCAATTGACATTTTGAATCATTTTTGGTACAGTCCAAAAAATCAATTTTCGAATGAAAAACGATGACTCCGGACATGTCGAACGATCCCAAAAAGGTCAAAATGGATGAAATTTTAACATTTAATCTTTTGACTGTAAATGACTGTTGGATGTGAATTATGACTTTGTCAACTAAAATAAGTGTGTTTAAAGTCATTTCTGTGCCTGAAACGGGTCAAAATTGAAGCTTTTGAGTAAGCAAAACTCTGTAAAAATGGCAATTTTGGTCACTGTGAGGGTTTAAAAAGTGGTTATTCAACATGAGGCACGATCCAATTGACATTTTGAATCATTTTTGGTACAGTCCAAAAAATCAATTTTCGGATGAAAAGCGATGACTCCGGACATGTCGAACTATCCCAAAATGGTCAATATTGATGAAATGTTAACATTTAATCTTTTGACTGTAAATGACTGTTGGATGTGAATTATGACTTTGTCAACTAAAATAAGTGTGTTTAAAGTCAATTCTGTGCCTGAAACGGGTCAAAATTGAAGCTTTTGAGTAAGCAAAACTCTGTAAAAATGGCAATTTTGGTCACTCTGAGGGTTTAAAAAGTGGTTATTCAACATGAGGCACGATCCAATTGACATTTTGAATCATTTTTGGTACAGTCCAAAAAATCAATTTTCGGATGAAAAACGATGACTCCGGACATGTCGAACGATCCCAAAAAGGTCAAAATGGATGAAATTTTAACATTTAATCTTTTGACTGTAACTGACTGTTGGATGTGAATTATGACTTTGTCAACTAAAATAAGTGTGTTTAAAGTCATTTCTGTGCCTGAAACGGGTCAAAATTGAAGCTTTTGAGTAAACAAAACTCTGTAAAAATGGCAATTTTGGTCACTCTGAGGGTTTAAAAAGTGGTTATTCAACATGAGGCACGATCCAATTGACATTTTGAATCATTTTTGGTACAGTCCAAAAAATCAATTTTCGGATGAAAAACTATGACTCCGGACATGTCGAACGATCCCAAAATGGTCAATATGGATGAAATTTTAACATTTAATCTTTTGACTGTAAATGACTGTTGGATGTGAATTATGACTTTGTCAACTAAAATAAGTGTGTTTAAAGTCATTTCTGTGCCTGAAACGGGTCAAAATTGAAGCTTTTGAGTAAGCAAAACTCTGTAAAAATGGCAATTTTGGTCACTGTGAGGGTTTAAAAAGTGGTTATTCAACATGAGGCACGATCCAATTGACATTTTGAATCATTTTTGGTACAGTCCAAAAAATCAATTTTCGGATGAAAAACGATGACTCCGGACATGTCGAACTATCCCAAAATGGTCAATATGGATGAAATTTTAACATTTAATCTTTTGACTGTAAATGACTGTTGGATGTGAATTATGACTTTGTCAACTAAAATAAGTGTGTTTAAAGTCATTTCTGTGCCTGAAACGGGTCAAAATTGAAGCTTTTGAGTAAGTAAAACTCTGTAAAAATGGCAATTTTGGTCACTCTGAGGGTTTAAAAAGTGGTTATTCAACATGAGGCACGATCCAATTGACATTTTGAATCATTTTTGGTACAGTCCAAAAAATCAATTTTCGAATGAAAAACGATGACTCCGGACATGTCGAACGATCCCAAAAAGGTCAAAATGGATGAAATTTTAACATTTAATCTTTTGACTGTAAATGACTGTTGGATGTGAATTATGACTTTGTCAACTAAAATAAGTGTGTTTAAAGTCATTTCTGTGCCTGAAACGGGTCAAAATTGAAGCTTTTGAGTAAGCAAAACTCTGTAAAAATGGCAATTTTGGTCACTGTGAGGGTTTAAAAAGTGGTTATTCAACATGAGGCACGATCCAATTGACATTTTGAATCATTTTTGGTACAGTCCAAAAAATCAATTTTCGGATAAAAAGCGATGACTCCGGACATGTCGAACTATCCCAAAATGGTCAATATTGATGAAATTTTAACATTTAATCTTTTGACTGTAAATGACTGTTGGATGTGAATTATGACTTTGTCAACTAAAATAAGTGTGTTTAAAGTCAATTCTGTGCCTGAAACGGGTCAAAATTGAAGCTTTTGAGTAAGCAAAACTCTGTAAAAATGGCAATTTTGGTCACTCTGAGGGTTTAAAAAGTGGTTATTCAACATGAGGCACGATCCAATTGACATTTTGAATCATTTTTGGTACAGTCCAAAAAATCAATTTTCGGATGAAAAACGATGACTCCGGACATGTCGAACGATCCCAAAAAGGTCAAAATGGATGAAATTTTAACATTTAATCTTTTGACTGTAACTGACTGTTGGATGTGAATTATGACTTTGTCAACTAAAATAAGTGTGTTTAAAGTCATTTCTGTGCCTGAAACGGGTCAAAATTGAAGCTTTTGAGTAAACAAAACTCTGTAAAAATGGCAATTTTGGTCACTCTGAGGGTTTAAAAAGTGGTTATTCAACATGAGGCACGATCCAATTGACATTTTGAATCATTTTTGGTACAGTCCAAAAAATCAATTTTCGGATGAAAAACGATGACTCTGGACATGTCGAACGATCCCAAAAAGGTCAAAATGGATGAAATTTTAACATTTAATCTTTTGACTGTAACTGACTGTTGGATGTGAATTATGACTTTGTCAACTAAAATAAGTGTGTTTAAAGTCATTTCTGTGCCTGAAACGGGTCAAAATTGAAGCTTTTGAGTAAACAAAACTCTGTAAAAATGGCAATTTTGGTCACTCTGAGGGTTTAAAAAGTGGTTATTCAACATGAGGCACGATCCAATTGACATTTTGAATCATTTTTGGTACAGTCCAAAAAATCAATTTTCGGATGAAAAACTATGACTCCGGACATGTCGAACGATCCCAAAATGGTCAATATGGATGAAATTTTAACATTTAATCTTTTGACTGTAAATGACTGTTGGATGTGAATTATGACTTTGTCAACTAAAATAAGTGTGTTTAAAGTTATTTCTGTGCCTGAAACGGGTCAAAATTGAAGCTTTTGAGTAAGCAAAACTCTGTAAAAATGGCAATTTTGGTCACTGTGAGGGTTTAAAAAGTGGTTATTCAACATGAGGCACGATCCAATTGACATTTTGAATCATTTTTGGTACAGTCCAAAAAATCAATTTTCGGATGAAAAACGATGACTCCGGACATGTCGAACTATCCCAAAATGGTCAATATGGATGAAATTTTAACATTTAATCTTTTGACTCCAAATGACTGTTGGATGTGAATTATGACTTTGTCAACTAAAATAAGTGTGTTTAAAGTCATTTCTGTGCCTCAAAGGGGTCAAAATTGAAGCTTTTGAGTAAGTAAAACTCTGTAAAAATGGCAATTTTGGTCACTGTGAGGGTTTAAAAAGTGGTTATTCAACATGAGGCACGATCCAATTGAAATTTTGAATCATTTTTGGTACAGTCCAAAAAATCAATTTTCGGATGAAAAACGATGACTCCGGACATGTCGAACGATCCCAAAAAGGTCAAAATGGATGAAATTTCAACATTTAATCTTTTGACTGTAAATGACTGTTGGATGTGAATTATGACTTTGTCAACTAAAATAAGTGTGTTTAAAGTCATTTCTGTGCCTGAAACGGGTCAAAATTGAAGCTTTTGAGTAAGCAAAACTCTGTAAAAATGGCAATTTTGGTCACTGTGAGGGTTTAAAAAGTGGTTATTCAACATGAGGCACGATCCAATTGACATTTTGAATCATTTTTGGTACAGTCCAAAAAATCAATTTTCGGATGAAAAACGATGACTCCGGACATGTCGAACTATCCCAAAATGGTCAATATGGATGAAATTTTAACATTTAATCTTTTGACTGTAAATGACTGTTGGATGTGAATTATGACTTTGTCAACTAAAATAAGTGTGTTTAAAGTAATTTCTGTGCCTGAAACGGGTCAAAATTGAAGCTTTTGAGTAAGCAAAACTCTGTAAAAATGGCAATTTTGGTCACTCTGAGGGTTTAAAAAGTGGTTATTCAACATGAGGCACGATCCAATTGACATTTTGAATCATTTTTGGTACAGTCCAAAAAATCAATTTTCGAATGAAAAACGATGACTCCGGACATGTCGAACGATCCCAAAAAGGTCAAAATGGATGAAATTTTAACATTTAATCTTTTGACTGTAAATGACTGTTGGATGTGAATTATGACTTTGTCAACTAAAATAAGTGTGTTTAAAGTCATTTCTGTGCCTGAAACGGGTCAAAATTGAAGCTTTTGAGTAAGCAAAACTCTGTAAAAATGGCAATTTTGGTCACTGTGAGGGTTTAAAAAGTGGTTATTCAACATGAGGCACGATCCAATTGACATTTTGAATCATTTTTGGTACACTCCAAAAAATCAATTTTCGGATGAAAAACGATGACTCCGGACATGTCGAACTATCCCAAAATGGTCAATATGGATGAAATTTTAACATTTAATCTTTTGACTGTAAATGACTGTTGGATGTGAATTATGACTTTGTCAACTAAAATAAGTGTGTTTAAAGTCATTTCTGTGCCTGAAACGGGTCAAAATTGAAGCTTTTGAGTAAGCAAAACTCTGTGAAAATGGCAATTTTGGTCACTCTGAGGGTTTAAAAAGTGGTTATTCAACATGAGGCACGATCCAATTGACATTTTGAATCATTTTTGGTACAGTCCAAAAAATCAATTTTCGGATGAAAAACGATGACTCCGGACATGTCGAACGATCCCAAAATGGTCAATATGGATGAAATTTTAACATTTAATCTTTTGACTGTAAATGACTGTTGGATGTGAATTATGACTTTGTCAACTAAAATAAGTGTGTTTAAAGTCATTTCTGTGCCTGAAACGGGTCAAAATTGAAGCTTTTGAGTAAGCAAAACTCTGTAAAAATGGCAATTTTGGTCACTCTGAGGGTTTAAAAAGTGGTTATTCAACATGAGGCACGATCCAATTGACATTTTGAATCATTTTTGGTACAGTCCAAAAAATCAATTTTCGAATGAAAAACGATAACTCCGGACATGTCGAACGATCCCAAAAAGGTCAAAATGGATGAAATTTTAACATTTAATCTTTTGACTGTAAATGACTGTTGGATGTGAATTATGACTTTGTCAACTAAAATAAGTGTGTTTAAAGTCATTTCTGTGCCTGAAACGGGTAAAAATTGAAGCTTTTGAGTAAGCAAAACTCTGTAAAAATGGCAATTTTGGTCACTGTGAGGGTTTAAAAAGTGGTTATTCAACATGAGGCACGATCCAATTGACATTTTGAATCATTTTTGGTACAGTCCAAAAAATCAATTTTCGGATGAAAAACGATGACTCCGGACATGTCGAACTATCCCAAAATGGTCAATATTGATGAAATTTTAACATTTAATCTTTTGACTGTAAATGACTGTTGGATGTGAATTATGACTTTGTCAACTAAAATAAGTGTGTTTAAAGTCAATTCTGTGCCTGAAACGGGTCAAAATTGAAGCTTTTGAGTAAACAAAACTCTGTAAAAATGGCAATTTTGGTCACTCTGAGGGTTTAAAAAGTGGTTATTCAACATGAGGCACGATCCAATTGACATTTTGAATCATTTTTGGTACAGTCCAAAAAATCAATTTTCGGATGAAAAACTATGACTCCGGACATGTCGAACGATCCCAAAATGGTCAATATGGATGAAATTTTAACATTTAATATTTTGACTGTAAATGACTGTTGGATGTGAATTATGACTTTGTCAACTAAAATAAGTGTGTTTAAAGTCATTTCTGTGCCTGAAACGGGTCAAAATTGAAGCTTTTGAGTAAGCAAAACTCTGTAAAAATGGCAATTTTGGTCACTCTGAGGGTTTAAAAAGTGGTTATTCAACATGAGGCACGATCCAATTGACATTTTGAATCATTTTTGGTACAGTCCAAAAAATCAATTTTCGGATGAAAAACGATGACTCCGGACATGTCGAACTATCCCAAAATGGTCAATATGGATGAAATTTTAACATTTAATCTTTTGACTCCAAATGACTGTTGGATGTGAATTATGACTTTGTCAACTAAAATAAGTGTGTTTAAAGTCATTTCTGTGCCTCAAAGGGGTCAAAATTGAAGCTTTTGAGTAAGTAAAACTCTGTAAAAATGGAAATTTTGGTCACTGTGAGGGTTTAAAAAGTGGTTATTCAACATGAGGCACGATCCAATTGAAATTTTGAATCATTTTTGGTACAGTCCAAAAAATCAATTTTCGGATGAAAAACGATGACTCCGGACATGTCGAACGATCCCAAAAAGGTCAAAATGGATGAAATTTTAACATTTAATCTTTTGACTGTAAATGACTGTTGGATGTGAATTATGACTTTGTCAACTAAAATAAGTGTGTTTAAAGTCATTTCTGTGCCTGAAACGGGTCAAAATTGAAGCTTTTGAGTAAACAAAACTCTGTAAAAATGGCAATTTTGGTCACTCTGAGGGTTTAAAAAGTGGTTATTCAACATGAGGCACGATCCAATTGACATTTTGAATCATTTTTGGTACAGTCCAAAAAATCAATTTTCGGATGAAAAACGATGACTCCAGACATGTCGAACGATCCCAAAATGGTCAATATGGATGAAATTTTAACATTTAATCTTTTGACTGTAAATGACTGTTGGATGTGAATTATGACTTTGTCAACTAAAATAAGTGTGTTTAAAGTCGTTTCTGTGCCTCAAAGGGGTCAAAATTGAAGCTTTTGAGTAAGCAAAACTCTGTAAAAATGGCAATTTTGGTCACTCTGAGGGTTTAAAAAGTGGTTATTCAACATGAGGCCCGATCCAATTGACATTTTGAATCATTTTTGGTACAGTCCAAAAAATAAATTTTCGGATGAAAAACGATGACTCCGGACATGTCGAACTATCCCAAAATGGTCAATATGGATGAAATTTTAACATTTAATCTTTTGACTCCAAATGACTGTTGGATGTGAATTATGACTTTGTCAACTAAAATAAGTGTGTTTAAAGTCATTTCTGTGCCTCAAAGGGGTCAAAATTGAAGCTTTTGAGTAAGTAAAACTCTGTAAAAATGGCAATTTTGGTCACTGTGAGGGTTTAAAAAGTGGTTATTCAACATGAGGCACGATCCAATTGAAATTTTGAATCATTTTTGGTACAGTCCAAAAAATCAATTTTCGGATGAAAAACGATGACTCCGGACATGTCGAACGATCCCAAAAAGGTCAAAATGGATGAAATTTTAACATTTAATCTTTTGACTGTAAATGACTGTTGGATGTGAATTATGACTTTGTCAACTAAAATAAGTGTGTTTAAAGTCATTTCTGTGCCTGAAACGGGTCAAAATTGAAGCTTTTGAGTAAACAAAACTCTGTAAAAATGGCAATTTTGGTCACTCTGAGGGTTTAAAAAGTGGTTATTCAACATGAGGCACGATCCAATTGACATTTTGAATCATTTTTGGTAC
Organism: Lissotriton vulgaris; assembly: GCF_964263255.1. Lineage (NCBI taxonomy): Eukaryota > Metazoa > Chordata > Amphibia > Caudata > Salamandridae > Lissotriton > Lissotriton vulgaris. Next base: position 297,960 of record NW_028244490.1, read on the forward strand.
AGTCCAAAAAATAAATTTTCGGATGAAAAACGATGACTCCGGACCTTTCGAACGTTCCCAAAATGGTCTATAATGATGAAATTTTAACATTTAATCTTTTGAATCTAAATGACTGTTGGATGTGAATTATGACTTTGTCAACTACAATAAGTGTGTTTAAAGCCGTTTCTGTGCCTCAAAGGGGTCAAAATTGAAGCTTTTGAGTAATCAAAACTCTGTAAAAATGGCAATTTTGGTCACTGTGAGGGTTTAAAAAGTGGTTATTCAACATGAGGCACGATCCAATTGACATTTTGAATCATTTTTGGTACAGTCCAAAAAATCAATTTTCGAATGAAAAACGATGACTCCGGACATGTTGAACGATCCCAAAAAGGTCAAAATGGATGAAATTTTAACATTTAATCTTTTGACTGTAAATGACTGTTGGATGTGAATTATGACTTTGTCAACTAAAATAAGTGTGTTTAAAGTCATTTCTGTGCCTGAAACGGGTCAAAATTGAAGCTTTTGAGTAAGCAAAACTCTGTAAAAATGGCAATTTTGGTCACTGTGAGGGTTTAAAAAGTGGTTATTCAACATGAGGCACGATCCAATTGACATTTTGAATCATTTTTGGTACAGTCCAAAAAATCAATTTTCGGATGAAAAACGATGACTCCGGACATGTCGAACTATCCCAAAATGGTCAATATGGATGAAATTTTAACATTTAATCTTTTGACTGTAAATGACTGTTGGATGTGAATTATGACTTTGTCAACTAAAATAAGTGTGTTTAAAGTCATTTCTGTGCCTGAAACGGGTCAAAATTGAAGCTTTTGAGTAAGCAAAACTCTGTAAAAATGGCAATTTTGGTCACTGTGAGGGTTTAAAAAGTGGTTATTCAACATGAGGCCCGATCCAATTGACATTTTGAATCATTTTTGGTACAGTCCAAAAAATCAATTTTCGAATGAAAAACGATGACTCCGGACATGTTGAACGTTCCCAAAAAGGTCAAAATGGATTAAATTTTAACATTTAATCTTTTGACTGTAAATGACTGTTGGATGTGAATTATGACTTTGTCAACTAAAATAAGTGTGTTTAAAGTCATTTCTGTGCCTGAAACGGGTCAAAATTGAAGCTTTTGAGTAAGCAAAACTCTGTAAAAATGGCAATTTTGGTCACTCTGAGGGTTTAAAAAGTGGTTATTCAACATGAGGCACGATCCAATTGACATTTTGAATCATTTTTGGTACAGTCCAAAAAATCAATTTTCGGATGAAAAACGATGACTCCGGACATGTCGAACTATCCCAAAATGGTCAATATGGATGAAATTTTAACATTTAATCTTTTGACTCCAAATGACTGTTGGATGTGAATTATGACTTTGTCAACTAAAATAAGTGTGTTTAAAGTCATTTCTGTGCCTCAAAGGGGTCAAAATTGAAGCTTTTGAGTAAGTAAAACTCTGTAAAAATGGCAATTTTGGTCACTGTGAGGGTTTAAAAAGTGGTTATTCAACATGAGGCACGATCCAATTGAAATTTTGAATCATTTTTGGTACAGTCCAAAAAATCAATTTTCGGATGAAAACGATGACTCCGGACATGTCGAACGATCCCAAAAAGGTCAAAATGGATGAAATTTTAACATTTAATCTTTTGACTGTAAATGACTGTTGGATGTGAATTATGACTTTGTCAACTAAAATAAGTGTGTTTAAAGTCATTTCTGTGCCTGAAACGGGTCAAAATTGAAGCTTTTGAGTAAACAAAACTCTGTAAAAATGGCAATTTTGGTCACTCTGAGGGTTTAAAAAGTGGTTATTCAACATGAGGCACGATCCAATTGACATTTTGAATCATTTTTGGTACAGTCCAAAAAATCAATTTTCGGATGAAAAACGATGACTCCAGACATGTCGAACGATCCCAAAATGGTCAATATGGATGAAATTTTAACATTTAATCTTTTGACTGTAAATGACTGTTGGATGTGAATTATGACTTTGTCAACTAAAATAAGTGTGTTTAAAGTCGTTTCTGTGCCTCAAAGGGGTCAAAATTGAAGCTTTTGAGTAAGCAAAACTCTGTAAAAATGACAATTTTGGTCACTCTGAGGGTTTAAAAAGTGGTTATTCAACATGAGGCCCGATCCAATTGACATTTTGAATCATTTTTGGTACAGTCCAAAAAATAAATTTTCGGATGAAAAACGATGACTCCGGACCTATCGAACGTTCCCAAAATGGTCTATAATGATGAAATTTTAACATTTAATCTTTTGAATCTAAATGACTGTTGGATGTGAATTATGACTTTGTCAACTACAATAAGTGTGTTTAAAGCCGTTTCTGTGCCTCAAAGGGGTCAAAATTGAAGCTTTTGAGTAATCAAAACTCTGTAAAAATGGCAATTTTGGTCACTGTGAGGGTTTAAAAAGTGGTTATTCAACATGAGGCACGATCCAATTGACATTTTGAATCATTTTTGGTACAGTCCAAAAAATCAATTTTCGAATGAAAAACGATGACTCCGGACATGTTGAACGATCCCAAAAAGGTCAAAATGGATGAAATTTTAACATTTAATCTTTTGACTGTAAATGACTGTTGGATGTGAATTATGACTTTGTCAACTAAAATAAGTGTGTTTAAAGTCATTTCTGTGCCTGAAACGGGTCAAAATTGAAGCTTTTGAGTAAGCAAAACTCTGTAAAAATGGCAATTTTGGTCACTGTGAGGGTTTAAAAAGTGGTTATTCAACATGAGGCACGATCCAATTGACATTTTGAATCATTTTTGGTACAGTCCAAAAAATCAATTTTCGTATGAAAAACAATGACTCCGGACATGTCGAACTATCCCAAAATGGTCAATATGGATGAAATTTTAACATTTAATCTTTTGACTGTAAATGACTGTTGGATGTGAATTATGACTTTGTCAACTAAAATAAGTGTGTTTAAAGTCATTTCTGTGCCTGAAACGGGTCAAAATTGAAGCTTTTGAGTAAGCAAAACTCTGTAAAAATGGCAATTTTGGTCACTGTGAGGGTTTAAAAAGTGGTTATTCAACATGAGGCCCGATCCAATTGACATTTTGAATCATTTTTGGTACAGTCCAAAAAATCAATTTTCGGATGAAAAACCATGACTCCGGACATGTCGAATGATCCCAAAATGGTCAATATGGATGAAATTTTAACATTTAATCTTTTGACTGTAAATGACTGTTGGATGTGAATTATGACTTTGTCAACTAAAATAAGTGTGTTTAAAGTCATTTCTGTGCCTGAAACGGGTCAAAATTGAAGCTTTTGAGTAAGCAAAACTCTGTAAAAATGGCAATTTTGGTCACTCTGAGGGTTTAAAAAGTGGTTATTCAACATGAGGCACGATCCAATTGACATTTTGAATCATTTTTGGTACAGTCCAAAAAATCAATTTTCGAATGAAAAACGATGACTCCGGACATGTTGAACGTTCCCAAAAAGGTCAAAATGGATGAAATTTTAACATTTAATCTTTTGACTGTAAATGACTGTTGGATGTGAATTATGACTTTGTCAACTAAAATAAGTGTGTTTAAAGTCATTTCTGTGCCTGAAACGGGTCAAAATTGAAGCTTTTGAGTAAGCAAAACTCTGTAAAAATGGCAATTTTGGTCACTCTGAGGGTTTAAAAAGTGGTTATTCAACATGAGGCACGATCCAATTGACATTTTGAATCATTTTTGGTACAGTCCAAAAAATCAATTTTCGGATGAAAAACGATGACTCCGGACATGTCGAACTATCCCAAAATGGTCAATATGGATGAAATTTTAACATTTAATCTTTTGACTGTAAATGACTGTTGGATGTGAATTATGACTTTGTCAACTAAAATAAGTGTGTTTAAAGTAATTTCTGTGCCTGAAACGGGTCAAAATTGAAGCTTTTGAGTAAGCAAAACTCTGTAAAAATGGCAATTTTGGTCACTGTGAGGGTTTAAAAAGTGGTTATTCAACATGAGGCACGATCCAATTGACATTTTGAATCATTTTTGGTACAGTCCAAAAAATCAATTTTCGGATGAAAAACGATGACTCCGGACATGTCGAACTATCCCAAAATGGTCAATATGGATGAAATTTTAACATTTAATCTTTTGACTGTAAATGACTGTTGGATGTGAATTATGACTTTGTCAACTAAAATAAGTGTGTTTAAAGTCATTTCTGTGCCTGAAACGGGTCAAAATTGAAGCTTTTGAGTAAGCAAAACTCTGTGAAAATGGCAATTTTGGTCACTCTGAGGGTTTAAAAAGTGGTTATTCAACATGAGGCACGATCCAATTGACATTTTGAATCATTTTTGGTACAGTCCAAAAAATCAATTTTCGGATGAAAAACGATGACTCCGGACATGTCGAACGATCCCAAAATGGTCAATATGGATGAAATTTTAACATTTAATCTTTTGACTGTAAATGACTGTTGGATGTGAATTATGACTTTGTCAACTAAAATAAGTGTGTTTAAAGTCATTTCTGTGCCTGAAACGGGTCAAAATTGAAGCTTTTGAGTAAGCAAAACTCTGTAAAAATGGCAATTTTGGTCACTCTGAGGGTTTAAAAAGTGGTTATTCAAAATGAGGCACGATCCAATTGACATTTTGAATCATTTTTGGTACAGTCCAAAAAATCAATTTTCGAATGAAAAACGATGACTCCGGACATGTCGAACGATCCCAAAAAGGTCAAAATGGATGAAATTTTAACATTTAATCTTTTGACTGTAAATGACTGTTGGATGTGAATTATGACTTTGTCAACTAAAATAAGTGTGTTTAAAGTCATTTCTGTGCCTGAAACGGGTCAAAATTGAAGCTTTTGAGTAAGCAAAACTCTGTAAAAATGGCAATTTTGGTCACTGTGAGGGTTTAAAAAGTGGTTATTCAACATGAGGCACGATCCAATTGACATTTTGAATCATTTTTGGTACAGTCCAAAAAATCAATTTTCGGATGAAAAACGATGACTCCGGACATGTCGAACTATCCCAAAATGGTCAAAATGGATGAAATTTTAACATTTAATCTTTTGACTGTAACTGACTGTTGGATGTGAATTATGACTTTGTCAACTAAAATAAGTGTGTTTAAAGTCATTTCTGTGCCTGAAACGGGTCAAAATTGAAGCTTTTGAGTAAACAAAACTCTGTAAAAATGGCAATTTTGGTCACTCTGAGGGTTTAAAAAGTGGTTATTCAACATGAGGCACGATCCAATTGACATTTTGAATCATTTTTGGTACAGTCCAAAAAATCAATTTTCGGATGAAAAACTATGACTCCGGACATGTCGAACGATCCCAAAATGGTCAATATGGATGAAATTTTAACATTTAATCTTTTGACTGTAAATGACTGTTGGATGTGAATTATGACTTTGTCAACTAAAATAAGTGTGTTTAAAGTCATTTCTGTGCCTGAAACGGGTCAAAATTGAAGCTTTTGAGTAAGCAAAACTCTGTAAAAATGGCAATTTTGGTCACTGTGAGGGTTTAAAAAGTGGTTATTCAACATGAGGCACGATCCAATTGACATTTTGAATCATTTTTGGTACAGTCCAAAAAATCAATTTTCGGATGAAAAACGATGACTCCGGACATGTCGAACTATCCCAAAATGGTCAATATGGATGAAATTTTAACATTTAATCTTTTGACTCCAAATGACTGTTGGATGTGAATTATGACTTTGTCAACTAAAATAAGTGTGTTTAAAGTCATTTCTGTGCCTCAAAGGGGTCAAAATTGAAGCTTTTGAGTAAGTAAAACTCTGTAAAAATGGCAATTTTGGTCACTGTGAGGGTTTAAAAAGTGGTTATTCAACATGAGGCACGATCCAATTGAAATTTTGAATCATTTTTGGTACAGTCCAAAAAATCAATTTTCGGATGAAAAACGATGACTCCGGACATGTCGAACGATCCCAAAAAGGTCAAAATGGATGAAATTTTAACATTTAATCTTTTGACTGTAAATGACTGTTGGATGTGAATTATGACTTTGTCAACTAAAATAAGTGTGTTTAAAGTCATTTCTGTGCCTGAAACGGGTCAAAATTGAAGCTTTTGAGTAAACAAAACTCTGTAAAAATGGCAATTTTGGTCACTCTGAGGGTTTAAAAAGTGGTTATTCAACATGAGGCACGATCCAATTGACATTTTGAATCATTTTTGGTACAGTCCAAAAAATCAATTTTCGGATGAAAAACGATGACTCCAGACATGTCGAACGATCCCAAAATGGTCAATATGGATGAAATTTTAACATTTAATCTTTTGACTGTAAATGACTGTTGGATGTGAATTATGACTTTGTCAACTAAAATAAGTGTGTTTAAAGTTGTTTCTGTGCCTCAAAGGGGTCAAAATTGAAGCTTTTGAGTAAGCAAAACTCTGTAAAAATGGCAATTTTGGTCACTCTGAGGGTTTAAAAAGTGGTTATTCAACATGAGGCCCGATCCAATTGACATTTTGAATCATTTTTGGTACAGTCCAAAAAATAAATTTTCGGATGAAAAACGATGACTCCGGACCTATCGAACGTTCCCAAAATGGTCTATAATGATAAAATTTTGACATTTAATCTTTTGAATCTAAATGACTGTTGGATGTGAATTATGACTTTGTCAACTACAATAAGTGTGTTTAAAGCCGTTTCTGTGCCTCAAAGGGGTCAAAATTGAAGCTTTTGAGTAATCAAAACTCTGTAAAAATGGCAATTTTGGTCACTATGAGGGTTTAAAAAGTGGTTATTCAACATGAGCCACGATCCAATTGACATTTTGAATCATTTTTGGTACAGTCCAAAAAATCAATTTTCGGATGAAAAACTATGACTCCGGACATGTCGAACGATCCCAAAATGGTCAATATGGATGAAATTTTAACATTTAATCTTTTGACTGTAAATGACTGTTGGATGTGAATTATGACTTTGTCAACTAAAATAAGTGTGTTTAAAGTCATTTCTGTGCCTGAAACGGGTCAAAATTGAAGCTTTTGAGTAAACAAAACTCTGTAAAAATGGCAATTTTGGTCACTCTGAGGGTTTAAAAAGTGGTTATTCAACATGAGGCACGATCCAATTGACATTTTGAATCATTTTTGGTACAGTCCAAAAAATCAATTTTCGGATGAAAAACTATGACTCCGGACATGTCGAACGATCCCAAAATGGTCAATATGGATGAAATTTTAACATTTAATCTTTTGACTGTAAATGACTGTTGGATGTGAATTATGACTTTGTCAACTAAAATAAGTGTGTTTAAAGTCATTTCTGTGCCTGAAACGGGTCAAAATTGAAGCTTTTGAGTAAGCAAAACTCTGTAAAAATGGCAATTTTGGTCACTGTGAGGGTTTAAAAAGTGGTTATTCAACATGAGGCACGATCCAATTGACATTTTGAATCATTTTTGGTACAGTCCAAAAAATCAATTTTCGGATGAAAAACGATGACTCCGGACATGTCGAACTATCCCAAAATGGTCAATATGGATGAAATTTTAACATTTAATCTTTTGACTCCAAATGACTGTTGGATGTGAATTATGACTTTGTCAACTAAAATAAGTGTGTTTAAAGTCATTTCTGTGCCTCAAAGGGGTCAAAATTGAAGCTTTTGAGTAAGTAAAACTCTGTAAAAATGGCAATTTTGGTCACTGTGAGGGTTTAAAAAGTGGTTATTCAACATGAGGCACGATCCAATTGAAATTTTGAATCATTTTTGGTACAGTCCAAAAAATCAATTTTCGGATGAAAAACGATGACTCCGGACATGTCGAACGATCCCAAAAAGGTCAAAATGGATGAAATTTTAACATTTAATCTTTTGACTGTAAATGACTGTTGGATGTGAATTATGACTTTGTCAACTAAAATAAGTGTGTTTAAAGTCATTTCTGTGCCTGAAACGGGTCAAAATTGAAGCTTTTGAGTAAACAAAACTCTGTAAAAATGGCAATTTTGGTCACTCTGAGGGTTTAAAAAGTGGTTATTCAACATGAGGCACGATCCAATTGACATTTTGAATCATTTTTGGTACAGTCCAAAAAATCAATTTTCGGATGAAAAACGATGACTCCAGACATGTCGAACGATCCCAAAATGGTCAATATGGATGAAATTTTAACATTTAATCTTTTGACTGTAAATGACTGTTGGATGTGAATTATGACTTTGTCAACTAAAATAAGTGTGTTTAAAGTCGTTTCTGTGCCTCAAAGGGGTCAAAATTGAAGCTTTTGAGTAAGCAAAACTCTGTAAAAATGGCAATTTTGGTCACTCTGAGGGTTTAAAAAGTGGTTATTCAACATGAGGCCCGATCCAATTGACATTTTGAATCATTTTTGGTACAGTCCAAAAAATAAATTTTCGGATGAAAAACGATGACTCCGGACCTATCGAACGTTCCCAAAATGGTCTATAATGATGAAATTTTAACATTTAATCTTTTGAATCTAAATGACTGTTGGATGTGAATTATGACTTTGTCAACTACAATAAGTGTGTTTAAAGCAGTTTCTGTGCCTCAAAGGGGTCAAAATTGAAGCTTTTGAGTAATCAAAACTCTGTAAAAATGGCAATTTTGGTCACTGTGAGGGTTTAAAAAGTGGTTATTCAACATGAGCCACGATCCAATTGACATTTTGAATCATTTTTGGTACAGTCCAAAAAATCAATTTTCGGATGAAAAACGATGACTCCGGACATGTCGAACTATCCCAAAATGGTCAATATGGATGAAATTTTAACATTTAATCTTTTGACTCCAAATGACTGTTGGATGTGAATTATGACTTTGTCAACTAAAATAAGTGTGTTTAAAGTCATTTCTGTGCCTGAAACGGGTCAAAATTGAAGCTTTTGAGTAAACAAAACTCTGTAAAAATGGCAATTTTGGTCACTCTGAGGGTTTAAAAAGTGGTTATTCAACATGAGGCACGATCCAATTGACATTTTGAATCATTTTTGGTACAGTCCAAAAAATCAATTTTCGGATGAAAAACGATGACTCCAGACATGTCGAACGATCCCAAAATGGTCAATATGGATGAAATTTTAACATTTAATCTTTTGACTGTAAATGACTGTTGGATGTGAATTATGACTTTGTCAACTAAAATAAGTGTGTTTAAAGTCGTTTCTGTGCCTCAAAGGGGTCAAAATTGAAGCTTTTGAGTAAGCAAAACTCTGTAAAAATGGCAATTTTGGTCACTCTGAGGGTTTAAAAAGTGGTTATTCAACATGAGGCCCGATCCAATTGACATTTTGAATCATTTTTGGTACAGTCCAAAAAATAAATTTTCGGATGAAAAACGATGACTCCGGACCTATCGAACGTTCCCAAAATGGTCTATAATGATGAAATTTTAACATTTAATCTTTTGAATCTAAATGACTGTTGGATGTGAATTATGACTTTGTCAACTACAATAAGTGTGTTTAAAGCCGTTTCTGTGCCTCAAAGGGGTCAAAATTGAAGCTTTTGAGTAATCAAAACTCTGTAAAAATGGCAATTTTGGTCACTGTGAGGGTTTAAAAAGTGGTTATTCAACATGAGCCACGATCCAATTGACATTTTGAATCATTTTTGGTACAGTCCAAAAAATCAATTTTCGGATGAAAAACGATGACTCCGGACATGTCGAACTATCCCAAAATGGTCAATATGGATGAAATTTTAACATTTAATCTTTTGACTCCAAATGACTGTTGGATGTGAATTATGACTTTGTCAACTAAAGTAAGTGTGTTTAAAGTCATTTCTGTGCCTCAAAGGGGTCAAAATTGAAGCTTTTGAGTAAGTAAAACTCTGTAAAAATGGCAATTTTGGTAACTGTGAGGGTTTAAAAAGTGGTTATTCAACATGAGGCACGATCCAATTGAAATTTTGAATCATTTTTGGTACAGTCCAAAAAATCAATTTTCGGATGAAAAACGATGACTCCGGACATGTCGAACGATCCCAAAAAGGTCAAAATGGATGAAATTTTAACATTTAATCTTTTGACTGTAAATGACTGTTGGATGTGAATTATGACTTTGTCAACTAAAATAAGTGTGTTTAAAGTCATTTCTGTGCCTGAAACGGGTCAAAATTGAAGCTTTTGAGTAAACAAAACTCTGTAAAAATGGCAATTTTGGTCACTCTGAGGGTTTAAAAAGTGGTATTCAACATGAGGCACGATCCAATTGACATTTTGAATCATTTTTGGTACAGTCCAAAAAATCAATTTTCGGATGAAAAACGATGACTCCAGACATGTCGAACGATCCCAAAATGGTCAATATGGATGAAATTTTAACATTTAATCTTTTGACTGTAAATGACTGTTGGATGTGAATTATGACTTTGTCAACTAAAATAAGTGTGTTTAAAGTCGTTTCTGTGCCTCAAAGGGGTCAAAATTGAAGCTTTTGAGTAAGCAAAACTCTGTAAAAATGGCAATTTTGGTCACTCTGAGGGTTTAAAAAGTGGTTATTCAACATGAGGCCCGATCCAATTGACATTTTGAATCATTTTTGGTACAGTCCAAAAAATAAATTTTCGGATGAAAAACGATGACTCCGGACCTATCGAACGTTCCCAAAATGGTCTATAATGATGAAATTTTAACATTTAATCTTTTGAATCTAAATGACTGTTGGATGTGAATTATGACTTTGTCAACTACAATAAGTGTGTTTAAAGCCGTTTCTGTGCCTCAAAGGGGTCAAAATTGAAGCTTTTGAGTAATCAAAACTCTGTAAAAATGGCAATTTTGGTCACTGTGAGGGTTTAAAAAGTGGTTATTCAACATGAGGCACGATCCAATTGACATTTTGAATCATTTTTGGTACAGTCCAAAAAATCAATTTTCGAATGAAAAACGATGACTCCGGACATGTTGAACGATCCCAAAAAGGTCAAAATGGATGAAATTTTAACATTTAATCTTTTGACTGTAAATGACTGTTGGATGTGAATTATGACTTTGTCAACTAAAATAAGTGTGTTTAAAGTCATTTCTGTGCCTGAAACGGGTCAAAATTGAAGCTTTTGAGTAAGCAAAACTCTGTAAAAATGGCAATTTTGGTCACTGTGAGGGTTTAAAAAGTGGTTATTCAACATGAGGCACGATCCAATTGACATTTTGAATCATTTTTGGTACAGTCCAAAAAATCAATTTTCGGATGAAAAACGATGACTCCGGACATGTCGAACTATCCCAAAATGGTCAATATGGATGAAATTTTAACATTTAATCTTTTGACTGTAAATGACTGTTGGATGTGAATTATGACTTTGTCAACTAAAATAAGTGTGTTTAAAGTCATTTCTGTGCCTGAAACGGGTCAAAATTGAAGCTTTTGAGTAAGCAAAACTCTGTAAAAATGGCAATTTTGGTCACTGTGAGGGTTTAAAAAGTGGTTATTCAACATGAGGCCCGATCCAATTGACATTTTGAATCATTTTTGGTACAGTCCAAAAAATCAATTTTCGAATGAAAAACGATGACTCCGGACATGTTGAACGTTCCCAAAAAGGTCAAAATGGATGAAATTTTAACATTTAATCTTTTGACTGTAAATGACTGTTGGATGTGAATTATGACTTTGTCAACTAAAATAAGTGTGTTTAAAGTCATTTCTGTGCCTGAAACGGGTCAAAATTGAAGCTTTTGAGTAAGCAAAACTCTGTAAAAATGGCAATTTTGGTCACTCTGAGGGTTTAAAAAGTGGTTATTCAACATGAGGCACGATCCAATTGACATTTTGAATCATTTTTGGTACAGTCCAAAAAATCAATTTTCGGATGAAAAACGATGACTCCGGACATGTCGAACTATCCCAAAATGGTCAATATGGATGAAATTTTAACATTTAATCTTTTGACTCCAAATGACTGTTGGATGTGAATTATGACTTTGTCAACTAAAATAAGTGTGTTTAAAGTCATTTCTGTGCCTCAAAGGGGTCAAAATTGAAGCTTTTGAGTAAGTAAAACTCTGTAAAAATGGCAATTTTGGTCACTGTGAGGGTTTAAAAAGTGGTTATTCAACATGAGGCACGATCCAATTGAAATTTTGAATCATTTTTGGTACAGTCCAAAAAATCAATTTTCGGATGAAAAACGATGACTCCGGACATGTCGAACGATCCCAAAAAGGTCAAAATGGATGAAATTTTAACATTTAATCTTTTGACTGTAAATGACTGTTGGATGTGAATTATGACTTTGTCAACTAAAATAAGTGTGTTTAAAGTCATTTCTGTGCCTGAAACGGGTCAAAATTGAAGCTTTTGAGTAAACAAAACTCTGTAAAAATGGCAATTTTGGTCACTCTGAGGGTTTAAAAAGTGGTTATTCAACATGAGGCACGATCCAATTGACATTTTGAATCATTTTTGGTACAGTCCAAAAAATCAATTTTCGGATGAAAAACGATGACTCCAGACATGTCGAACGATCCCAAAATGGTCAATATGGATGAAATTTTAACATTTAATCTTTTGACTGTAAATGACTGTTGGATGTGAATTATGACTTTGTCAACTAAAATAAGTGTGTTTAAAGTCGTTTCTGTGCCTCAAAGGGGTCAAAATTGAAGCTTTTGAGTAAGCAAAACTCTGTAAAAATGACAATTTTGGTCACTCTGAGGGTTTAAAAAGTGGTTATTCAACATGAGGCCCGATCCAATTGACATTTTGAATCATTTTTGGTACAGTCCAAAAAATAAATTTTCGGATGAAAAACGATGACTCCGGACCTATCGAACGTTCCCAAAATGGTCTATAATGATGAAATTTTAACATTTAATCTTTTGAATCTAAATGACTGTTGGATGTGAATTATGACTTTGTCAACTACAATAAGTGTGTTTAAAGCCGTTTCTGTGCCTCAAAGGGGTCAAAATTGAAGCTTTTGAGTAATCAAAACTCTGTAAAAATGGCAATTTTGGTCACTGTGAGGGTTTAAAAAGTGGTTATTCAACATGAGGCACGATCCAATTGACATTTTGAATCATTTTTGGTACAGTCCAAAAAATCAATTTTCGAATGAAAAACGATGACTCCGGACATGTTGAACGATCCCAAAAAGGTCAAAATGGATGAAATTTTAACATTTAATCTTTTGACTGTAAATGACTGTTGGATGTGAATTATGACTTTGTCAACTAAAATAAGTGTGTTTAAAGTCATTTCTGTGCCTGAAACGGGTCAAAATTGAAGCTTTTGAGTAAGCAAAACTCTGTAAAAATGGCAATTTTGGTCACTGTGAGGGTTTAAAAAGTGGTTATTCAACATGAGGCACGATCCAATTGACATTTTGAATCATTTTTGGTACAGTCCAAAAAATCAATTTTCGTATGAAAAACGATGACTCCGGACATGTCGAACTATCCCAAAATGGTCAATATGGATGAAATTTTAACATTTAATCTTTTGACTGTGAATGACTGTCGGATGTGAATTATGACTTTGTCAACTAAAATAAGTGTGTTTAAAGTCATTTCTGTGCCTGAAACGGGTCAAAATTGAAGCTTTTGAGTAAGCAAAACTCTGTAAAAATGGCAATTTTGGTCACTGTGAGGGTTTAAAAAGTGGTTATTCAACATGAGGCCCGATCCAATTGACATTTTGAATCATTTTTGGTACAGTCCAAAAAATAAATTTTCGGATGAAAAACCATGACTCCGGACATGTCGAATGATCCCAAAATGGTCAATATGGATGAAATTTTAACATTTAATCTTTTGACTGTAAATGACTGTTGGATGTGAATTATGACTTTGTCAACTAAAATAAGTGTGTTTAAAGTCATTTCTGTGCCTGAAACGGGTCAAAATTGAAGCTTTTGAGTAAGCAAAACTCTGTAAAAATGGCAATTTTGGTCACTCTGAGGGTTTAAAAAGTGGTTATTCAACATGAGGCACGATCCAATTGACATTTTGAATCATTTTTGGTACAGTCCAAAAAATCAATTTTCGAATGAAAAACGATGACTCCGGACATGTTGAACGTTCCCAAAAAGGTCAAAATGGATGAAATTTTAACATTTAATCTTTTGACTGTAAATGACTGTTGGATGTGAATTATGACTTTGTCAACTAAAATAAGTGTGTTTAAAGTCATTTCTGTGCCTGAAACGGGTCAAAATTGAAGCTTTTGAGTAAGCAAAACTCTGTAAAAATGGCAATTTTGGTCACTCTGAGGGTTTAAAAAGTGGTTATTCAACATGAGGCACGATCCAATTGACATTTTGAATCATTTTTGGTACAGTCCAAAAAATCAATTTTCGGATGAAAAACGATGACTCCGGACATGTCGAACTATCCCAAAATGGTCAATATGGATGAAATTTTAACATTTAATCTTTTGACTGTAAATGACTGTTGGATGTGAATTATGACTTTGTCAACTAAAATAAGTGTGTTTAAAGTAATTTCTGTGCCTGAAACGGGTCAAAATTGAAGCTTTTGAGTAAGTAAAACTCTGTAAAAATGGCAATTTTGGTCACTCTGAGGGTTTAAAAAGTGGTTATTCAACATGAGGCACGATCCAATTGACATTTTGAATCATTTTTGGTACAGTCCAAAAAATCAATTTTCGGATGAAAAACGATGACTCCGGACATGTCGAACGATCCCAAAATGGTCAATATGGATGAAATTTTAACATTTAATCTTTTGACTGTAAATGACTGTTGGATGTGAATTATGACTTTGTCAACTAAAATAAGTGTGTTTAAAGTCATTTCTGTGCCTGAAACGGGTCAAAATTGAAGCTTTTGAGTAAGCAAAACTCTGTAAAAATGGCAATTTTGGTCACTCTGAGGGTTTAAAAAGTGGTTATTCAACATGAGGCACGATCCAATTGACATTTTGAATCATTTTTGGTACAGTCCAAAAAATCAATTTTCGGATGAAAAACGATGACTCCGGACATGTCGAACCATCCCAAAAAGGTCAAAATGGATGAAATTTTAACATTTAATCTTTTGACTGTAACTGACTGTTGGATGTGAATTATGACTTTGTCAACTAAAATAAGTGTGTTTAAAGTCATTTCTGTGCCTGAAACGGGTCAAAATTGAAGCTTTTGAGTAAACAAAACTCTGTAAAAATGGCAATTTTGGTCACTCTGAGGGTTTAAAAAGTGGTTATTCAACATGAGGCACGATCTAATTGACATTTTGAATCATTTTTGGTACAGTCCAAAAAATCAATTTTCGGATGAAAAACTATGACTCCGGACATGTCGAACGATCCCAAAATGGTCAATATGGATGAAATTTTAACATTTAATCTTTTGACTGTAAATGACTGTTGGATGTGAATTATGACTTTGTCAACTAAAATAAGTGTGTTTAAAGTCATTTCTGTGCCTGAAACGGGTCAAAATTGAAGCTTTTGAGTAAGCAAAACTCTGTAAAAATGGCAATTTTGGTCACTGTGAGGGTTTAAAAAGTGGTTATTCAACATGAGGCACGATCCAATTGACATTTTGAATCATGTTTGGTACAGTCCAAAAAATCAATTTTCGGATGAAAAACGATGACTCCGGACATGTCGAACTATCCCAAAATGGTCAATATGGATGAAATTTTAACATTTAATCTTTTGACTCCAAATGACTGTTGGATGTGAATTATGACTTTGTCAACTAAAATAAGTGTGTTTAAAGTCATTTCTGTGCCTCAAAGGGGTCAAAATTGAAGCTTTTGAGTAAGTAAAACTCTGTAAAAATGGCAATTTTGGTCACTTTGAGGGTTTAAAAAGTGGTTATTCAACATGAGGCACGATCCAATTGAAATTTTGAATCATTTTTGGTACAGTCCAAAAAATCAATTTTCGGATGAAAAACGATGACTCCGGACATGTCGAACGATCCCAAAAAGGTCAAAATGGATGAAATTTTAACATTTAATCTTTTGACTGTAAATGACTGTTGGATGTGAATTATGACTTTGTCAACTAAAATAAGTGTGTTTAAAGTCATTTCTGTGCCTGAAACGGGTCAAAATTGAAGCTTTTGAGTAAACAAAACTCTGTAAAAATGGCAATTTTGGTCACTCTGAGGGTTTAAAAAGTGGTTATTCAACATGAGGCACGATCCAATTGACATTTTGAATCATTTTTGGTACAGTCCAAAAAATCAATTTTCGGATGAAAAACGATGACTCCAGACATGTCGAACGATCCCAAAATGGTCAATATGGATGAAATTTTAACATTTAATCTTTTGACTGTAAATGACTGTTGGATGTGAATTATGACTTTGTCAACTAAAATAAGTGTGTTTAAAGTTGTTTCTGTGCCTCAAAGGGGTCAAAATTGAAGCTTTTGAGTAAGCAAAACTCTGTAAAAATGGCAATTTTGGTCACTCTGAGGGTTTAAAAAGTGGTTATTCAACATGAGGCCCGATCCAATTGACATTTTGAATCATTTTTGGTACAGTCCAAAAAATAAATTTTCGGATGAAAAACGATGACTCCGGACCTATCGAACGTTCCCAAAATGGTCTATAATGATAAAATTTTGACATTTAATCTTTTGAATCTAAATGACTGTTGGATGTGAATTATGACTTTGTCAACTACAATAAGTGTGTTTAAAGCCGTTTCTGTGCCTCAAAGGGGTCAAAATTGAAGCTTTTGAGTAATCAAAACTCTGTAAAAATGGCAATTTTGGTCACTGTGAGGGTTTAAAAAGTGGTTATTCAACATGAGCCACGATCCAATTGACATTTTGAATCATTTTTGGTACAGTCCAAAAAATCAATTTTCGGATGAAAAACCATCACTCCGGACATGTCGAATGATCCCAAAATGGTCAATATGGATGAAATTTTAACATTTAATCTTTTGACTCTGAATGACTGTTGGATGTGAATTATGACTTTGTCAACTAAACTAAGTGTGTTTAAAGTCATTTCTGTGCCTCAAAGGGGTCAAAATTGAAGCTTTTGAGTAAGCAAAACTCTGTAAAAATGGCAATTTTGGTCACTCTGAGGGTTTAAAAAGTGGTTATTCAACATGAGGCACGATCCAATTGACATTTTGAATCATTTTTGGTACAGTCCAAAAAATAAATTTTCGGATGAAAAACGATGACTCCGGACCTATCGAACGTTCCCAAAATGGTCTATAATGATGAAATTTTAACATTTAATCTTTTGAATCTAAATGACTCTTGGATGTGAATTATGACTTTGTCAACTACAATAAGTGTGTTTAAAGCCGTTTCTGTGCCTCAAAGGGGTCAAAATTGAAGCTTTTGAGTAATCAAAACTCTGTAAAAATGGCAATTTTGGTCACTGTGAGGGTTTAAAAAGTGGTTATTCAACATGAGCCACGATCCAATTGACATTTTGAATCATTTTTGGTACAGTCCAAAAAATCAATTTTCGGATGAAAAACGATGACTCCGGACATGTCGAACTATCCCAAAATGGTCAATATGGATGAAATTTTAACATTTAATCTTTTGACTCCAAATGACTGTTGGATGTGAATTATGACTTTGTCAACTAAAATAAGTGTGTTTAAAGTCATTTCTGTGCCTCAAAGGGGTCAAAATTGAAGCTTTTGAGTAAGTAAAACTCTGTAAAAATGGCAATTTTGGTCACTGTGAGGGTTTAAAAAGTGGTTATTCAACATGAGGCACGATCCAATTGAAATTTTGAATCATTTTTGGTACAGTCCAAAAAATCAATTTTCGGATGAAAAACGATGACTCCGGACATGTCGAACGATCCCAAAAAGGTCAAAATGGATGAAATTTTAACATTTAATCTTTTGACTGTAAATGACTGTTGGATGTGAATTATGACTTTGTCAACTAAAATAAGTGTGTTTAAAGTCATTTCTGTGCCTGAAACGGGTCAAAATTGAAGCTTTTGAGTAAGCAAAACTCTGTAAAAATGGCAATTTTGGTCACTGTGAGGGTTTAAAAAGTGGTTATTCAACATGAGGCCCGATCCAATTGACATTTTGAATCATTTTTGGTACAGTCCAAAAAATCAATTTTCGAATGAAAAACGATGACTCCGGACATGTTGAACGTTCCCAAAAAGGTCAAAATGGATGAAATTTTAACATTTAATCTTTTGACTGTAAATGACTGTTGGATGTGAATTATGACTTTGTCAACTAAAATAAGTGTGTTTAAAGTCATTTCTGTGCCTGAAACGGGTCAAAATTGAAGCTTTTGAGTAAGCAAAACTCTGTAAAAATGGCAATTTTGGTCACTCTGAGGGTTTAAAAAGTGGTTATTCAACATGAGGCACGATCCAATTGACATTTTGAATCATTTTTGGTACAGTCCAAAAAATCAATTTTCGGATGAAAAACGATGACTCCGGACATGTCGAACTATCCCAAAATGGTCAATATGGATGAAATTTTAACATTTAATCTTTTGACTCCAAATGACTGTTGGATGTGAATTATGACTTTGTCAACTAAAATAAGTGTGTTTAAAGTCATTTCTGTGCCTCAAAGGGGTCAAAATTGAAGCTTTTGAGTAAGTAAAACTCTGTAAAAATGGCAATTTTGGTCACTGTGAGGGTTTAAAAAGTGGTTATTCAACATGAGGCACGATCCAATTGAAATTTTGAATCATTTTTGGTACAGTCCAAAAAATCAATTTTCGGATGAAAAACGATGACTCCGGACATGTCGAACGATCCCAAAAAGGTCAAAATGGATGAAATTTTAACATTTAATCTTTTGACTGTAAATGACTGTTGGATGTGAATTATGACTTTGTCAACTAAAATAAGTGTGTTTAAAGTCATTTCTGTGCCTGAAACGGGTCAAAATTGAAGCTTTTGAGTAAACAAAACTCTGTAAAAATGGCAATTTTGGTCACTCTGAGGGTTTAAAAAGTGGTTATTCAACATGAGGCACGATCCAATTGACATTTTGAATCATTTTTGGTACAGTCCAAAAAATCAATTTTCGGATGAAAAACGATGACTCCAGACATGTCGAACGATCCCAAAATGGTCAATATGGATGAAATTTTAACATTTAATCTTTTGACTGTAAATGACTGTTGGATGTGAATTATGACTTTGTCAACTAAAATAAGTGTGTTTAAAGTCGTTTCTGTGCCTCAAAGGGGTCAAAATTGAAGCTTTTGAGTAAGCAAAACTCTGTAAAAATGACAATTTTGGTCACTCTGAGGGTTTAAAAAGTGGTTATTCAACATGAGGCCCGATCCAATTGACATTTTGAATCATTTTTGGTACAGTCCAAAAAATAAATTTTCGGATGAAAAACGATGACTCCGGACCTATCGAACGTTCCCAAAATGGTCTATAATGATGAAATTTTAACATTTAATCTTTTGAATCTAAATGACTGTTGGATGTGAATTATGACTTTGTCAACTACAATAAGTGTGTTTAAAGCCGTTTCTGTGCCTCAAAGGGGTCAAAATTGAAGCTTTTGAGTAATCAAAACTCTGTAAAAATGGCAATTTTGGTCACTGTGAGGGTTTAAAAAGTGGTTATTCAACATGAGGCACGATCCAATTGACATTTTGAATCATTTTTGGTACAGTCCAAAAAATCAATTTTCGGATGAAAAACGATGACTCCGGACATGTCGAACGATCCCAAAAAGGTCAAAATGGATGAAATTTTAACATTTAATCTTTTGACTGTAACTGACTGTTGGATGTGAATTATGACTTTGTCAACTAAAATAAGTGTGTTTAAAGTCATTTCTGTGCCTGAAACGGGTCAAAATTGAAGCTTTTGAGTAAACAAAACTCTGTAAAAATGGCAATTTTGGTCACTCTGAGGGTTTAAAAAGTGGTTATTCAACATGAGGCACGATCCAATTGACATTTTGAATCATTTTTGGTACAGTCCAAAAAATCAATTTTCGGATGAAAAACTATGACTCCGGACATGTCGAACGATCCCAAAATGGTCAATATGGATGAAATTTTAACATTTAATCTTTTGACTGTAAATGACTGTTGGATGTGAATTATGACTTTGTCAACTAAAATAAGTGTGTTTAAAGTCATTTCTGTGCCTGAAACGGGTCAAAATTGAAGCTTTTGAGTAAGCAAAACTCTGTAAAAATGGCAATTTTGGTCACTGTGAGGGTTTAAAAAGTGGTTATTCAACATGAGGCACGATCCAATTGACATTTTGAATCATGTTTGGTACAGTCCAAAAAATCAATTTTCGGATGAAAAACGATGACTCCGGACATGTCGAACTATCCCAAAATGGTCAATATGGATGAAATTTTAACATTTAATCTTTTGACTCCAAATGACTGTTGGATGTGAATTATGACTTTGTCAACTAAAATAAGTGTGTTTAAAGTCATTTCTGTGCCTCAAAGGGGTCAAAATTGAAGCTTTTGAGTAAGTAAAACTCTGTAAAAATGGCAATTTTGGTCACTGTGAGGGTTTAAAAAGTGGTTATTCAACATGAGGCACGATCCAATTGAAATTTTGAATCATTTTTGGTACAGTCCAAAAAATCAATTTTCGGATGAAAAACGATGACTCCGGACATGTCGAACGATCCCAAAAAGGTCAAAATGGATGAAATTTTAACATTTAATCTTTTGACTGTAAATGACTGTTGGATGTGAATTATGACTTTGTCAACTAAAATAAGTGTGTTTAAAGTCATTTCTGTGCCTGAAACGGGTCAAAATTGAAGCTTTTGAGTAAACAAAACTCTGTAAAAATGGCAATTTTGGTCACTCTGAGGGTTTAAAAAGTGGTTATTCAACATGAGGCACGATCCAATTGACATTTTGAATCATTTTTGGTACAGTCCAAAAAATCAATTTTCGGATGAAAAACGATGACTCCAGACATGTCGAACGATCCCAAAATGGTCAATATGGATGAAATTTTAACATTTAATCTTTTGACTGTAAATGACTGTTGGATGTGAATTATGACTTTGTCAACTAAAATAAGTGTGTTTAAAGTTGTTTCTGTGCCTCAAAGGGGTCAAAATTGAAGCTTTTGAGTAAGCAAAACTCTGTAAAAATGGCAATTTTGGTCACTGTGAGGGTTTAAAAAGTGGTTATTCAACATGAGGCCCGATCCAATTGACATTTTGAATCATTTTTGGTACAGTCCAAAAAATAAATTTTCGGATGAAAAACGATGACTCCGGACCTATCGAACGTTCCCAAAATGGTCTATAATGATAAAATTTTGACATTTAATCTTTTGAATCTAAATGACTGTTGGATGTGAATTATGACTTTGTCAACTACAATAAGTGTGTTTAAAGCCGTTTCTGTGCCTCAAAGGGGTCAAAATTGAAGCTTTTGAGTAATCAAAACTCTGTAAAAATGGCAATTTTGGTCACTGTGAGGGTTTAAAAAGTGGTTATTCAACATGAGCCACGATCCAATTGACATTTTGAATCATTTTTGGTACAGTCCAAAAAATCAATTTTCGGATGAAAAACGATGACTCCGGACATGTCGAACTATCCCAAAATGGTCAATATGGATGAAATTTTAACATTTAATCTTTTGACTGTAAATGACTGTTGGATGTGAATTATGACTTTGTCAACTAAAATAAGTGTGTTTAAAGTCATTTCTGTGCCTGAAACGGGTCAAAATTGAAGCTTTTGAGTAAGCAAAACTCTGTAAAAATGGCAATTTTGGTCACTGTGAGGGTTTAAAAAGTGGTTATTCAACATGAGGCCCGATCCAATTGACATTTTGAATCATTTTTGGTACAGTCCAAAAAATCAATTTTCGAATGAAAAACGATGACTCCGGACATGTTGAACGTTCCCAAAAAGGTCAAAATGGATGAAATTTTAACATTTATTCTTTTGACTGTAAATGACTGTTGGATGTGAATTATGACTTTGTCAACTAAAATAAGTGTGTTTAAAGTCATTTCTGTGCCTGAAACGGGTCAAAATTGAAGCTTTTGAGTAAGCAAAACTTTGTAAAAATGGCAATTTTGGTCACTCTGAGGGTTTAAAAAGTGGTTATTCAACATGAGGCACGATCCAATTGACATTTTGAATCATTTTTGGTACAGTCCAAAAAATCAATTTTCGGATGAAAAACGATGACTCCGGACATGTCGAACTATCCCAAAATGGTCAATATGGATGAAATTTTAACATTTAATCTTTTGACTCCAAATGACTGTTGGATGTGAATTATGACTTTGTCAACTAAAATAAGTGTGTTTAAAGTCATTTCTGTGCCTCAAAGGGGTCAAAATTGAAGCTTTTGAGTAAGTAAAACTCTGTAAAAATGGCAATTTTGGTCACTGTGAGGGTTTAAAAAGTGGTTATTCAACATGAGGCACGATCCAATTGAAATTTTGAATCATTTTTGGTACAGTCCAAAAAATCAATTTTCGGATGAAAAACGATGACTCCGGACATGTCGAACGATCCCAAAAAGGTCAAAATGGATGAAATTTTAACATTTAATCTTTTGACTGTAAATGACTGTTGGATGTGAATTATGACTTTGTCAACTAAAATAAGTGTGTTTAAAGTCATTTCTGTGCCTGAAACGGGTCAAAATTGAAGCTTTTGAGTAAACAAAACTCTGTAAAAATGGCAATTTTGGTCACTCTGAGGGTTTAAAAAGTGGTTATTCAACATGAGGCACGATCCAATTGACATTTTGAATCATTTTTGGTACAGTCCAAAAAATCAATTTTCGGATGAAAAACGATGACTCCAGACATGTCGAACGATCCCAAAATGGTCAATATGGATGAAATTTTAACATTTAATCTTTTGACTGTAAATGACTGTTGGATGTGAATTATGACTTTGTCAACTAAAATAAGTGTGTTTAAAGTCGTTTCTGTGCCTCAAAGGGGTCAAAATTGAAGCTTTTGAGTAAGCAAAACTCTGTAAAAATGACAATTTTGGTCACTCTGAGGGTTTAAAAAGTGGTTATTCAACATGAGGCCCGATCCAATTGACATTTTGAATCATTTTTGGTACAGTCCAAAAAATAAATTTTCGGATGAAAAACGATGACTCCGGACCTATCGAACGTTCCCAAAATGGTCTATAATGATGAAATTTTAACATTTAATCTTTTGAATCTAAATGACTGTTGGATGTGAATTATGACTTTGTCAACTACAAAAAGTGTGTTTAAAGCCGTTTCTGTGCCTCAAAGGGGTCAAAATTGAAGCTTTTGAGTAATCAAAACTCTGTAAAAATGGCAATTTTGGTCACTGTGAGGGTTTAAAAAGTGGTTATTCAACATGAGGCACGATCCAATTGACATTTTGAATCATTTTTGGTACAGTCCAAAAAATCAATTTTCGAATGAAAAACGATGACTCCGGACATGTTGAACGATCCCAAAAAGGTCAAAATGGATGAAATTTTAACATTTAATCTTTTGACTGTAAATGACTGTTGGATGTGAATTATGACTTTGTCAACTAAAATAAGTGTGTTTAAAGTCATTTCTGTGCCTGAAACGGGTCAAAATTGAAGCTTTTGAGTAAGCAAAACTCTGTAAAAATGGCAATTTTGGTCACTGTGAGGGTTTAAAAAGTGGTTATTCAACATGAGGCACGATCCAATTGAAATTTTGAATCATTTTTGGTACAGTCCAAAAAATCAATTTTCGGATGAAAAACGATGACTCCGGACATGTCGAACGATCCCAAAAAGGTCAAAATGGATGAAATTTTAACATTTAATCTTTTGACTGTAAATCACTGTTGGATGTGAATTATGACTTTGTCAACTAAAATAAGTGTGTTTAAAGTCATTTCTGTGCCTGAAACGGGTCAAAATTGAAGCTTTTGAGTAAACAAAACTCTGTAAAAATGGCAATTTTGGTCACTCTGAGGGTTTAAAAAGTGGTTATTCAACATGAGGCACGATCCAATTGACATTTTGAATCATTTTTGGTACAGTCCAAAAAATCAATTTTCGGATGAAAAACGATGACTCCAGACATGTCGAACGATCCCAAAATGGTCAATATGGATGAAATTTTAACATTTAATCTTTTGACTGTAAATGACTGTTGGATGTGAATTATGACTTTGTCAACTAAAATAAGTGTGTTTAAAGTCGTTTCTGTGCCTCAAAGGGGTCAAAATTGAAGCTTTTGAGTAAGCAAAACTCTGTAAAAATGACAATTTTGGTCACTCTGAGGGTTTAAAAAGTGGTTATTCAATATGAGGCCCGATCCATTTGACATTTTGAATCATTTTTGGTACAGTCCAAAAAATAAATTTTCGGATGAAAAACGATGACTCCGGACCTATCGAACGTTCCCAAAATGGTCTATAATGATGAAATTTTAACATTTAATCTTTTGAATCTAAATGACTGTTGGATGTGAATTATGACTTTGTCAACTACAATAAGTGTGTTTAAAGCCGTTTCTGTGCCTCAAAGGGGTCAAAATTGAAGCTTTTGAGTAATCAAAACTCTGTAAAAATGGCAATTTTGGTCACTGTGAGGGTTTAAAAAGTGGTTATTCAACATGAGGCACGATCCAATTGACATTTTGAATCATTTTTGGTACAGTCCAAAAAATCAATTTTCGAATGAAAAACGATGACTCCGGACATGTTGAACGATCCCAAAAAGGTCAAAATGGATGAAATTTTAACATTTAATCTTTTGACTGTAAATGACTGTTGGATGTGAATTATGACTTTGTCAACTAAAATAAGTGTGTTTAAAGTCATTTCTGTGCCTGAAACGGGTCAAAATTGAAGCTTTTGAGTAAGCAAAACTCTGTAAAAATGGCAATTTTGGTCACTGTGAGGGTTTAAAAAGTGGTTATTCAACATGAGGCACGATCCAATTGACATTTTGAATCATTTTTGGTACAGTCCAAAAAATCAATTTTCGTATGAAAAACGATGACTCCGGACATGTCGAACTATCCCAAAATGGTCAATATGGATGAAATTTTAACATTTAATCTTTTGACTGTAAATGACTGTTGGATGTGAATTATGACTTTGTCAACTAAAATAAGTGTGTTTAAAGTCATTTCTGTGCCTGAAACGGGTCAAAATTGAAGCTTTTGAGTAAGCAAAACTCTGTAAAAATGGCAATTTTGGTCACTGTGAGGGTTTAAAAAGTGGTTATTCAACATGAGGCCCGATCCAATTGACATTTTGAATCATTTTTGGTACAGTCCAAAAAATCAATTTTCGGATGAAAAACCATGACTCCGGACATGTCGAATGATCCCAAAATGGTCAATATGGATGAAATTTTAACATTTAATCTTTTGACTGTAAATGACTGTTGGATGTGAATTATGACTTTGTCAACTAAAATAAGTGTGTTTAAAGTCATTTCTGTGCCTGAAACGGGTCAAAATTGAAGCTTTTGAGTAAGCAAAACTCTGTAAAAATGGCAATTTTGGTCACTCTGAGGGTTTAAAAAGTGGTTATTCAACATGAGGCACGATCCAATTGACATTTTGAATCATTTTTGGTACAGTCCAAAAAATCAATTTTCGAATGAAAAACGATGACTCCGGACATGTTGAACGTTCCCAAAAAGGTCAAAATGGATGAAATTTTAACATTTAATCTTTTGACTGTAAATGACTGTTGGATGTGAATTATGACTTTGTCAACTAAAATAAGTGTGTTTAAAGTCATTTCTGTGCCTGAAACGGGTCAAAATTGAAGCTTTTGAGTAAGCAAAACTCTGTAAAAATGGCAATTTTGGTCACTCTGAGGGTTTAAAAAGTGGTTATTCAACATGAGGCACGATCCAATTGACATTTTGAATCATTTTTGGTACAGTCCAAAAAATCAATTTTCGGATGAAAAACGATGACTCCGGACATGTCGAACTATCCCAAAATGGTCAATATGGATGAAATTTTAACATTTAATCTTTTGACTGTAAATGACTGTTGGATGTGAATTATGACTTTGTCAACTAAAATAAGTGTGTTTAAAGTAATTTCTGTGCCTGAAACGGGTCAAAATTGAAGCTTTTGAGTAAGCAAAACTCTGTAAAAATTGCAATTTTGGTCACTCTGAGGGTTTAAAAAGTGGTTATTCAACATGAGGCACGATCCAATTGACATTTTGAATCATTTTTGGTACAGTCCAAAAAATCAATTTTCGGATGAAAAACGATGACTCCGGACATGTCGAACGATCCCAAAATGGTCAATATGGATGAAATTTTAACATTTAATCTTTTGACTGTAAATGACTGTTGGATGTGAATTATGACTTTGTCAACTAAAATAAGTGTGTTTAAAGTCATTTCTGTGCCTGAAACGGGTCAAAATTGAAGCTTTTGAGTAAGCAAAACTCTGTAAAAATGGCAATTTTGGTCACTGTGAGGGTTTAAAAAGTGGTTATTCAACATGAGGCACGATCCAATTGACATTTTGAATCATTTTTGGTACAGTCCAAAAAATCAATTTTCGGATGAAAAACGATGACTCCGGACATGTCGAACTATCCCAAAATGGTCAATATGGATGAAATTTTAACATTTAATCTTTTGACTGTAAATGACTGTTGGATGTGAATTATGACTTTGTCAACTAAAATAAGTGTGTTTAAAGTCATTTCTGTGCCTGAAACGGGTCAAAATTGAAGCTTTTGAGTAAGCAAAACTCTGTGAAAATGGCAATTTTGGTCACTCTGAGGGTTTAAAAAGTGGTTATTCAACATGAGGCACGATCCAATTGACATTTTGAATCATTTTTGGTACAGTCCAAAAAATCAATTTTCGGATGAAAAACGATGACTCCGGACATGTCGAACGATCCCAAAATGGTCAATATGGATGAAATTTTAACATTTAATCTTTTGACTGTAAATAACTGTTGGATGTGAATTATGACTTTGTCAACTAAAATAAGTGTGTTTAAAGTCATTTCTGTGCCTGAAACGGGTCAAAATTGAAGCTTTTGAGTAAGCAAAACTCTGTAAAAATGGCAATTTTGGTCACTCTGAGGGTTTAAAAAGTGGTTATTCAAAATGAGGCACGATCCAATTGACATTTTGAATCATTTTTGGTACAGTCCAAAAAATCAATTTTCGAATGAAAAACGATGACTCCGGACATGTCGAACGATCCCAAAAAGGTCAAAATGGATGAAATTTTAACATTTAATCTTTTGACTGTAAATGACTGTTGGATGTGAATTATGACTTTGTCAACTAAAATAAGTGTGTTTAAAGTCATTTCTGTGCCTGAAACGGGTCAAAATTGAAGCTTTTGAGTAAGCAAAACTCTGTAAAAATGGCAATTTTGGTCACTGTGAGGGTTTAAAAAGTGGTTATTCAACATGAGGCACGATCCAATTGACATTTTGAATCATTTTTGGTACAGTCCAAAAAATCAATTTTCGGATGAAAAACGATGACTCCGGACATGTCGAACTATCCCAAAATGGTCAATATTGATGAAATTTTAACATTTAATCTTTTGACTGTAAATGACTGTTGGATGTGAATTATGACTTTGTCAACTAAAATAAGTGTGTTTAAAGTCAATTCTGTGCCTGAAACGGGTCAAAATTGAAGCTTTTGAGTAAGCAAAACTCTGTAAAAATGGCAATTTTGGTCACTCTGAGGGTTTAAAAAGTGGTTATTCAACATGAGGCACGATCCAATTGACATTTTGAATCATTTTTGGTACAGTCCAAAAAATCAATTTTCGGATGAAAAACGATGACTCCGGACATGTCGAACGATCCCAAAAAGGTCAAAATGGATGAAATTTTAACATTTAATCTTTTGACTGTAAATGACTGTTGGATGTGAATTATGACTTTGTCAACTAAAATAAGTGTGTTTAAAGTCATTTCTGTGCCTGAAACGGGTCAAAATTGAAGCTTTTGAGTAAGCAAAACTCTGTAAAAATGGCAATTTTGGTCACTCTGAGGGTTTAAAAAGTGGTTATTCAAAATGAGGCACGATCCAATTGACATTTTGAATCATTTTTGGTACAGTCCAAAAAATCAATTTTCGAATGAAAAACGATGACTCCGGACATGTCGAACGATCCCAAAAAGGTCAAAATGGATGAAATTTTAACATTTAATCTTTTGACTGTAAATGACTGTTGGATGTGAATTATGACTTTGTCAACTAAAATAAGTGTGTTTAAAGTCATTTCTGTGCCTGAAACGGGTCAAAATTGAAGCTTTTGAGTAAGCAAAACTCTGTAAAAATGGCAATTTTGGTCACTGTGAGGGTTTAAAAAGTGGTTATTCAACATGAGGCACGATCCAATTGACATTTTGAATCATTTTTGGTACAGTCCAAAAAATCAATTTTCGGATGAAAAACGATGACTCCGGACATGTCGAACTATCCCAAAATGGTCAATATTGATGAAATTTTAACATTTAATCTTTTGACTGTAAATGACTGTTGGATGTGAATTATGACTTTGTCAACTAAAATAAGTGTGTTTAAAGTCGTTTCTGTGCCTCAAAGGGGTCAAAATTGAAGCTTTTGAGTAAGCAAAACTCTGTAAAAATGACAATTTTGGTCACTCTGAGGGTTTAAAAAGTGGTTATTCAACATGAGGCCCGATCCAATTGACATTTTGAATCATTTTTGGTACAGTCCAAAAAATAAATTTTCGGATGAAAAACGATGACTCCGGACCTATCGAACGTTCCCAAAATGGTCTATAATGATGAAATTTTAACATTTAATCTTTTGAATCTAAATGACTGTTGGATGTGAATTATGACTTTGTCAACTACAATAAGTGTGTTTAAAGCCGTTTCTGTGCCTCAAAGGGGTCAAAATTGAAGCTTTTGAGTAATCAAAACTCTGTAAAAATGGCAATTTTGGTCACTGTGAGGGTTTAAAAAGTGGTTATTCAACATGAGGCACGATCCAATTGACATTTTGAATCATTTTTGGTACAGTCCAAAAAATCAATTTTCGGATGAAAAACGATGACTCCGGACATGTTGAACGATCCCAAAAAGGTCAAAATGGATAAAATTTTAACATTTAATCTTTTGACTGTAAATGACTGTTGGATGTGAATTATGACTTTGTCAACTAAAATAAGTGTGTTTAAAGTCAATTCTGTGCCTGAAACGGGTCAAAATTGAAGCTTTTGAGTAAGCAAAACTCTGTAAAAATGGCAATTTTGGTCACTCTGAGGGTTTAAAAAGTGGTTATTCAACATGAGGCACGATCCAATTGACATTTTGAATCATTTTTGGTACAGTCCAAAAAATCAATTTTCGGATGAAAAACGATGACTCCGGACATGTCGAACGATCCCAAAAAGGTCAAAATGGATGAAATTTTAACATTTAATCTTTTGACTGTAACTGACTGTTGGATGTGAATTATGACTTTGTCAACTAAAATAAGTGTGTTTAAAGTCATTTCTGTGCCTGAAACGGGTCAAAATTGAAGCTTTTGAGTAAACAAAACTCTGTAAAAATGGCAATTTTGGTCACTGTGAGGGTTTAAAAAGTGGTTATTCAACATGAGGCACGATCCAATTGACATTTTGAATCATGTTTGGTACAGTCCAAAAAATCAATTTTCGGATGAAAAACGATGACTCCGGACATGTCGAACTATCCCAAAATGGTCAATATGGATGAAATTTTAACATTTAATCTTTTGACTCCAAATGACTGTTGGATGTGAATTATGACTTTGTCAACTAAAATAAGTGTGTTTAAAGTCATTTCTGTGCCTCAAAGGGGTCAAAATTGAAGCTTTTGAGTAAGTAAAACTCTGTAAAAATGGCAATTTTGGTCACTGTGAGGGTTTAAAAAGTGGTTATTCAACATGAGGCACGATCCAATTGAAATTTTGAATCATTTTTGGTACAGTCCAAAAAATCAATTTTCGGATGAAAAACGATGACTCCGGACATGTCGAACGATCCCAAAAAGGTCGAAAT
This sequence comes from Lissotriton vulgaris, assembly GCF_964263255.1. Lineage (NCBI taxonomy): Eukaryota > Metazoa > Chordata > Amphibia > Caudata > Salamandridae > Lissotriton > Lissotriton vulgaris. Next base: position 327,887 of record NW_028244490.1, read on the forward strand.
GGATGAAATTTTAACATTTAATCTTTTGACTGTAAATGACTGTTGGATGTGAATTATGACTTTGTCAACTAAAATAAGTGTGTTTAAAGTCATTTCTGTGCCTGAAACGGGTCAAAATTGAAGCTTTTGAGTAAGCAAAACTCTGTAAAAATGGCAATTTTGGTCACTCTGAGGGTTTAAAAAGTGGTTATTCAAAATGAGGCACGATCCAATTGACATTTTGAATCATTTTTGGTACAGTCCAAAAAATCAATTTTCGAATGAAAAACGATGACTCCAGACATGTCGAACGATCCCAAAAAGGTCAAAATGGATGAAATTTTAACATTTAATCTTTTGACTGTAAATGACTGTTGGATGTGAATTATGACTTTGTCAACTAAAATAAGTGTGTTTAAAGTCATTTCTGTGCCTGAAACGGGTCAAAATTGAAGCTTTTGAGTAAGCAAAACTCTGTAAAAATGGCAATTTTGGTCACTGTGAGGGTTTAAAAAGTGGTTATTCAACATGAGGCACGATCCAATTGACATTTTGAATCATTTTTGGTACAGTCCAAAAAATCAATTTTCGGATGAAAAACGATGACTCCGGACATGTCGAACTATCCCAAAATGGTCAATATTGATGAAATTTTAACATTTAATCTTTTGACTGTAAATGACTGTTGGATGTGAATTATGACTTTGTCAACTAAAATAAGTGTGTTTAAAGTCGTTTCTGTGCCTCAAAGGGGTCAAAATTGAAGCTTTTGAGTAAGCAAAACTCTGTAAAAATGACAATTTTGGTCACTCTGAGGGTTTAAAAAGTGGTTATTCAACATGAGGCCCGATCCAATTGACATTTTGAATCATTTTTGGTACAGTCCAAAAAATAAATTTTCGGATGAAAAACGATGACTCCGGACCTATCGAACGTTCCCAAAATGGTCTATAATGATGAAATTTTAACATTTAATCTTTTGAATCTAAATGACTGTTGGATGTGAATTATGACTTTGTCAACTACAATAAGTGTGTTTAAAGCCGTTTCTGTGCCTCAAAGGGGTCAAAATTGAAGCTTTTGAGTAATCAAAACTCTGTAAAAATGGCAATTTTGGTCACTGTGAGGGTTTAAAAAGTGGTTATTCAACATGAGGCACGATCCAATTGACATTTTGAATCATTTTTGGTACAGTCCAAAAAATCAATTTTCGGATGAAAAACGATGACTCCGGACATGTTGAACGATCCCAAAAAGGTCAAAATGGATAAAATTTTAACATTTAATCTTTTGACTGTAAATGACTGTTGGATGTGAATTATGACTTTGTCAACTAAAATAAGTGTGTTTAAAGTCAATTCTGTGCCTGAAACGGGTCAAAATTGAAGCTTTTGAGTAAGCAAAACTCTGTAAAAATGGCAATTTTGGTCACTCTGAGGGTTTAAAAAGTGGTTATTCAACATGAGGCACGATCCAATTGACATTTTGAATCATTTTTGGTACAGTCCAAAAAATCAATTTTCGGATGAAAAACGATGACTCCGGACATGTCGAACGATCCCAAAAAGGTCAAAATGGATGAAATTTTAACATTTAATCTTTTGACTGTAACTGACTGTTGGATGTGAATTATGACTTTGTCAACTAAAATAAGTGTGTTTAAAGTCATTTCTGTGCCTGAAACGGGTCAAAATTGAAGCTTTTGAGTAAACAAAACTCTGTAAAAATGGCAATTTTGGTCACTGTGAGGGTTTAAAAAGTGGTTATTCAACATGAGGCACGATCCAATTGACATTTTGAATCATGTTTGGTACAGTCCAAAAAATCAATTTTCGGATGAAAAACGATGACTCCGGACATGTCGAACTATCCCAAAATGGTCAATATGGATGAAATTTTAACATTTAATCTTTTGACTCCAAATGACTGTTGGATGTGAATTATGACTTTGTCAACTAAAATAAGTGTGTTTAAAGTCATTTCTGTGCCTCAAAGGGGTCAAAATTGAAGCTTTTGAGTAAGTAAAACTCTGTAAAAATGGCAATTTTGGTCACTGTGAGGGTTTAAAAAGTGGTTATTCAACATGAGGCACGATCCAATTGAAATTTTGAATCATTTTTGGTACAGTCCAAAAAATCAATTTTCGGATGAAAAACGATGACTCCGGACATGTCGAACGATCCCAAAAAGGTCAAAATGGATGAAATTTTAACATTTAATCTTTTGACTGTAAATGACTGTTGGATGTGAATTATGACTTTGTCAACTAAAATAAGTGTGTTTAAAGTCATTTCTGTGCCTGAAACGGGTCAAAATTGAAGCTTTTGAGTAAACAAAACTCTGTAAAAATGGCAATTTTGGTCACTCTGAGGGTTTAAAAAGTGGTTATTCAACATGAGGCACGATCCAATTGACATTTTGAATCATTTTTGGTACAGTCCAAAAAATCAATTTTCGGATGAAAAACGATGACTCCAGACATGTCGAACGATCCCAAAATGGTCAATATGGATGAAATTTTAACATTTAATCTTTTGACTGTAAATGACTGTTGGATGTGAATTATGACTTTGTCAACTAAAATAAGTGTGTTTAAAGTTGTTTCTGTGCCTCAAAGGGGTCAAAATTGAAGCTTTTGAGTAAGCAAAACTCTGTAAAAATGGCAATTTTGGTCACTGTGAGGGTTTAAAAAGTGGTTATTCAACATGAGGCCCGATCCAATTGACATTTTGAATCATTTTTGGTACAGTCCAAAAAATAAATTTTCGGATGAAAAACGATGACTCCGGACCTATCGAACGTTCCCAAAATGGTCTATAATGATAAAATTTTGACATTTAATCTTTTGAATCTAAATGACTGTTGGATGTGAATTATGACTTTGTCAACTACAATAAGTGTGTTTAAAGCCGTTTCTGTGCCTCAAAGGGGTCAAAATTGAAGCTTTTGAGTAATCAAAACTCTGTAAAAATGGCAATTTTGGTCACTGTGAGGGTTTAAAAAGTGGTTATTCAACATGAGCCACGATCCAATTGACATTTTGAATCATTTTTGGTACAGTCCAAAAAATCAATTTTCGGATGAAAAACCATGACTCCGGACATGTCGAACTATCCCAAAATGGTCAATATGGATGAAATTTTAACATTTAATCTTTTGACTCTGAATGACTGTTGGATGTGAATTATGACTTTGTCAACTAAACTAAGTGTGTTTAAAGTCATTTCTGTGCCTCAAAGGGGTCAAAATTGAAGCTTTTGAGTAAGCAAAACTCTGTAAAAATGGCAATTTTGGTCACTCTGAGGGTTTAAAAAGTGGTTATTCAACATGAGGCACGATCCAATTGACATTTTGAATCATTTTTGGTACAGTCCAAAAAATAAATTTTCGGATGAAAAACGATGACTCCGGACCTATCGAACGTTCCCAAAATGGTCTATAATGATGAAATTTTAACATTTAATCTTTTGAATCTAAATGACTGTTGGATGTGAATTATGACTTTGTCAACTACAATAAGTGTGTTTAAAGCCGTTTCTGTGCCTCAAAGGGGTCAAAATTGAAGCTTTTGAGTAATCAAAACTCTGTAAAAATGGCAATTTTGGTCACTGTGAGGGTTTAAAAAGTGGTTATTCAACATGAGCCACGATCCAATTGACATTTTGAATCATTTTTGGTACAGTCCAAAAAATCAATTTTCGGATGAAAAACGATGACTCCGGACATGTCGAACTATCCCAAAATGGTCAATATGGATGAAATTTTAACATTTAATCTTTTGACTGTAAATGACTGTTGGATGTGAATTATGACTTTGTCAACTAAAATAAGTGTGTTTAAAGTCATTTCTGTGCCTGAAACGGGTCAAAATTGAAGCTTTTGAGTAAGCAAAACTCTGTAAAAATGGCAATTTTGGTCACTGTGAGGGTTTAAAAAGTGGTTATTCAACATGAGGCCCGATCCAATTGACATTTTGAATCATTTTTGGTACAGTCCAAAAAATCAATTTTCGAATGAAAAACGATGACTCCGGACATGTTGAACGTTCCCAAAAAGGTCAAAATGGATGAAATTTTAACATTTAATCTTTTGACTGTAAATGACTGTTGGATGTGAATTATGACTTTGTCAACTAAAATAAGTGTGTTTAAAGTCATTTCTGTGCCTGAAACGGGTCAAAATTGAAGCTTTTGAGTAAGCAAAACTCTGTAAAAATGGCAATTTTGGTCACTCTGAGGGTTTAAAAAGTGGTTATTCAACATGAGGCACGATCCAATTGACATTTTGAATCATTTTTGGTACAGTCCAAAAAATCAATTTTCGGATGAAAAACGATGACTCCGGACATGTCGAACTATCCCAAAATGGTCAATATGGATGAAATTTTAACATTTAATCTTTTGACTCCAAATGACTGTTGGATGTGAATTATGACTTTGTCAACTAAAATAAGTGTGTTTAAAGTCATTTCTGTGCCTCAAAGGGGTCAAAATTGAAGCTTTTGAGTAAGTAAAACTCTGTAAAAATGGCAATTTTGGTCACTGTGAGGGTTTAAAAAGTGGTTATTCAACATGAGGCACGATCCAATTGAAATTTTGAATCATTTTTGGTACAGTCCAAAAAATCAATTTTCGGATGAAAAACGATGACTCCGGACATGTCGAACGATCCCAAAAAGGTCAAAATGGATGAAATTTTAACATTTAATCTTTTGACTGTAAATGACTGTTGGATGTGAATTATGACTTTGTCAACTAAAATAAGTGTGTTTAAAGTCATTTCTGTGCCTGAAACGGGTCAAAATTGAAGCTTTTGAGTAAACAAAACTCTGTAAAAATGGCAATTTTGGTCACTCTGAGGGTTTAAAAAGTGGTTATTCAACATGAGGCACGATCCAATTGACATTTTGAATCATTTTTGGTACAGTCCAAAAAATCAATTTTCGGATGAAAAACGATGACTCCAGACATGTCGAACGATCCCAAAATGGTCAATATGGATGAAATTTTAACATTTAATCTTTTGACTGTAAATGACTGTTGGATGTGAATTATGACTTTGTCAACTAAAATAAGTGTGTTTAAAGTCGTTTCTGTGCCTCAAAGGGGTCAAAATTGAAGCTTTTGAGTAAGCAAAACTCTGTAAAAATGACAATTTTGGTCACTCTGAGGGTTTAAAAAGTGGTTATTCAACATGAGGCCCGATCCAATTGACATTTTGAATCATTTTTGGTACAGTCCAAAAAATAAATTTTCGGATGAAAAACGATGACTCCGGACCTATCGAACGTTCCCAAAATGGTCTATAATGATGAAATTTTAACATTTAATCTTTTGAATCTAAATGACTGTTGGATGTGAATTATGACTTTGTCAACTACAATAAGTGTGTTTAAAGCCGTTTCTGTGCCTCAAAGGGGTCAAAATTGAAGCTTTTGAGTAATCAAAACTCTGTAAAAATGGCAATTTTGGTCACTGTGAGGGTTTAAAAAGTGGTTATTCAACATGAGGCACGATCCAATTGACATTTTGAATCATTTTTGGTACAGTCCAAAAAATCAATTTTCGAATGAAAAACGATGACTCCGGACATGTTGAACGATCCCAAAAAGGTCAAAATGGATGAAATTTTAACATTTAATCTTTTGACTGTAAATGACTGTTGGATGTGAATTATGACTTTGTCAACTAAAATAAGTGTGTTTAAAGTCATTTCTGTGCCTGAAACGGGTCAAAATTGAAGCTTTTGAGTAAGCAAAACTCTGTAAAAATGGCAATTTTGGTCACTGTGAGGGTTTAAAAAGTGGTTATTCAACATGAGGCACGATCCAATTGAAATTTTGAATCATTTTTGGTACAGTCCAAAAAATCAATTTTCGGATGAAAAACGATGACTCCGGACATGTCGAACGATCCCAAAAAGGTCAAAATGGATGAAATTTTAACATTTAATCTTTTGACTGTAAATGACTGTTGGATGTGAATTATGACTTTGTCAACTAAAATAAGTGTGTTTAAAGTCATTTCTGTGCCTGAAACGGGTCAAAATTGAAGCTTTTGAGTAAACAAAACTCTGTAAAAATGGCAATTTTGGTCACTCTGAGGGTTTAAAAAGTGGTTATTCAACATGAGGCACGATCCAATTGACATTTTGAATCATTTTTGGTACAGTCCAAAAAATCAATTTTCGGATGAAAAACGATGACTCCAGACATGTCGAACGATCCCAGAATGGTCAATATGGATGAAATTTTAACATTTAATCTTTTGACTGTAAATGACTGTTGGATGTGAATTATGACTTTGTCAACTAAAATAAGTGTGTTTAAAGTCGTTTCTGTGCCTCAAAGGGGTCAAAATTGAAGCTTTTGAGTAAGCAAAACTCTGTAAAAATGACAATTTTGGTCACTCTGAGGGTTTAAAAAGTGGTTATTCAACATGAGGCCCGATCCAATTGACATTTTGAATCATTTTTGGTACAGTCCAAAAAATAAATTTTCGGATGAAAAACGATGACTCCGGACCTATCGAACGTTCCCAAAATGGTCTATAATGATGAAATTTTAACATTTAATCTTTTGAATCTAAATGACTGTTGGATGTGAATTATGACTTTGTCAACTACAATAAGTGTGTTTAAAGCCGTTTCTGTGCCTCAAAGGGGTCAAAATTGAAGCTTTTGAGTAATCAAAACTCTGTAAAAATGGCAATTTTGGTCACTGTGAGGGTTTAAAAAGTGGTTATTCAACATGAGGCACGATCCAATTGACATTTTGAATCATTTTTGGTACAGTCCAAAAAATCAATTTTCGAATGAAAAACGATGACTCCGGACATGTTGAACGATCCCAAAAAGGTCAAAATGGATGAAATTTTAACATTTAATCTTTTGACTGTAAATGACTGTTGGATGTGAATTATGACTTTGTCAACTAAAATAAGTGTGTTTAAAGTCATTTCTGTGCCTGAAACGGGTCAAAATTGAAGCTTTTGAGTAAGCAAAACTCTGTAAAAATGGCAATTTTGGTCACTGTGAGGGTTTAAAAAGTGGTTATTCAACATGAGGCACGATCCAATTGACATTTTGAATCATTTTTGGTACAGTCCAAAAAATCAATTTTCGTATGAAAAACGATGACTCCGGACATGTCGAACTATCCCAAAATGGTCAATATGGATGAAATTTTAACATTTAATCTTTTGACTGTAAATGACTGTTGGATGTGAATTATGACTTTGTCAACTAAAATAAGTGTGTTTAAAGTCATTTCTGTGCCTGAAACGGGTCAAAATTGAAGCTTTTGAGTAAGCAAAACTCTGTAAAAATGGCAATTTTGGTCACTGTGAGGGTTTAAAAAGTGGTTATTCAACATGAGGCCCGATCCAATTGACATTTTGAATCATTTTTGGTACAGTCCAAAAAATCAATTTTCGGATGAAAAACCATGACTCCGGACATGTCGAATGATCCCAAAATGGTCAATATGGATGAAATTTTAACATTTAATCTTTTGACTGTAAATGACTGTTGGATGTGAATTATGACTTTGTCAACTAAAATAAGTGTGTTTAAAGTCATTTCTGTGCCTGAAACGGGTCAAAATTGAAGCTTTTGAGTAAGCAAAACTCTGTAAAAATGGCAATTTTGGTCACTCTGAGGGTTTAAAAAGTGGTTATTCAACATGAGGCACGATCCAATTGACATTTTGAATCATTTTTGGTACAGTCCAAAAAATCAATTTTCGAATGAAAAACGATGACTCCGGACATGTTGAACGTTCCCAAAAAGGTCAAAATGGATGAAATTTTAACATTTAATCTTTTGACTGTAAATGACTGTTGGATGTGAATTATGACTTTGTCAACTAAAATAAGTGTGTTTAAAGTCATTTCTGTGCCTGAAACGGGTCAAAATTGAAGCTTTTGAGTAAGCAAAACTCTGTAAAAATGGCAATTTTGGTCACTCTGAGGGTTTAAAAAGTGGTTATTCAACATGAGGCACGATCCAATTGACATTTTGAATCATTTTTGGTACAGTCCAAAAAATCAATTTTCGGATGAAAAACGATGACTCCGGACATGTCGAACTATCCCAAAATGGTCAATATGGATGAAATTTTAACATTTAATCTTTTGACTGTAAATGACTGTTGGATGTGAATTATGACTTTGTCAACTAAAATAAGTGTGTTTAAAGTAATTTCTGTGCCTGAAACGGGTCAAAATTGAAGCTTTTGAGTAAGCAAAACTCTGTAAAAATGGCAATTTTGGTCACTCTGAGGGTTTAAAAAGTGGTTATTCAACATGAGGCACGATCCAATTGACATTTTGAATCATTTTTGGTACAGTCCAAAAAATCAATTTTCGGATGAAAAACGATGACTCCGGACATGTCGAACGATCCCAAAATGGTCAATATGGATGAAATTTTAACATTTAATCTTTTGACTGTAAATGACTGTTGGATGTGAATTATGACTTTGTCAACTAAAATAAGTGTGTTTAAAGTCATTTCTGTGCCTGAAACGGGTCAAAATTGAAGCTTTTGAGTAAGCAAAACTCTGTAAAAATGGCAATTTTGGTCACTGTGAGGGTTTAAAAAGTGGTTATTCAACATGAGGCACGATCCAATTGACATTTTGAATCATTTTTGGTACAGTCCAAAAAATCAATTTTCGGATGAAAAACGATGACTCCGGACATGTCGAACTATCCCAAAATGGTCAATATGGATGAAATTTTAACATTTAATCTTTTGACTGTAAATGACTGTTGGATGTGAATTATGACTTTGTCAACTAAAATAAGTGTGTTTAAAGTCATTTCTGTGCCTGAAACGGGTCAAAATTGAAGCTTTTGAGTAAGCAAAACTCTGTGAAAATGGCAATTTTGGTCACTCTGAGGGTTTAAAAAGTGGTTATTCAACATGAGGCACGATCCAATTGACATTTTGAATCATTTTTGGTACAGTCCAAAAAATCAATTTTCGGATGAAAAACGATGACTCCGGACATGTCGAACGATCCCAAAATGGTCAATATGGATGAAATTTTAACATTTAATCTTTTGACTGTAAATGACTGTTGGATGTGAATTATGACTTTGTCAACTAAAATAAGTGTGTTTAAAGTCATTTCTGTGCCTGAAACGGGTCAAAATTGAAGCTTTTGAGTAAGCAAAACTCTGTAAAAATGGCAATTTTGGTCACTCTGAGGGTTTAAAAAGTGGTTATTCAAAATGAGGCACGATCCAATTGACATTTTGAATCATTTTTGGTACAGTCCAAAAAATCAATTTTCGAATGAAAAACGATGACTCCGGACATGTCGAACGATCCCAAAAAGGTCAAAATGGATGAAATTTTAACATTTAATCTTTTGACTGTAAATGACTGTTGGATGTGAATTATGACTTTGTCAACTAAAATAAGTGTGTTTAAAGTCATTTCTGTGCCTGAAACGGGTCAAAATTGAAGCTTTTGAGTAAGCAAAACTCTGTAAAAATGGCAATTTTGGTCACTGTGAGGGTTTAAAAAGTGGTTATTCAACATGAGGCACGATCCAATTGACATTTTGAATCATTTTTGGTACAGTCCAAAAAATCAATTTTCGGATGAAAAACGATGACTCCGGACATGTCGAACTATCCCAAAATGGTCAATATTGATGAAATTTTAACATTTAATCTTTTGACTGTAAATGACTGTTGGATGTGAATTATGACTTTGTCAACTAAAATAAGTGTGTTTAAAGTCAATTCTGTGCCTGAAACGGGTCAAAATTGAAGCTTTTGAGTAAGCAAAACTCTGTAAAAATGGCAATTTTGGTCACTCTGAGGGTTTAAAAAGTGGTTATTCAACATGAGGCACGATCCAATTGACATTTTGAATCATTTTTGGTACAGTCCAAAAAATCAATTTTCGGATGAAAAACGATGACTCCGGACATGTCGAACGATCCCAAAAAGGTCAAAATGGATGAAATTTTAACATTTAATCTTTTGACTGTAAATGACTGTTGGATGTGAATTATGACTTTGTCAACTAAAATAAGTGTGTTTAAAGTCATTTCTGTGCCTGAAACGGGTCAAAATTGAAGCTTTTGAGTAAACAAAACTCTGTAAAAATGGCAATTTTGGTCACTCTGAGGGTTTAAAAAGTGGTTATTCAACATGAGGCACGATCCAATTGACATTTTGAATCATTTTTGGTACAGTCCAAAAAATCAATTTTCGGATGAAAAACGATGACTCCAGACATGTCGAACGATCCCAAAATGGTCAATATGGATGAAATTTTAACATTTAATCTTTTGACTGTAAATGACTGTTGGATGTGAATTATGACTTTGTCAACTAAAATAAGTGTGTTTAAAGTCGTTTCTGTGCCTCAAAGGGGTCAAAATTGAAGCTTTTGAGTAAGCAAAACTCTGTAAAAATGACAATTTTGGTCACTCTGAGGGTTTAAAAAGTGGTTATTCAACATGAGGCCCGATCCAATTGACATTTTGAATCATTTTTGGTACAGTCCAAAAAATAAATTTTCGGATGAAAAACGATGACTCCGGACCTATCGAACGTTCCCAAAATGGTCTATAATGATGAAATTTTAACATTTAATCTTTTGAATCTAAATGACTGTTGGATGTGAATTATGACTTTGTCAACTACAATAAGTGTGTTTAAAGCCGTTTCTGTGCCTCAAAGGGGTCAAAATTGAAGCTTTTGAGTAATCAAAACTCTGTAAAAATGGCAATTTTGGTCACTGTGAGGGTTTAAAAAGTGGTTATTCAACATGAGGCACGATCCAATTGACATTTTGAATCATTTTTGGTACAGTCCAAAAAATCAATTTTCGAATGAAAAACGATGACTCCGGACATGTTGAACGATCCCAAAAAGGTCAAAATGGATGAAATTTTAACATTTAATCTTTTGACTGTAAATGACTGTTGGATGTGAATTATGACTTTGTCAACTAAAATAAGTGTGTTTAAAGTCATTTCTGTGCCTGAAACGGGTCAAAATTGAAGCTTTTGAGTAAGCAAAACTCTGTAAAAATGGCAATTTTGGTCACTGTGAGGGTTTAAAAAGTGGTTATTCAACATGAGGCACGATCCAATTGAAATTTTGAATCATTTTTGGTACAGTCCAAAAAATCAATTTTCGGATGAAAAACGATGACTCCGGACATGTCGAACGATCCCAAAAAGGTCAAAATGGATGAAATTTTAACATTTAATCTTTTGACTGTAAATGACTGTTGGATGTGAATTATGACTTTGTCAACTAAAATAAGTGTGTTTAAAGTCATTTCTGTGCCTGAAACGGGTCAAAATTGAAGCTTTTGAGTAAACAAAACTCTGTAAAAATGGCAATTTTGGTCACTCTGAGGGTTTAAAAAGTGGTTATTCAACATGAGGCACGATCCAATTGACATTTTGAATCATTTTTGGTACAGTCCAAAAAATCAATTTTCGGATGAAAAACGATGACTCCAGACATGTCGAACGATCCCAAAATGGTCAATATGGATGAAATTTTAACATTTAATCTTTTGACTGTAAATGACTGTTGGATGTGAATTATGACTTTGTCAACTAAAATAAGTGTGTTTAAAGTCGTTTCTGTGCCTCAAAGGGGTCAAAATTGAAGCTTTTGAGTAAGCAAAACTCTGTAAAAATGACAATTTTGGTCACTCTGAGGGTTTAAAAAGTGGTTATTCAACATGAGGCCCGATCCAATTGACATTTTGAATCATTTTTGGTACAGTCCAAAAAATAAATTTTCGGATGAAAAACGATGACTCCGGACCTATCGAACGTTCCCAAAATGGTCTATAATGATGAAATTTTAACATTTAATCTTTTTAATCTAAATGACTGTTGGATGTGAATTATGACTTTGTCAACTACAATAAGTGTGTTTAAAGCCGTTTCTGTGCCTCAAAGGGGTCAAAATTGAAGCTTTTGAGTAATCAAAACTCTGTAAAAATGGCAATTTTGGTCACTGTGAGGGTTTAAAAAGTGGTTATTCAACATGAGGCACGATCCAATTGACATTTTGAATCATTTTTGGTACAGTCCAAAAAATCAATTTTCGAATGAAAAACGATGACTCCGGACATGTTGAACGATCCCAAAAAGGTCAAAATGGATGAAATTTTAACATTTAATCTTTTGACTGTAAATGACTGTTGGATGTGAATTATGACTTTGTCAACTAAAATAAGTGTGTTTAAAGTCATTTCTGTGCCTGAAACGGGTCAAAATTGAAGCTTTTGAGTAAGCAAAACTCTGTAAAAATGGCAATTTTGGTCACTGTGAGGGTTTAAAAAGTGGTTATTCAACATGAGGCACGATCCAATTGACATTTTGAATCATTTTTGGTACAGTCCAAAAAATCAATTTTCGTATGAAAAACGATGACTCCGGACATGTCGAACTATCCCAAAATGGTCAATATGGATGAAATTTTAACATTTAATCTTTTGACTGTAAATGACTGTTGGATGTGAATTATGACTTTGTGAACTAAAATAAGTGTGTTTAAAGTCATTTCTGTGCCTGAAACGGGTCAAAATTGAAGCTTTTGAGTAAGCAAAACTCTGTAAAAATGGCAATTTTGGTCACTGTGAGGGTTTAAAAAGTGGTTATTCAACATGAGGCCCGATCCAATTGACATTTTGAATCATTTTTGGTACAGTCCAAAAAATCAATTTTCGGATGAAAAACCATGACTCCGGACATGTCGAATGATCCCAAAATGGTCAATATGGATGAAATTTTAACATTTAATCTTTTGACTGTAAATGACTGTTGGATGTGAATTATGACTTTGTCAACTAAAATAAGTGTGTTTAAAGTCATTTCTGTGCCTGAAACGGGTCAAAATTGAAGCTTTTGAGTAAGCAAAACTCTGTAAAAATGGCAATTTTGGTCACTCTGAGGGTTTAAAAAGTGGTTATTCAACATGAGGCACGATCCAATTGACATTTTGAATCATTTTTGGTACAGTCCAAAAAATCAATTTTCGAATGAAAAACGATGACTCCGGACATGTTGAACGTTCCCAAAAAGGTCAAAATGGATGAAATTTTAACATTTAATCTTTTGACTGTAAATGACTGTTGGATGTGAATTATGACTTTGTCAACTAAAATAAGTGTGTTTAAAGTCATTTCTGTGCCTGAAACGGGTCAAAATTGAAGCTTTTGAGTAAGCAAAACTCTGTAAAAATGGCAATTTTGGTCACTCTGAGGGTTTAAAAAGTGGTTATTCAACATGAGGCACGATCCAATTGACATTTTGAATCATTTTTGGTACAGTCCAAAAAATCAATTTTCGGATGAAAAACGATGACTCCGGACATGTCGAACTATCCCAAAATGGTCAATATGGATGAAATTTTAACATTTAATCTTTTGACTGTAAATGACTGTTGGATGTGAATTATGACTTTGTCAACTAAAATAAGTGTGTTTAAAGTAATTTCTGTGCCTGAAACGGGTCAAAATTGAAGCTTTTGAGTAAGCAAAACTCTGTAAAAATGGCAATTTTGGTCACTCTGAGGGTTTAAAAAGTGGTTATTAAACATGAGGCACGATCCAATTGACATTTTGAATCATTTTTGGTACAGTCCAAAAAATCAATTTTCGGATGAAAAACGATGACTCCGGACATGTCGAACGATCCCAAAATGGTCAATATGGATGAAATTTTAACATTTAATCTTTTGACTGTAAATGACTGTTGGATGTGAATTATGACTTTGTCAACTAAAATAAGTGTGTTTAAAGTCATTTCTGTGCCTGAAACGGGTCAAAATTGAAGCTTTTGAGTAAGCAAAACTCTGTAAAAATGGCAATTTTGGTCACTGTGAGGGTTTAAAAAGTGGTTATTCAACATGAGGCACGATCCAATTGACATTTTGAATCATTTTTGGTACAGTCCAAAAAATCAATTTTCGGATGAAAAACGATGACTCCGGACATGTCGAACTATCCCAAAATGGTCAATATGGATGAAATTTTAACATTTAATCTTTTGACTGTAAATGACTGTTGGATGTGAATTATGACTTTGTCAACTAAAATAAGTGTGTTTAAAGTCATTTCTGTGCCTGAAACGGGTCAAAATTGAAGCTTTTGAGTAAGCAAAACTCTGTAAAAATGGCAATTTTGGTCACTCTGAGGGTTTAAAAAGTGGTTATTCAAAATGAGGCACGATCCAATTGACATTTTGAATCATTTTTGGTACAGTCCAAAAAATCAATTTTCGAATGAAAAACGATGACTCCGGACATGTCGAACGATCCCAAAAAGGTCAAAATGGATGAAATTTTAACATTTAATCTTTTGACTGTAAATGACTGTTGGATGTGAATTATGACTTTGTCAACTAAAATAAGTGTGTTTAAAGTCATTTCTGTGCCTGAAACGGGTCAAAATTGAAGCTTTTGAGTAAGCAAAACTCTGTAAAAATGGCAATTTTGGTCACTGTGAGGGTTTAAAAAGTGGTTATTCAACATGAGGCACGATCCAATTGACATTTTGAATCATTTTTGGTACAGTCCAAAAAATCAATTTTCGGATGAAAAACGATGACTCCGGACATGTCGAACTATCCCAAAATGGTCAATATTGATGAAATTTTAACATTTAATCTTTTGACTGTAAATGACTGTTGGATGTGAATTATGACTTTGTCAACTAAAATAAGTGTGTTTAAAGTCAATTCTGTGCCTGAAACGGGTCAAAATTGAAGCTTTTGAGTAAGCAAAACTCTGTAAAAATGGCAATTTTGGTCACTCTGAGGGTTTAAAAAGTGGTTATTCAACATGAGGCACGATCCAATTGACATTTTGAATCATTTTTGGTACAGTCCAAAAAATCAATTTTCGGATGAAAAACGATGACTCCGGACATGTCGAACGATCCCAAAATGGTCAATATGGATGAAATTTTAACATTTAATCTTTTGACTGTAAATGACTGTTGGATGTGAATTATGACTTTGTCAACTAAAATAAGTGTGTTTAAAGTCATTTCTGTGCCTGAAACGGGTCAAAATTGAAGCTTTTGAGTAAGCAAAACTCTGTAAAAATGGCAATTTTGGTCACTGTGAGGGTTTAAAAAGTGGTTATTCAACATGAGGCACGATCCAATTGACATTTTGAATCATGTTTGGTACAGTCCAAAAAATCAATTTTCGGATGAAAAACGATGACTCCGGACATGTCGAACTATCCCAAAATGGTCAATATGGATGAAATTTTAACATTTAATCTTTTGACTCCAAATGACTGTTGGATGTGAATTATGACTTTGTCAACTAAAATAAGTGTGTTTAAAGGTATTTCTGTGCCTCAAAGGGGTCAAAATTGAAGCTTTTGAGTAAGTAAAACTCTGTAAAAATGGCAATTTTGGTCACTGTGAGGGTTTAAAAAGTGGTTATTCAACATGAGGCACGATCCAATTGAAATTTTGAATCATTTTTGGTACAGTCCAAAAAATCAATTTTCGGATGAAAAACGATGACTCCGGACATGTCGAACGATCCCAAAAAGGTCAAAATGGATGAAATTTTAACATTTAATCTTTTGACTGTAAATGACTGTTGGATGTGAATTATGACTTTGTCAACTAAAATAAGTGTGTTTAAAGTCATTTCTGTGCCTGAAACGGGTCAAAATTGAAGCTTTTGAGTAAACAAAACTCTGTAAAAATGGCAATTTTGGTCACTCTGAGGGTTTAAAAAGTGGTTATTCAACATGAGGCACGATCCAATTGACATTTTGAATCATTTTTGGTACAGTCCAAAAAATCAATTTTCGGATGAAAAACGATGACTCCAGACATGTCGAACGATCCCAAAATGGTCAATATGGATGAAATTTTAACATTTAATCTTTTGACTGTAAATGACTGTTGGATGTGAATTATGACTTTGTCAACTAAAATAAGTGTGTTTAAAGTCATTTCTGTGCCTGAAACGGGTCAAAATTGAAGCTTTTGAGTAAGCAAAACTCTGTAAAAATGGCAATTTTGGTCACTGTGAGGGTTTAAAAAGTGGTTATTCAACATGAGGCACGATCCAATTGACATTTTGAATCATTTTTGGTACAGTCCAAAAAATCAATTTTCGGATGAAAAACGATGACTCCGGACATGTTGAACGATCCCAAAAAGGTCAAAATGGATAAAATTTTAACATTTAATCTTTTGACTGTAAATGACTGTTGGATGTGAATTATGACTTTGTCAACTAAAATAAGTGTGTTTAAAGTCAATTCTGTGCCTGAAACGGGTCAAAATTGAAGCTTTTGAGTAAGCAAAACTCTGTAAAAATGGCAATTTTGGTCACTCTGAGGGTTTAAAAAGTGGTTATTCAACATGAGGCACGATCCAATTGACATTTTGAATCATTTTTGGTACAGTCCAAAAAATCAATTTTCGGATGAAAAACGATGACTCCGGACATGTCGAACGATCCCAAAAAGGTCAAAATGGATGAAATTTTAACATTTAATCTTTTGACTGTAACTGACTGTTGGATGTGAATTATGACTTTGTCAACTAAAATAAGTGTGTTTAAAGTCATTTCTGTGCCTGAAACGGGTCAAAATTGAAGCTTTTGAGTAAACAAAACTCTGTAAAAATGGCAATTTTGGTCACTGTGAGGGTTTAAAAAGTGGTTATTCAACATGAGGCACGATCCAATTGACATTTTGAATCATGTTTGGTACAGTCCAAAAAATCAATTTTCGGATGAAAAACGATGACTCCGGACATGTCGAACTATCCCAAAATGGTCAATATGGATGAAATTTTAACATTTAATCTTTTGACTCCAAATGACTGTTGGATGTGAATTATGACTTTGTCAACTAAAATAAGTGTGTTTAAAGTCATTTCTGTGCCTCAAAGGGGTCAAAATTGAAGCTTTTGAGTAAGTAAAACTCTGTAAAAATGGCAATTTTGGTCACTGTGAGGGTTTAAAAAGTGGTTATTCAACATGAGGCACGATCCAATTGAAATTTTGAATCATTTTTGGTACAGTCCAAAAAATCAATTTTCGGATGAAAAACGATGACTCCGGACATGTCGAACGATCCCAAAAAGGTCAAAATGGATGAAATTTTAACATTTAATCTTTTGACTGTAAATGACTGTTGGATGTGAATTATGACTTTGTCAACTAAAATAAGTGTGTTTAAAGTCATTTCTGTGCCTGAAACGGGTCAAAATTGAAGCTTTTGAGTAAACAAAACTCTGTAAAAATGGCAATTTTGGTCACTCTGAGGGTTTAAAAAGTGGTTATTCAACATGAGGCACGATCCAATTGACATTTTGAATCATTTTTGGTACAGTCCAAAAAATCAATTTTCGGATGAAAAACGATGACTCCAGACATGTCGAACGATCCCAAAATGGTCAATATGGATGAAATTTTAACATTTAATCTTTTGACTGTAAATGACTGTTGGATGTGAATTATGACTTTGTCAACTAAAATAAGTGTGTTTAAAGTTGTTTCTGTGCCTCAAAGGGGTCAAAATTGAAGCTTTTGAGTAAGCAAAACTCTGTAAAAATGGCAATTTTGGTCACTGTGAGGGTTTAAAAAGTGGTTATTCAACATGAGGCCCGATCCAATTGACATTTTGAATCATTTTTGGTACAGTCCAAAAAATAAATTTTCGGATGAAAAACGATGACTCCGGACCTATCGAACGTTCCCAAAATGGTCTATAATGATAAAATTTTGACATTTAATCTTTTGAATCTAAATGACTGTTGGATGTGAATTATGACTTTGTCAACTACAATAAGTGTGTTTAAAGCCGTTTCTGTGCCTCAAAGGGGTCAAAATTGAAGCTTTTGAGTAATCAAAACTCTGTAAAAATGGCAATTTTGGTCACTGTGAGGGTTTAAAAAGTGGTTATTCAACATGAGCCACGATCCAATTGACATTTTGAATCATTTTTGGTACAGTCCAAAAAATCAATTTTCGGATGAAAAACCATGACTCCGGACATGTCGAATGATCCCAAAATGGTCAATATGGATGAAATTTTAACATTTAATCTTTTGACTCTGAATGACTGTTGGATGTGAATTATGACTTTGTCAACTAAACTAAGTGTGTTTAAAGTCATTTCTGTGCCTCAAAGGGGTCAAAATTGAAGCTTTTGAGTAAGCAAAACTCTGTAAAAATGGCAATTTTGGTCACTCTGAGGGTTTAAAAAGTGGTTATTCAACATGAGGCACGATCCAATTGACATTTTGAATCATTTTTGGTACAGTCCAAAAAATAAATTTTCGGATGAAAAACGATGACTCCGGACCTATCGAACGTTCCCAAAATGGTCTATAATGATGAAATTTTAACATTTAATCTTTTGAATCTAAATGACTGTTGGATGTGAATTATGACTTTGTCAACTACAATAAGTGTGTTTAAAGCCGTTTCTGTGCCTCAAAGGGGTCAAAATTGAAGCTTTTGAGTAATCAAAACTCTGTAAAAATGGCAATTTTGGTCACTGTGAGGGTTTAAAAAGTGGTTATTCAACATGAGCCACGATCCAATTGACATTTTGAATCATTTTTGGTACAGTCCAAAAAATCAATTTTCGGATGAAAAACGATGACTCCGGACATGTCGAACTATCCCAAAATGGTCAATATGGATGAAATTTTAACATTTAATCTTTTGACTGTAAATGACTGTTGGATGTGAATTATGACTTTGTCAACTAAAATAAGTGTGTTTAAAGTCATTTCTGTGCCTGAAACGGGTCAAAATTGAAGCTTTTGAGTAAGCAAAACTCTGTAAAAATGGCAATTTTGGTCACTGTGAGGGTTTAAAAAGTGGTTATTCAACATGAGGCCCGATCCAATTGACATTTTGAATCATTTTTGGTACAGTCCAAAAAATCAATTTTCGAATGAAAAACGATGACTCCGGACATGTTGAACGTTCCCAAAAAGGTCAAAATGGATGAAATTTTAACATTTAATCTTTTGACTGTAAATGACTGTTGGATGTGAATTATGACTTTGTCAACTAAAATAAGTGTGTTTAAAGTCATTTCTGTGCCTCAAAGGGGTCAAAATTGAAGCTTTTGAGTAAGTAAAACTCTGTAAAAATGGCAATTTTGGTCACTGTGAGGGTTTAAAAAGTGGTTATTCAACATGAGGCACGATCCAATTGAAATTTTGAATCATTTTTGGTACAGTCCAAAAAATCAATTTTCGGATGAAAAACGATGACTCCGGACATGTCGAACGATCCCAAAAAGGTCAAAATGGATGAAATTTTAACATTTAATCTTTTGACTGTAAATGACTGTTGGATGTGAATTATGACTTTGTCAACTAAAATAAGTGTGTTTAAAGTCATTTCTGTGCCTGAAACGGGTCAAAATTGAAGCTTTTGAGTAAACAAAACTCTGTAAAAATGGCAATTTTGGTCACTCTGAGGGTTTAAAAAGTGGTTATTCAACATGAGGCACGATCCAATTGACATTTTGAATCATTTTTGGTACAGTCCAAAAAATCAATTTTCGGATGAAAAACGATGACTCCAGACATGTCGAACGATCCCAAAATGGTCAATATGGATGAAATTTTAACATTTAATCTTTTGACTGTAAATGACTGTTGGATGTGAATTATGACTTTGTCAACTAAAATAAGTGTGTTTAAAGTCGTTTCTGTGCCTCAAAGGGGTCAAAATTGAAGCTTTTGAGTAAGCAAAACTCTGTAAAAATGACAATTTTGGTCACTCTGAGGGTTTAAAAAGTGGTTATTCAACATGAGGCCCGATCCAATTGACATTTTGAATCATTTTTGGTACAGTCCAAAAAATAAATTTTCGGATGAAAAACGATGACTCCGGACCTATCGAACGTTCCCAAAATGGTCTATAATGATGAAATTTTAACATTTAATCTTTTGAATCTAAATGACTGTTGGATGTGAATTATGACTTTGTCAACTACAATAAGTGTGTTTAAAGCCGTTTCTGTGCCTCAAAGGGGTCAAAATTGAAGCTTTTGAGTAATCAAAACTCTGTAAAAATGGCAATTTTGGTCACTGTGAGGGTTTAAAAAGTGGTTATTCAACATGAGGCACGATCCAATTGACATTTTGAATCATTTTTGGTACAGTCCAAAAAATCAATTTTCGAATGAAAAACGATGACTCCGGACATGTTGAACGATCCCAAAAAGGTCAAAATGGATGAAATTTTAACATTTAATCTTTTGACTGTAAATGACTGTTGGATGTGAATTATGACTTTGTCAACTAAAATAAGTGTGTTTAAAGTCATTTCTGTGCCTGAAACGGGTCAAAATTGAAGCTTTTGAGTAAGCAAAACTCTGTAAAAATGGCAATTTTGGTCACTGTGAGGGTTTAAAAAGTGGTTATTCAACATGAGGCACGATCCAATTGAAATTTTGAATCATTTTTGGTACAGTCCAAAAAATCAATTTTCGGATGAAAAACGATGACTCCGGACATGTCGAACGATCCCAAAAAGGTCAAAATGGATGAAATTTTAACATTTAATCTTTTGACTGTAAATGACTGTTGGATGTGAATTATGACTTTGTCAACTAAAATAAGTGTGTTTAAAGTCATTTCTGTGCCTGAAACGGGTCAAAATTGAAGCTTTTGAGTAAACAAAACTCTGTAAAAATGGCAATTTTGGTCACTCTGAGGGTTTAAAAAGTGGTTATTCAACATGAGGCACGATCCAATTGACATTTTGAATCATTTTTGGTACAGTCCAAAAAATCAATTTTCGGATGAAAAACGATGACTCCAGACATGTCGAACGATCCCAGAATGGTCAATATGGATGAAATTTTAACATTTAATCTTTTGACTGTAAATGACTGTTGGATGTGAATTATGACTTTGTCAACTAAAATAAGTGTGTTTAAAGTCGTTTCTGTGCCTCAAAGGGGTCAAAATTGAAGCTTTTGAGTAAGCAAAACTCTGTAAAAATGACAATTTTGGTCACTCTGAGGGTTTAAAAAGTGGTTATTCAACATGAGGCCCGATCCAATTGACATTTTGAATCATTTTTGGTACAGTCCAAAAAATAAATTTTCGGATGAAAAACGATGACTCCGGACCTATCGAACGTTCCCAAAATGGTCTATAATGATGAAATTTTAACATTTAATCTTTTGAATCTAAATGACTGTTGGATGTGAATTATGACTTTGTCAACTACAATAAGTGTGTTTAAAGCCGTTTCTGTGCCTCAAAGGGGTCAAAATTGAAGCTTTTGAGTAATCAAAACTCTGTAAAAATGGCAATTTTGGTCACTGTGAGGGTTTAAAAAGTGGTTATTCAACATGAGGCACGATCCAATTGACATTTTGAATCATTTTTGGTACAGTCCAAAAAATCAATTTTCGAATGAAAAACGATGACTCCGGACATGTTGAACGATCCCAAAAAGGTCAAAATGGATGAAATTTTAACATTTAATCTTTTGACTGTAAATGACTGTTGGATGTGAATTATGACTTTGTCAACTAAAATAAGTGTGTTTAAAGTCATTTCTGTGCCTGAAACGGGTCAAAATTGAAGCTTTTGAGTAAGCAAAACTCTGTAAAAATGGCAATTTTGGTCACTGTGAGGGTTTAAAAAGTGGTTATTCAACATGAGGCACGATCCAATTGACATTTTGAATCATTTTTGGTACAGTCCAAAAAATCAATTTTCGTATGAAAAACGATGACTCCGGACATGTCGAACTATCCCAAAATGGTCAATATGGATGAAATTTTAACATTTAATCTTTTGACTGTAAATGACTGTTGGATGTGAATTATGACTTTGTCAACTAAAATAAGTGTGTTTAAAGTCATTTCTGTGCCTGAAACGGGTCAAAATTGAAGCTTTTGAGTAAGCAAAACTCTGTAAAAATGGCAATTTTGGTCACTGTGAGGGTTTAAAAAGTGGTTATTCAACATGAGGCCCGATCCAATTGACATTTTGAATCATTTTTGGTACAGTCCAAAAAATCAATTTTCGGATGAAAAACCATGACTCCGGACATGTCGAATGATCCCAAAATGGTCAATATGGATGAAATTTTAACATTTAATCTTTTGACTGTAAATGACTGTTGGATGTGAATTATGACTTTGTCAACTAAAATAAGTGTGTTTAAAGTCATTTCTGTGCCTGAAACGGGTCAAAATTGAAGCTTTTGAGTAAGCAAAACTCTGTAAAAATGGCAATTTTGGTCACTCTGAGGGTTTAAAAAGTGGTTATTCAACATGAGGCACGATCCAATTGACATTTTGAATCATTTTTGGTACAGTCCAAAAAATCAATTTTCGAATGAAAAACGATGACTCCGGACATGTTGAACGTTCCCAAAAAGGTCAAAATGGATGAAATTTTAACATTTAATCTTTTGACTGTAAATGACTGTTGGATGTGAATTATGACTTTGTCAACTAAAATAAGTGTGTTTAAAGTCATTTCTGTGCCTGAAACGGGTCAAAATTGAAGCTTTTGAGTAAGCAAAACTCTGTAAAAATGGCAATTTTGGTCACTCTGAGGGTTTAAAAAGTGGTTATTCAACATGAGGCACGATCCAATTGACATTTTGAATCATTTTTGGTACAGTCCAAAAAATCAATTTTCGGATGAAAAACGATGACTCCGGACATGTCGAACTATCCCAAAATGGTCAATATGGATGAAATTTTAACATTTAATCTTTTGACTGTAAATGACTGTTGGATGTGAATTATGACTTTGTCAACTAAAATAAGTGTGTTTAAAGTAATTTCTGTGCCTGAAACGGGTCAAAATTGAAGCTTTTGAGTAAGCAAAACTCTGTAAAAATGGCAATTTTGGTCACTCTGAGGGTTTAAAAAGTGGTTATTCAACATGAGGCACGATCCAATTGACATTTTGAATCATTTTTGGTACAGTCCAAAAAATCAATTTTCGGATGAAAAACGATGACTCCGGACATGTCGAACGATCCCAAAATGGTCAATATGGATGAAATTTTAACATTTAATCTTTTGACTGTAAATGACTGTTGGATGTGAATTATGACTTTGTCAACTAAAATAAGTGTGTTTAAAGTCATTTCTGTGCCTGAAACGGGTCAAAATTGAAGCTTTTGAGTAAGCAAAACTCTGTAAAAATGGCAATTTTGGTCACTGTGAGGGTTTAAAAAGTGGTTATTCAACATGAGGCACGATCCAATTGACATTTTGAATCATTTTTGGTACAGTCCAAAAAATCAATTTTCGGATGAAAAACGATGACTCCGGACATGTCGAACTATCCCAAAATGGTCAATATGGATGAAATTTTAACATTTAATCTTTTGACTGTAAATGACTGTTGGATGTGAATTATGACTTTGTCAACTAAAATAAGTGTGTTTAAAGTCATTTCTGTGCCTGAAACGGGTCAAAATTGAAGCTTTTGAGTAAGCAAAACTCTGTGAAAATGGCAATTTTGGTCACTCTGAGGGTTTAAAAAGTGGTTATTCAACATGAGGCACGATCCAATTGACATTTTGAATCATTTTTGGTACAGTCCAAAAAATCAATTTTCGGATGAAAAACGATGACTCCGGACATGTCGAACGATCCCAAAATGGTCAATATGGATGAAATTTTAACATTTAATCTTTTGACTGTAAATGACTGTTGGATGTGAATTATGACTTTGTCAACTAAAATAAGTGTGTTTAAAGTCATTTCTGTGCCTGAAACGGGTCAAAATTGAAGCTTTTGAGTAAGCAAAACTCTGTAAAAATGGCAATTTTGGTCACTCTGAGGGTTTAAAAAGTGGTTATTCAAAATGAGGCACGATCCAATTGACATTTTGAATCATTTTTGGTACAGTCCAAAAAATCAATTTTCGAATGAAAAACGATGACTCCGGACATGTCGAACGATCCCAAAAAGGTCAAAATGGATGAAATTTTAACATTTAATCTTTTGACTGTAAATGACTGTTGGATGTGAATTATGACTTTGTCAACTAAAATAAGTGTGTTTAAAGTCATTTCTGTGCCTGAAACGGGTCAAAATTGAAGCTTTTGAGTAAGCAAAACTCTGTAAAAATGGCAATTTTGGTCACTGTGAGGGTTTAAAAAGTGGTTATTCAACATGAGGCACGATCCAATTGACATTTTGAATCATTTTTGGTACAGTCCAAAAAATCAATTTTCGGATGAAAAACGATGACTCCGGACATGTCGAACTATCCCAAAATGGTCAATATTGATGAAATTTTAACATTTAATCTTTTGACTGTAAATGACTGTTGGATGTGAATTATGACTTTGTCAACTAAAATAAGTGTGTTTAAAGTCAATTCTGTGCCTGAAACGGGTCAAAATTGAAGCTTTTGAGTAAGCAAAACTCTGTAAAAATGGCAATTTTGGTCACTCTGAGGGTTTAAAAAGTGGTTATTCAACATGAGGCACGATCCAATTGACATTTTGAATCATTTTTGGTACAGTCCAAAAAATCAATTTTCGGATGAAAAACGATGACTCCGGACATGTCGAACGATCCCAAAAAGGTCAAAATGGATGAAATTTTAACATTTAATCTTTTGACTGTAAATGACTGTTGGATGTGAATTATGACTTTGTCAACTAAAATAAGTGTGTTTAAAGTCATTTCTGTGCCTGAAACGGGTCAAAATTGAAGCTTTTGAGTAAACAAAACTCTGTAAAAATGGCAATTTTGGTCACTCTGAGGGTTTAAAAAGTGGTTATTCAACATGAGGCACGATCCAATTGACATTTTGAATCATTTTTGGTACAGTCCAAAAAATCAATTTTCGGATGAAAAACGATGACTCCAGACATGTCGAACGATCCCAAAATGGTCAATATGGATGAAATTTTAACATTTAATCTTTTGACTGTAAATGACTGTTGGATGTGAATTATGACTTTGTCAACTAAAATAAGTGTGTTTAAAGTCGTTTCTGTGCCTCAAAGGGGTCAAAATTGAAGCTTTTGAGTAAGCAAAACTCTGTAAAAATGACAATTTTGGTCACTCTGAGGGTTTAAAAAGTGGTTATTCAACATGAGGCCCGATCCAATTGACATTTTGAATCATTTTTGGTACAGTCCAAAAAATAAATTTTCGGATGAAAAACGATGACTCCGGACCTATCGAACGTTCCCAAAATGGTCTATAATGATGAAATTTTAACATTTAATCTTTTGAATCTAAATGACTGTTGGATGTGAATTATGACTTTGTCAACTACAATAAGTGTGTTTAAAGCCGTTTCTGTGCCTCAAAGGGGTCAAAATTGAAGCTTTTGAGTAATCAAAACTCTGTAAAAATGGCAATTTTGGTCACTGTGAGGGTTTAAAAAGTGGTTATTCAACATGAGGCACGATCCAATTGACATTTTGAATCATTTTTGGTACAGTCCAAAAAATCAATTTTCGAATGAAAAACGATGACTCCGGACATGTTGAACGATCCCAAAAAGGTCAAAATGGATGAAATTTTAACATTTAATCTTTTGACTGTAAATGACTGTTGGATGTGAATTATGACTTTGTCAACTAAAATAAGTGTGTTTAAAGTCATTTCTGTGCCTGAAACGGGTCAAAATTGAAGCTTTTGAGTAAGCAAAACTCTGTAAAAATGGCAATTTTGGTCACTGTGAGGGTTTAAAAAGTGGTTATTCAACATGAGGCACGATCCAATTGAAATTTTGAATCATTTTTGGTACAGTCCAAAAAATCAATTTTCGGATGAAAAACGATGACTCCGGACATGTCGAACGATCCCAAAAAGGTCAAAATGGATGAAATTTTAACATTTAATCTTTTGACTGTAAATGACTGTTGGATGTGAATTATGACTTTGTCAACTAAAATAAGTGTGTTTAAAGTCATTTCTGTGCCTGAAACGGGTCAAAATTGAAGCTTTTGAGTAAACAAAACTCTGTAAAAATGGCAATTTTGGTC
Source organism: Lissotriton vulgaris (assembly GCF_964263255.1). Lineage (NCBI taxonomy): Eukaryota > Metazoa > Chordata > Amphibia > Caudata > Salamandridae > Lissotriton > Lissotriton vulgaris. Next base: position 353,865 of record NW_028244490.1, read on the forward strand.
ACTCTGAGGGTTTAAAAAGTGGTTATTCAACATGAGGCACGATCCAATTGACATTTTGAATCATTTTTGGTACAGTCCAAAAAATCAATTTTCGGATGAAAAACGATGACTCCAGACATGTCGAACGATCCCAAAATGGTCAATATGGATGAAATTTTAACATTTAATCTTTTGACTGTAAATGACTGTTGGATGTGAATTATGACTTTGTCAACTAAAATAAGTGTGTTTAAAGTCGTTTCTGTGCCTCAAAGGGGTCAAAATTGAAGCTTTTGAGTAAGCAAAACTCTGTAAAAATGACAATTTTGGTCACTCTGAGGGTTTAAAAAGTGGTTATTCAACATGAGGCCCGATCCAATTGACATTTTGAATCATTTTTGGTACAGTCCAAAAAATAAATTTTCGGATGAAAAACGATGACTCCGGACCTATCGAACGTTCCCAAAATGGTCTATAATGATGAAATTTTAACATTTAATCTTTTTAATCTAAATGACTGTTGGATGTGAATTATGACTTTGTCAACTACAATAAGTGTGTTTAAAGCCGTTTCTGTGCCTCAAAGGGGTCAAAATTGAAGCTTTTGAGTAATCAAAACTCTGTAAAAATGGCAATTTTGGTCACTGTGAGGGTTTAAAAAGTGGTTATTCAACATGAGGCACGATCCAATTGACATTTTGAATCATTTTTGGTACAGTCCAAAAAATCAATTTTCGAATGAAAAACGATGACTCCGGACATGTTGAACGATCCCAAAAAGGTCAAAATGGATGAAATTTTAACATTTAATCTTTTGACTGTAAATGACTGTTGGATGTGAATTATGACTTTGTCAACTAAAATAAGTGTGTTTAAAGTCATTTCTGTGCCTGAAACGGGTCAAAATTGAAGCTTTTGAGTAAGCAAAACTCTGTAAAAATGGCAATTTTGGTCACTGTGAGGGTTTAAAAAGTGGTTATTCAACATGAGGCACGATCCAATTGACATTTTGAATCATTTTTGGTACAGTCCAAAAAATCAATTTTCGTATGAAAAACGATGACTCCGGACATGTCGAACTATCCCAAAATGGTCAATATGGATGAAATTTTAACATTTAATCTTTTGACTGTAAATGACTGTTGGATGTGAATTATGACTTTGTGAACTAAAATAAGTGTGTTTAAAGTCATTTCTGTGCCTGAAACGGGTCAAAATTGAAGCTTTTGAGTAAGCAAAACTCTGTAAAAATGGCAATTTTGGTCACTGTGAGGGTTTAAAAAGTGGTTATTCAACATGAGGCCCGATCCAATTGACATTTTGAATCATTTTTGGTACAGTCCAAAAAATCAATTTTCGGATGAAAAACCATGACTCCGGACATGTCGAATGATCCCAAAATGGTCAATATGGATGAAATTTTAACATTTAATCTTTTGACTGTAAATGACTGTTGGATGTGAATTATGACTTTGTCAACTAAAATAAGTGTGTTTAAAGTCATTTCTGTGCCTGAAACGGGTCAAAATTGAAGCTTTTGAGTAAGCAAAACTCTGTAAAAATGGCAATTTTGGTCACTCTGAGGGTTTAAAAAGTGGTTATTCAACATGAGGCACGATCCAATTGACATTTTGAATCATTTTTGGTACAGTCCAAAAAATCAATTTTCGAATGAAAAACGATGACTCCGGACATGTTGAACGTTCCCAAAAAGGTCAAAATGGATGAAATTTTAACATTTAATCTTTTGACTGTAAATGACTGTTGGATGTGAATTATGACTTTGTCAACTAAAATAAGTGTGTTTAAAGTCATTTCTGTGCCTGAAACGGGTCAAAATTGAAGCTTTTGAGTAAGCAAAACTCTGTAAAAATGGCAATTTTGGTCACTCTGAGGGTTTAAAAAGTGGTTATTCAACATGAGGCACGATCCAATTGACATTTTGAATCATTTTTGGTACAGTCCAAAAAATCAATTTTCGGATGAAAAACGATGACTCCGGACATGTCGAACTATCCCAAAATGGTCAATATGGATGAAATTTTAACATTTAATCTTTTGACTGTAAATGACTGTTGGATGTGAATTATGACTTTGTCAACTAAAATAAGTGTGTTTAAAGTAATTTCTGTGCCTGAAACGGGTCAAAATTGAAGCTTTTGAGTAAGCAAAACTCTGTAAAAATGGCAATTTTGGTCACTCTGAGGGTTTAAAAAGTGGTTATTAAACATGAGGCACGATCCAATTGACATTTTGAATCATTTTTGGTACAGTCCAAAAAATCAATTTTCGGATGAAAAACGATGACTCCGGACATGTCGAACGATCCCAAAATGGTCAATATGGATGAAATTTTAACATTTAATCTTTTGACTGTAAATGACTGTTGGATGTGAATTATGACTTTGTCAACTAAAATAAGTGTGTTTAAAGTCATTTCTGTGCCTGAAACGGGTCAAAATTGAAGCTTTTGAGTAAGCAAAACTCTGTAAAAATGGCAATTTTGGTCACTGTGAGGGTTTAAAAAGTGGTTATTCAACATGAGGCACGATCCAATTGACATTTTGAATCATTTTTGGTACAGTCCAAAAAATCAATTTTCGGATGAAAAACGATGACTCCGGACATGTCGAACTATCCCAAAATGGTCAATATGGATGAAATTTTAACATTTAATCTTTTGACTGTAAATGACTGTTGGATGTGAATTATGACTTTGTCAACTAAAATAAGTGTGTTTAAAGTCATTTCTGTGCCTGAAACGGGTCAAAATTGAAGCTTTTGAGTAAGCAAAACTCTGTAAAAATGGCAATTTTGGTCACTCTGAGGGTTTAAAAAGTGGTTATTCAAAATGAGGCACGATCCAATTGACATTTTGAATCATTTTTGGTACAGTCCAAAAAATCAATTTTCGAATGAAAAACGATGACTCCGGACATGTCGAACGATCCCAAAAAGGTCAAAATGGATGAAATTTTAACATTTAATCTTTTGACTGTAAATGACTGTTGGATGTGAATTATGACTTTGTCAACTAAAATAAGTGTGTTTAAAGTCATTTCTGTGCCTGAAACGGGTCAAAATTGAAGCTTTTGAGTAAGCAAAACTCTGTAAAAATGGCAATTTTGGTCACTGTGAGGGTTTAAAAAGTGGTTATTCAACATGAGGCACGATCCAATTGACATTTTGAATCATTTTTGGTACAGTCCAAAAAATCAATTTTCGGATGAAAAACGATGACTCCGGACATGTCGAACTATCCCAAAATGGTCAATATTGATGAAATTTTAACATTTAATCTTTTGACTGTAAATGACTGTTGGATGTGAATTATGACTTTGTCAACTAAAATAAGTGTGTTTAAAGTCAATTCTGTGCCTGAAACGGGTCAAAATTGAAGCTTTTGAGTAAGCAAAACTCTGTAAAAATGGCAATTTTGGTCACTCTGAGGGTTTAAAAAGTGGTTATTCAACATGAGGCACGATCCAATTGACATTTTGAATCATTTTTGGTACAGTCCAAAAAATCAATTTTCGGATGAAAAACGATGACTCCGGACATGTCGAACGATCCCAAAATGGTCAATATGGATGAAATTTTAACATTTAATCTTTTGACTGTAAATGACTGTTGGATGTGAATTATGACTTTGTCAACTAAAATAAGTGTGTTTAAAGTCATTTCTGTGCCTGAAACGGGTCAAAATTGAAGCTTTTGAGTAAGCAAAACTCTGTAAAAATGGCAATTTTGGTCACTCTGAGGGTTTAAAAAGTGGTTATTCAACATGAGCCACGATCCAATTGACATTTTGAATCATTTTTGGTACAGTCCAAAAAATCAATTTTCGGATGAAAAACCATGACTCCGGACATGTCGAATGATCCCAAAATGGTCAATATGGATGAAATTTTAACATTTAATCTTTTGACTCTGAATGACTGTTGGATGTGAATTATGACTTTGTCAACTAAACTAAGTGTGTTTAAAGTCATTTCTGTGCCTCAAAGGGGTCAAAATTGAAGCTTTTGAGTAAGCAAAACTCTGTAAAAATGGCAATTTTGGTCACTCTGAGGGTTTAAAAAGTGGTTATTCAACATGAGGCACGATCCAATTGACATTTTGAATCATTTTTGGTACAGTCCAAAAAATCAATTTTCGGATGAAAAACCATGACTCCGGACATGTTGAACGATCCCAAAATGGTCAATATGGATGAAATTTTAACATTTAATCTTTTGACGCTAAATGACTGTTGGATGTGAATTATGACTTTGTCAACTAAAATAAGTGTGTTTAAAGTCATTTCTGTGCCTCAAAGGGGTCAAAATTAAAGCTTTTGAGTAAGCAAAACTCTGTAAAAATGGCAATTTTGGTCACTGTGAGGGTTTAAAAAGTGGTTATTCAACATGAGGCACGATCCAATTGAAATTTTGAATCATTTTTGGTACAGTCCAAAAAATCAATTTTCGGATGAAAAACGATGACTCCGGACATGTCGAACGATCCCAAAATGGTAAATATGGATGAAATTTTAACATTTAATCTTTTGACTGTAAATGACTGTTGGATGTGAATTATGACTTTGTCAACTAAAATAAGTGTGTTTAAAGTCATTTCTGTGCCTGAAACGGGTCAAAATTGAAGCTTTTGAGTAAGCAAAACTCTGTAAAAATGGCAATTTTGGTCACTCTGAGGGTTTAAAAAGTGGTTATTCAACATGAGGCACGATCCAATTGACATTTTGAATCATTTTTGGTACAGTCCAAAAAATCAATTTTCGGATGAAAAACCATGACTCCGGACATGTTGAACGATCCAAAAATGGTCAATATGGATGAAATTTTAACATTTAATCTTTTGACGCTAAATGACTGTTGGATGTGAATTATGACTTTGTCAACTAAAATAAGTGTGTTTAAAGTCATTTCTGTGCCTCAAAGGGGTCAAAATTAAAGCTTTTGAGTAAGCAAAACTCTGTAAAAATGGCAATTTTGGTCACTGTGAGGGTTTAAAAAGTGGTTATTCAACATGAGGCACGATCCAATTGACATTTTGAATCATTTTTGGTACAGTCCAAAAAATCAATTTTCGAATGAAAAACGATGACTCCGGACATGTTGAACGATCCCAAAAAGGTCAAAATGGATAAAATTTTAACATTTAATCTTTTGACTGTAAATGACTGTTGGATGTGAATTATGACTTTGTCAACTAAAGTAAGTGTGTTTAAAGTCATTTCTGTGCCTGAAACGGGTCAAAATTGAAGCTTTTGAGTAAGCAAAACTCTGTAAAAATGGCAATTTTGGTCACTGTGAGGGTTTAAAAAGTGGTTATTCAACATGAGGCACGATCCAATTGACATTTTGAATCATTTTTGGTACAGTCCAAAAAATCAATTTTCGGATGAAAAACGATGACTCCGGACATGTCGAACTATCCCAAAATGGTCAATATGGATGAAATTTTAACATTTAATCTTTTGACTGTAAATGACTGTTGGATGTGAATTATGACTTTGTCAACTAAAATAAGTGTGTTTAAAGTCATTTCTGTGCCTGAAACGGGTCAAAATTGAAGCTTTTGAGTAAGCAAAACTCTGTAAAAATGGCAATTTTGGTCACTCTGAGGGTTTAAAAAGTGGTTATTCAACATGAGGCACAATCCAATTGACATTTTGAATCATTTTTGGTACAGTCCAAAAAATCAATTTTCGGATGAAAAACGATGACTCCGGACATGTTGAACGATCCCAAAAAGGTCAAAATGGATGAAATTTTAACATTTAATCTTTTGACTGTAAATGACTGTTGGATGTGAATTATGACTTTGTCAACTAAAATAAGTGTGTTTAAAGTCATTTCTGTGCCTGAAACGGGTCAAAATTGAAGCTTTTGAGTAAGCAAAACTCTGTAAAAATGGCAATTTTGGTCACTCTGAGGGTTTAAAAAGTGGTTATTCAACATGAGGCACGATCCAATTGACATTTTGAATCATTTTTGGTACAGTCCAAAAAATCAATTTTCGGATGAAAAACGATGACTCCGGACATGTCGAACGATCCCAAAATGGTAAATATGGATGAAATTTTAACATTTAATCTTTTGACTGTAAATGACTGTTGGATGTGAATTATGACTTTGTCAACTAAAATAAGTGTGTTTAAAGTCATTTCTGTGCCTGAAACGGGTCAAAATTGAAGCTTTTGAGTAAGCAAAACTCTGTAAAAATGGCAATTTTGGTCACTCTGAGGGTTTAAAAAGTGGTTATTCAACATGAGGCACGATCCAATTGACATTTTGAATCATTTTTGGTACAGTCCAAAAAATCAATTTTCGGATGAAAAACCATGACTCCGGACATGTTGAACGATCCAAAAATGGTCAATATGGATGAAATTTTAACATTTAATCTTTTGACGCTAAATGACTGTTGGATGTGAATTATGACTTTGTCAACTAAAATAAGTGTGTTTAAAGTCATTTCTGTGCCTCAAAGGGGTCAAAATTAAAGCTTTTGAGTAAGCAAAACTCTGTAAAAATGGCAATTTTGGTCACTGTGAGGGTTTAAAAAGTGGTTATTCAACATGAGGCACGATCCAATTGACATTTTGAATCATTTTTGGTACAGTCCAAAAAATCAATTTTCGAATGAAAAACGATGACTCCGGACATGTTGAACGATCCCAAAAAGGTCAAAATGGATGAAATTTTAACATTTAATCTTTTGACTGTAAATGACTGTTGGATGTGAATTATGACTTTGTCAACTAAAATAAGTGTGTTTAAAGTCATTTCTGTGCCTGAAACGGGTCAAAATTGAAGCTTTTGAGTAAGCAAAACTCTGTAAAAATGGCAATTTTGGTCACTCTGAGGGTTTAAAAAGTGGTTATTCAACATGAGGCACGATCCAATTGACATTTTGAATCATTTTTGGTACAGTCCAAAAAATCAATTTTCGGATGAAAAACCATGACTCCGGACATGTTGAACGATCCAAAAATGGTCAATATGGATGAAATTTTAACATTTAATCTTTTGACGCTAAATGACTGTTGGATGTGAATTATGACTTTGTCAACTAAAATAAGTGTGTTTAAAGTCATTTCTGTGCCTCAAAGGGGTCAAAATTAAAGCTTTTGAGTAAGCAAAACTCTGTAAAAATGGCAATTTTGGTCACTGTGAGGGTTTAAAAAGTGGTTATTCAACATGAGGCACGATCCAATTGACATTTTGAATCATTTTTGGTACAGTCCAAAAAATCAATTTTCGAATGAAAAACGATGACTCCGGACATGTTGAACGATCCCAAAAAGGTCAAAATGGATGAAATTTTAACATTTAATCTTTTGACTGTAAATGACTGTTGGATGTGAATTAACCCCCGACGAGGAAGGAAGTCTGGGAGCTCCGTCATCATGCTTCAACACCCTGCTAATGCTCCGAAAGATCTTCCGATGGATCCCCACTGAAACCAGGAAGACGGTCACCCAGGCACTTTGTCAACTAAAGTAAGTGTGTTTAAAGTCATTTCTGTGCCTGAAACGGGTCAAAATTGAAGCTTTTGAGTAAGCAAAACTCTGTAAAAATGGCAATTTTGGTCACTGTGAGGGTTTAAAAAGTGGTTATTCAACATGAGGCACGATCCAATTGACATTTTGAATCATTTTTGGTACAGTCCAAAAAATCAATTTTCGGATGAAAAACGATGACTCCGGACATGTCGAACTATCCCAAAATGGTCAATATGGATGAAATTTTAACATTTAATCTTTTGACTGTAAATGACTGTTGGATGTGAATTATGACTTTGTCAACTAAAATAAGTGTGTTTAAAGTCATTTCTGTGCCTGAAACGGGTCAAAATTGAAGCTTTTGAGTAAGCAAAACTCTGTAAAAATGGCAATTTTGGTCACTCTGAGGGTTTAAAAAGTGGTTATTCAACATGAGGCACAATCCAATTGACATTTTGAATCATTTTTGGTACAGTCCAAAAAATCAATTTTCGGATGAAAAACGATGACTCCGGACATGTCGAACGATCCCAAAATGGTAAATATGGATGAAATTTTAACATTTAATCTTTTGACTGTAAATGACTGTTGGATGTGAATTATGACTTTGTCAACTAAAATAAGTGTGTTTAAAGTCATTTCTGTGCCTGAAACGGGTCAAAATTGAAGCTTTTGAGTAAGCAAAACTCTGTAAAAATGGCAATTTTGGTCACTCTGAGGGTTTAAAAAGTGGTTATTCAACATGAGGCACGATCCAATTGACATTTTGAATCATTTTTGGTACAGTCCAAAAAATCAATTTTTGGATGAAAAACCATGACTCCGGACATGTTGAACGATCCCAAAATGGTCAATATGGATGAAATTTTAACATTTAATCTTTTGACGCTAAATGACTGTTGGATGTGAATTATGACTTTGTCAACTAAAATAAGTGTGTTTAAAGTCATTTCTGTGCCTCAAAGGGGTCAAAATTAAAGCTTTTGAGTAAGCAAAACTCTGTAAAAATGGCAATTTTGGTCACTGTGAGGGTTTAAAAAGTGGTTATTCAACATGAGGCACGATCCAATTGAAATTTTGAATCATTTTTGGTACAGTCCAAAAAATCAATTTTCGGATGAAAAACGATGACTCCGGACATGTCGAACGATCCCAAAAAGGTCAAAATGGATGAAATTTTAACATTTAATCTTTTGACTGTAAATGACTGTTGGATGTGAATTATGACTTTGTCAACTAAAATAAGTGTGTTTAAAGTCATTTCTGTGCCTGAAACGGGTCAAAATTGAAGCTTTTGAGTAAGCAAAACTCTGTAAAAATGGCAATTTTGGTCACTGTGAGGGTTTAAAAAGTGGTTATTCAACATGAGGCACGATCCAATTGACATTTTGAATCATTTTTGGTACAGTCCAAAAAATCAATTTTCAGATGAAAAACGATGACTCCGGACATGTCGAACTATCCCAAAATGGTCAATATGGATGAAATTTTAACATTTAATCTTTTGACTCTAAATGACTGTTGGATGTAAATTATGACTTTGTCAACTAAAATAAGTGTGTTTAAAGTCATTTCTGTGCCTCAAAGGGGTCAAAATTGAAGCTTTTGAGTAAGTAAAACTCTGTAAAAATGGCAATTTTGGTCACTGTGAGGGTTTAAAAAGTGGTTATTCATCATGAGGCACGATCCAATTGACATTTTGAATCATTTTTGGTACAGTCCAAAAAATCAATTTTCGGATGAAAAACGATGACTCCGGACATGTTGAACGATCCCAAAAAGGTCAAAATGGATGAAATTTTAACATTTAATCTTTTGACTGTAAATGACTGTTGGATGTGAATTATGACTTTGTCAACTAAAATAAGTGTGTTTAAAGTCATTTCTGTGCCTGAAACGGGTCAAAATTGAAGCTTTTGAGTAAGCAAAACTCTGTAAAAATGGCAATTTTGGTCACTCTGAGGGTTTAAAAAGTGGTTATTCAACATGAGGCACGATCCAATTGACATTTTGAATCATTTTTGGTACAGTCCAAAAAATCAATTTTCGGATGAAAAACCATGACTCCGGACATGTTGAACGATCCCAAAATGGTCAATATGGATGAAATTTTAACATTTAATCTTTTGACGCTAAATTACTGTTGGATGTGAATTATGACTTTGTCAACTAAAATAAGTGTGTTTAAAGTCATTTCTGTGCCTCAAAGGGGTCAAAATTAAAGCTTTTGAGTAAGCAAAACTCTGTAAAAATGGCAATTTTGGTCACTGTGAGGGTTTAAAAAGTGGTTATTCAACATGAGGCACGATCCAATTGAAATTTTGAATCATTTTTGGTACAGTCCAAAAAATCAATTTTCGGATGAAAAACGATGACTCCGGACATGTCGAACGATCCCAAAAAGGTCAAAATGGATGAAATTTTAACATTTAATCTTTTGACTGTAAATGACTGTTGGATGTGAATTATGACTTTGTCAACTAAAATAAGTGTGTTTAAAGTCATTTCTGTGCCTGAAACGGGTCAAAATTGAAGCTTTTGAGTAAGCAAAACTCTGTAAAAATGGCAATTTTGGTCACTCTGAGGGTTTAAAAAGTGGTTATTCAACATGAAGCACGATCCAATTGACATTTTGAATCATTTTTGGTACAGTCCAAAAAATCAATTTTCGGATGAAAAACCATGACTCCTGACATGTTGAACGATCCCAAAATGGTCAATATGGATGAAATTTTAACATTTAATCTTTTGACGCTAAATGACTGTTGGATGTGAACTATGACTTTGTCAACTAAAATAAGTGTGTTTAAAGTCATTTCTGTGCCTCAAAGGGGTCAAAATTAAAGCTTTTGAGTAAGCAAAACTCTGTAAAAATGGCAATTTTGGTCACTGTGAGGGTTTAAAAAGTGGTTATTCAACATGAGGCACGATCCAATTGAAATTTTGAATCATTTTTGGTACAGTCCAAAAAATCAATTTTCGGATGAAAAACCATGACTCCGGACATGTTGAACGATCCCAAAATGGTCAATATGGATGAAATTTTAACATTTAATCTTTTGACGCTAAATGACTGTTGGATGTGAATTATGACTTTGTCAACTAAAATAAGTGTGTTTAAAGTCATTTCTGTGCCTCAAAGGGGTCAAAATTAAAGCTTTTGAGTAAGCAAAACTCTGTAAAAATGGCAATTTTGGTCACTGTGAGGGTTTAAAAAGTGGTTATTCATCATGAGGCACGATCCAATTGACATTTTGAATCATTTTTGGTACAGTCCAAAAAATCAATTTTCGGATGAAAAACGATGACTCCGGACATGTTGAACGATCCCAAAAAGGTCAAAATGGATGAAATTTTAACATTTAATCTTTTGACTGTAAATGACTGTTAGATGTGAATTATGACTTTGTCAACTAAAATAAGTGTGGTTAAAGTCATTTCTGTGCCTGAAACGGGTCCAAATTGAAGCTTTTGAGTAAGCAAAACTCTGTAAAAATGGCAATTTTGGTCACTCTGAGGGTTTAAAAAGTGGTTATTCAACATGAGGCACGATCCAATTGACATTTTGAATCATTTTTGGTACAGTCCAAAAAATCAATTTTCGGATGAAAAACCATGACTCCGGACATGTTGAACGATCCCAAAATGGTCAATATGGATGAAATTTTAACATTTAATCTTTTGACGCTAAATGACTGTTGGATGTGAATTATGACTTTGTCAACTAAAATAAGTGTGTTTAAAGTCATTTCTGTGCCTCAAAGGGGTCAAAATTAAAGCTTTTGAGTAAGCAAAACTCTGTAAAAATGGCAATTTTGGTCACTGTGAGGGTTTAAAAAGTGGTTATTCAACATGAGGCACGATCCAATTGACATTTTGAATCATTTTTGGTACAGTCCAAAAAATCAATTTTCAGATGAAAAACGATGACTCCGGACATGTCGAACTATCCCAAAATGGTCAATATGGATGAAATTTTAACATTTAATCTTTTGACTCTAAATGACTGTTGGATGTAAATTATGACTTTGTCAACTAAAATAAGTGTGTTTAAAGTCATTTCTGTGCCTCAAAGGGGTCAAAATTGAAGCTTTTGAGTAAATAAAACTCTGTAAAAATGGCAATTTTGGTCACTGTGAGGGTTTAAAAAGTGGTTATTCATCATGAGGCACGATCCAATTGACATTTTGAATCATTTTTGGTACAGTCCAAAAAATCAATTTTCGGATGAAAAACGATGACTCCGGACATGTTGAACGATCCCAAAAAGGTCAAAATGGATGAAATTTTAACATTTAATCTTTTGACTGTAAATGACTGTTGGATGTGAATTATGACTTTGTCAACTAAAATAAGTGTGGTTAAAGTCATTTCTGTGCCTGAAACGGGTCAAAATTGAAGCTTTTGAGTAAGCAAAACTCTGTAAAAATGGCAATTTTGGTCACTGTGAGGGTTTAAAAAGTGGTTATTCAACATGAGGCACGATCCAATTGACATTTTGAATCATTTTTGGTACAGTCCAAAAAATCAATTTTCGGATGAAAAACCATGACTCCGGACATGTTGAACGATCCCAAAATGGTCAATATGGATGAAATTTTAACATTTAATCTTTTGACGCTAAATGACTGTTGGATGTGAATTATGACTTTGTCAACTAAAATAAGTGTGTTTAAAGTCATTTCTGTGCCTCAAAGGGGTCAAAATTAAAGCTTTTGAGTAAGCAAAACTCTGTAAAAATGGCAATTTTGGTCACTGTGAGGGTTTAAAAAGTGGTTATTCAACATGAGGCACGATCCAATTGACATTTTGAATCATTTTTGGTACAGTCCAAAAAATCAATTTTCAGATGAAAAACGATGACTCCGGACATGTCGAACTATCCCAAAATGGTCAATATGGATGAAATTTTAACATTTAATCTTTTGACTCTAAATGACTCTTGGATGTAAATTATGACTTTGTCAACTAAAATAAGTGTGTTTAAAGTCATTTCTGTGCCTCAAAGGGGTCAAAATTGAAGCTTTTGAGTAAATAAAACTCTGTAAAAATGGCAATTTTGGTCACTGTGAGGGTTTAAAAAGTGGTTATTCATCATGAGGCACGATCCAATTGACATTTTGAATCATTTTTGGTACAGTCCAAAAAATCAATTTTCGGATGAAAAACGATGACTCCGGACATGTTGAACGATCCCAAAAAGGTCAAAATGGATGAAATTTTAACATTTAATCTTTTGACTGTAAATGACTGTTGGATGTGAATTATGACTTTGTCAACTAAAATAAGTGTGGTTAAAGTCATTTCTGTGCCTGAAACGGGTCAAAATTGAAGCTTTTGAGTAAGCAAAACTCTGTAAAAATGGCAATTTTGGTCACTGTGAGGGTTTAAAAAGTGGTTATTCAACATGAGGCACGATCCAATTGACATTTTGAATCATTTTTGGTACAGTCCAAAAAATCAATTTTCGGATGAAAAACCATGACTCCGGACATGTTGAACGATCCCAAAATGGTCAATATGGATGAAATTTTAACATTTAATCTTTTGAAGCTAAATGACTGTTGGATGTGAATTATGACTTTGTCAACTAAAATAAGTGTGTTTAAAGTCATTTCTGTGCCTCAAAGGGGTCAAAATTAAAGCTTTTGAGTAAGCAAAACTCTGTAAAAATGGCAATTTTGGTCACTGTGAGGGTTTAAAAAGTGGTTATTCAACATGAGGCACGATCCAATTGAAATTTTGAATCATTTTTGGTACAGTCCAAAAAATCAATTTTCGGATGAAAAACGATGACTCCGGACATGTCGAACGATCCCAAAAAGGTCAAAATGGATGAAATTTTAACATTTAATCTTTTGACTGTAAATGACTGTTGGATGTGAATTATGACTTTGTCAACTAAAATAAGTGTGTTTAAAGTCATTTTTGTGCCTGAAACGGGTCAAAATTGAAGCTTTTGAGTAAGCAAAACTCTGTAAAAATGGCAATTTTGGTCACTGTGAGGGTTTAAAAAGTGGTTATTCAACATGAGGCACGATCCAATTGACATTTTGAATCATTTTTGGTACAGTCCAAAAAATCAATTTTCGGATGAAAAACGATGACTCCGGACATGTCGAACGATCCCAAAATGGTCAATATGGATGACATTTTAACATTTAATCTTTTGACTGTAAATGACTGTTGGATGTGAATTATGACTTTGTCAACTAAAATAAGTGTGTTTAAAGTCATTTCTGTGCCTGAAACGGGTCAAAATTGTAGCTTTTGAGTAAGCAAAACTCTGTAAAAATGGCAATTTTGGTCACTGTGAGGGTTTAAAAAGTGGTTATTCAACATGAGGCACGATCCAATTGACATTTTGAATCATTTTTGGTACAGTCCAAAAAATCAATTTTCGGATGAAAAACGATGACTCCGGACATGTCGAACTATCCCAAAATGGTCAATATGGATGAAATTTTAACATTTAATCTTTTGACTCTAAATGACTGTTGGATGTGAATTATGACTTTGTCAACTAAAATAAGTGTGTTTAAAGTCATTTCTGTGCCTCAAAGGGGTCAAAATTGAAGCTTTTGAGTAAGTAAAACTCTGTAAAAATGGCAATTTTGGTCACTGTGAGGGTTTAAAAAGTGGTTATTCATCATGAGGCATGATCCAATTGACATTTTGAATCATTTTTGGTACAGTCCAAAAAATCAATTTTCGGATGAAAAACGATGACTCCGGACATGTTGAACGATCCCAAAAAGGTCAAAATGGATGAAATTTTAACATTTAATCTTTTGACTCTAAATGACTGTTGGATGTGAATTATGACTTTGTCAACTAAAATAAGTGTGTTTAAAGTCATTTCTGTGCCTCAAAGGGGTCAAAATTGAAGCTTTTGAGTAAGTAAAACTCTGTAAAAATGGCAATTTTGGTCACTGTGAGGGTTTAAAAAGTGGTTATTCAACATGAGGCACGATCCAATTGAAATTTTGAATCATTTTTGGTACAGTCCAAAAAATCAATTTTCGGATGAAAAACGATGACTCTGGACATGTCGAACGATCCCAAAAAGGTCAAAATGGATGAAATTTTAACATTTAATCTTTTGACTGTAAATGACTGTTGGATGTGAATTATGACTTTGTCAACTAAAATAAGTGTGTTTAAAGTCATTTCTGTGCCTGAAACGGGTCAAAATTGAAGCTTTTGAGTAAGCAAAACTCTGTAAAAATGGCAATTTTGGTCACTCTGAGGGTTTAAAAAGTGGTTATTCAACATGAGGCACGATCCAATTGACATTTTGAATCATTTTTGGTACAGTCCAAAAAATCAATTTTCGTATGAAAAACGAAAACTCCGGACATGTCGAACGATCCCAAAAAGGTCAAAATGGATGAAATTTTAACATTTATTCTTTTGACTGTAACTGACTGTTGGATGTGAATTATGACTTTGTCAACTAAAATAAGTGTGTTTAAAGTCATTTCTGTGCCTGAAACGGGTCAAAATTGAAGCTTTTGAGTAAACAAAACTCTGTAAAAATGGCAATTTTGGTCACTCTGAGGGTTTAAAAAGTGGTTATTCAACATGAGGCACGATCCAATTGACATTTTGAATCATTTTTGGTACAGTCCAAAAAATCAATTTTCGGATGAAAAACGATGACTCCGGACATGTCGAACGATCCGAAAAAGGTCAAAATGGATGAAATTTTAACATTTAATCTTTTGACTGTAAATGACTTTTGGATGTGAATTATGACTTTGTCAACTAAAATAAGTGTGTTTAAAGTCATTTCTGTGCCTGAAACGGGTCAAAATTGAAGCTTTTGAGTAAGCAAAACTCTGTAAAAATGGCAATTTTGGTCACTGTGAGGGTTTAAAAAGTGGTTATTCAACATGAGGCACGATCCAATTGACATTTTGAATCATTTTTGGTACAGTCCAAAAAATCAATTTTCGGATGAAAAACGATGACTCCGGACATGTCGAACGATCCCAAAATGGTCAATATGGATTAAATTTTAACATTTAATCTTTTGACTGTAAATGACTGTTGGATGTGAATTATGACTTTGTCAACTAAAATAAGTGTGTTTAAAGTCATTTCTGTGCCTGAAACGGGTCAAAATTGAAGCTTTTGAGTAAGCAAAACTCTGTAAAAATGGCAATTTTGGTCACTCTGAGGGTTTAAAAAGTGGTTATTCAACATGAGGCACGATCCAATTGACATTTTGAATCATTTTTGGTACAGTCCAAAAAATCAATTTTCGGATGAAAAACGATGACTCCGGACATGTCGAACTATCCCAAAATGGTCAATATGGATGAAATTTTAACATTTAATCTTTTGACTCTAAATGACTGTTGGATGTGAATTATGACTTTGTCAACTAAAATAAGTGTGTTTAAAGTCATTTCTGTGCCTCAAAGGGGTCAAAATTGAAGCTTTTGAGTAAGTAAAACTCTGTAAAAATGGCAATTTTGGTCACTGTGAGGGTTTAAAAAGTGGTTATTCATCATGAGGCACGATCCAATTGACATTTTGAATCATTTTTGGTACAGTCCAAAAAATCAATTTTCGGATGAAAAACGATGACTCCGGACATGTCGAACTATCCCAAAATGGTCAATATGGATGAAATTTTAACATTTAATCTTTTGACTGTAAATGACTGTTGGATGTGAATTATGACTTTGTCAACTAAAATAAGTGTGTTTAAAGTCATTTCTGTGCCTGAAACGGGTCAAAATTGAAGCTTTTAAGTAAGCAAAACTCTGTAAAAATGGCAATTTTGGTCACTCTCAGGGTTTAAAAAGTGGTTATTCAACATGAGGCACGATCCAATTGACATTTTGAATCATTTTTGGTACAGTCCAAAAAATCAATTTTCGTATGAAAAACGATGACTCCGGACATGTCGAACGATCCCAAAAAGGTCAAAATGGATGAAATTTTAACATTTAATCTTTTGACTGTAACTGACTGTTGGATGTGAATTATGACTTTGTCAACTAAAATAAGTGTGTTTAAAGTCATTTCTGTGCCTGAAACGGGTCAAAATTGAAGCTTTTGAGTAAACAAAACTTTGTAAAAATGGCAATTTTGGTCACTCTGAGGGTTTAAAAAGTGGTTATTCAACATGAGGCACGATCCAATTGACATTTTGAATCATTTTTGGTACAGTCCAAAAAATCAATTTTCGGATGAAAAACTATGACTCCGGACATGTCGAACGATCCCAAAATGGTCAATATGGATGAAATTTTAACATTTAATCTTTTGACTGTAAATGACTGTTGGATGTGAATTATGACTTTGTCAACTAAAATAAGTGTGTTTAAAGTCATTTCTGTGCCTGAAACGGGTCAAAATTGAAGCTTTTGAGTAAGCAAAACTCTGTAAAAATGGCAATTTTGGTCACTCTGAGGGTTTAAAAAGTGGTTATTCAACATGAGGCACGATCCAATTGACATTTTGAATCATTTTTGGTACAGTCCAAAAAATCAATTTTCGAATGAAAAACGATGACTCCGGACATGTTGAACGATCCCAAAAAGGTCAAAATGGATGAAATTTTAACATTTAATCTTTTGACTGTAAATGACTGTTGGATGTGAATTATGATTTTGTCAACTAAAATAAGTGTGTTTAAAGTCATTTCTGTGCCTGAAACGGGTCAAAATTGAAGCTTTTGAGTAAGCAAAACTCTGTAAAAATGGCAATTTTGGTCACTGTGAGGGTTTAAAAAGTGGTTATTCAACATGAGGCACGATCCAATTGACATTTTGAATCATTTTTGGTACAGTCCAAAAAATCAATTTTCGGATGAAAAACGATGACTCCGGACATGTCGAACGATCCCAAAATGGTCAATATGGATGAAATTTTAACATTTAATCTTTTGACTGTAAATGACTGTTGGATGTGAATTATGACTTTGTCAACTAAAATAAGTGTGTTTAAAGTCATTTCTGTGCCTGAAACGGGTCAAAATTGAAGCTTTTGAGTAAGCAAAACTCTGTAAAAATGGCAATTTTGGTCACTCTGAGGGTTTAAAAAGTGGTTATTCAACATGAGGCACGATCCAATTGACATTTTGAATCATTTTTGGTACAGTCCAAAAAATCAATTTTCGGATGAAAAACTATGACTCCGGACATGTCGAACGATCCCAAAATGGTCAATATGGATGAAATTTTAACATTTAATCTTTTGACTGTAAATGACTGTTGGCTGTGAATTTTGACTTTGTCAACTAAAATAAGTGTGTTTAAAGTCATTTCTGTGCCTGAAACGGGTCAAAATTGAAGCTTTTGAGTAAGCAAAACTCTGTAAAAATGGCAATTTTGGTCACTCTGAGGGTTTAAAAAGTGGTTATTCAACATGAGGCACGATCCAATTGACATTTTGAATCATTTTTGGTACAGTCCAAAAAATCAATTTTCGAATGAAAAACGATGACTCCGGACATGTTGAACGATCCCAAAAAGGTCAAAATGGATGAAATTTTAACATTTAATCTTTTGACTGTAAATGACTGTTGGATGTGAATTATGACTTTGTCAACTAAAATAAGTGTGTTTAAAGTCATTTCTGTGCCTGAAACAGGTCAAAATTGAAGCTTTTGAGTAAGCAAAACTCTGTAAAAATGGCAATTTTGGTCACTGTGAGGGTTTAAAAAGTGGTTATTCAACATGAGGCACGATCCAATTGACATTTTGAATCATTTTTGGTACAGTCCAAAAAATCAATTTTCGGATGAAAAACGATGACTCCGGACATGTCGAACTATCCCAAAATGGTCAATATGGATGAAATTTTAACATTTAATCTTTTGACTGTAAATGACTGTTGGATGTGAATTATGACTTTGTCAACTAAAATAAGTGTGTTTAAAGTAATTTCTGAGCCTGAAACGGGTCAAAATTGAAGCTTTTGAGTAAGCAAAACTCTGTAAAAATGGCAATTTTGGTCACTCTGAGGGTTTAAAAAGTGGTTATTCAACATGAGGCACGATCCAATTGACATTTTGAATCATTTTTGGTACAGTTCAAAAAATCAATTTTCGGATGAAAAACGATGACTCCGGACATGTCGAACGATCCCAAAATGGTCAATATGGATGAAATTTTAACATTTAATCTTTTGACTGTAAATGACTGTTGGATGTGAATTATGACTTTGTCAACTAAAATAAGTGTGTTTAAAGTCATTTCTGTGCCTGAAACGGGTCAAAATGGAAGCTTTTGAGTAAGCAAAACTCTGTAAAAATGGCAATTTTGGTCACTCTGAGGGTTTAAAAAGTGGTTATTCAACATGAGGCACGATCCAATTGACATTTTGAATCTTTTTTGGTACAGTCCAAAAAATCAATTTTTGAATGAAAAACGATGACTCCGGACATGTTGAACGATCCCAAAAACATCAAAATGGATGAAGTTTTAACATTTAATCTTTTGACTGTAAATGACTGTTGGATGTGAATTATGACTTTATCAACTAAAATAAGTGTGTTTAAAGTCATTTCTGTGCCTGAAACGGGTCAAAATTGAAGCTTTTGAGTAAGCAAAACTCTGTAAAAATGGCAATTTTGGTCACTGTGAGGGTTTAAAAAGTGGTTATTCAACATGAGGCACGATCCAATTGACATTTTGAATCATTTTTGGTACAGTCCAAAAAATCAATTTTCGGATGAAAAACGATGACTCCGGACATGTCGAACTATCCCAAAATGGTCAATATGGATGAAATTTTAACATTTAATCTTTTGACTGTAAATGACTGTTGGATGTGAATTATGACTTTGTCAACTAAAATAAGTGTGTTTAAAGTAATTTCTGTGCCTGAAACGGGTCAAAATTGAAGCTTTTGAGTAAGCAAAACTCTGTAAAAATGGCAATTTTGGTCACTCTGAGGGTTTAAAAAGTGGTTATTCAACATGAGGCACGATCCAATTGACATTTTGAATCATTTTTGGTACAGTCCAAAAAATCAATTTTCGGATGAAAAACAATGACTCCGGACATGTCGAACGATCCCAAAATGGTCAATATGGATGAAATTTTAACATTTAATCTTTTGACTGTAAATGACTGTTGGATGTGAATTATGACTTTGTCAACTAAAATAAGTGTGTTTAAAGTCATTTCTGTGCCTGAAACGGGTCAAAATGGAAGCTTTTGAGTAAGCAAAACTCTGTAAAAATGGCAATTTTGGTCACTCTGAGGGTTTAAAAAGTGGTTATTCAACATGAGGCACGATCCAATTGACATTTTGAATCATTTTTGGTACAGTCCAAAAAATCAATTTTCGGATGAAAAACTATGACTCCGGACATGTCGAACGATCCCAAAATGGTCAATATGGATGAAATTTTAACATTTAATCTTTTGACTGTAAATGACTGTTGGATGTGAATTATGACTTTGTCAACTAAAATAAGTGTGTTTAAAGTCATTTCTGTGCCTGAAACGGGTCAAAATTGAAGCTTTTGAGTAAGCAAAACTCTGTAAAAATGGCAATTTTGGTCACTCTGAGGGTTTAAAAAGTGGTTATTCAACATGAGGCACGATCCAATTGACATTTTGAATCATTTTTGGTACAGTCCAAAAAATCAATTTTCGAATGAAAAACGATGACTCCGGACATGTTGAACGATCCCAAAAAGGTCAAAATGGATGAAATTTTAACATTTAATCTTTTGACTGTAAATGACTGTTGGATGTGAATTATGACTTTGTCAACTAAAATAAGTGTGTTTAAAGTCATTTCTGTGCCTGAAACGGGTAAAAATTGAAGCTTTTGAGTAAGCAAAACTCTGTAAAAATGGCAATTTTGGTCACTGTGAGGGTTTAAAAAGTGGTTATTCAACATGAGGCACGATCCAATTGACATTTTGAATCATTTTTGGTACAGTCCAAAAAATCAATTTTCGGATGAAAAACGATGACTCCGGACATGTCGAACTATCCCAAAATGGTCAATATGGATGAAATTTTAACATTTAATCTTTTGACTGTAAATGACTGTTGGATGTGAATTATGACTTTGTCAACTAAAATAAGTGTGTTTAAAGTAATTTCTGTGCCTGAAACGGGTCAAAATTGAAGCTTTTGAGTAAGCAAAACTCTGTAAAAATGGCAATTTTGGTCACTCTGAGGGTTTAAAAAGTGGTTATTCAACATGAGGCACGATCCAATTGACATTTTGAATCATTTTTGGTACAGTCCAAAAAATCAATTTTCGGATGAAAAACGATGACTCCGGACATGTCGAACGATCCCAAAATGGTCAATATGGATGAAATTTTAACATTTAATCTTTTGACTGTAAATGACTGTTGGATGTGAATTATGACTTTGTCAACTAAAATAAGTGTGTTTAAAGTCATTTCTGTGCCTGAAACGGGTCAAAATTGAAGCTTTTGAGTAAGCAAAACTCTGTAAAAATGGCAATTTTGGTCACTGTGAGGGTTTAAAAAGTGGTTATTCAACATGAGGCACGATCCAATTGACATTTTGAATAATTTTTGGTACAGTCCAAAAAATCAATTTTCGGATGAAAAACGATGACTCCGGACATGTCGAACTATCCCAAAATGGTCAATATGGATGAAATTTTAACATTTAATCTTTTGACTGTAAATGACTGTTGGATGTGAATTATGACTTTGTCAACTAAAATAAGTGTGTTTAAAGTCATTTCTGTGCCTGAAACTGGGTCAAAATTGAAGCTTTTGAGTAAGCAAAACTCTTTAAAAATGGCAATTTTGGTCACTCTGAGGGTTTAAAAAGTGGTTATTCAACATGAGGCACGATCCAATTGACATTTTGAATCATTTTTGGTACAGTCCAAAAAATCAATTTTCAAATGAAAAACGATGACTCCGGACATGTCGAACGATCCCAAAAAGGTCAAAATGGATGAAATTTTAACATTTAATCTTTTGACTGTAAATGACTGTTGGATGTGAATTATGACTTTGTCAACTAAAATAAGTGTGTTTAAAGTCATTTCTGTGCCTGAAACGGGTCAAAATTGAAGCTTTTGAGTAAGCAAAACTCTGTAAAAATGGCAATTTTGGTCACTCTGAGGGTTTTAAAAAGTGGTTATTCAACATGAGGCACGATCGAATTGACATTTTGAATCATTTTTGGTACAGTCCAAAAAATCAATTTTCGGATGAAAAACGATGACTCCGGACATGTCGAACGATCCCAAAATGGTCAATATGGATGAAATTTTAACATTTAATCTTTTGACTGTAAATGACTGTTGGATGTGAATTATGACTTTGTCAACTAAAATAAGTGTGTTTAAAGTCATTTCTGTGCCTGAAACGGGTCAAAATGGAAGCTTTTGAGTAAGCAAAACTCTGTAAAAATGGCAATTTTGGTCACTCTGAGGGTTTAAAAAGTGGTTATTCAACATGAGGCACGATCCAATTGACATTTTGAATCATTTTTGGTACAGTCCAAAAAATCAATTTTCGGATGAAAAACTATGACTCCGGACATGTCGAACGATCCCAAAATGGTCAATATGGATGAAATTTTAACATTTAATCTTTTGACTGTAAATGACTGTTGGATGTGAATTATGACTTTGTCAACTAAAATAAGTGTGTTTAACGTCATTTCTGTGCCTGAAACGGGTCAAAATTGAAGCTTTTGAGTAAGCAAAACTCTGTAAAAATGGCAATTTTGGTCACTCTGAGGGTTTAAAAAGTGGTTATTCAACATGAGGCACGATCCAATTGACATTTTGAATCATTTTTGGTACAGTCCAAAAAATCAATTTTCGAATGAAAAACGATGACTCCGGACATGTTGAACGATCCCAAAAAGGTCAAAATGGATGAAATTTTAACATTTAATCTTTTGACTGTAAATGACTGTTGGATGTGAATTATGACTTTGTCAACTAAAATAAGTGTGTTTAAAGTCATTTCTGTGCCTGAAACGGGTAAAAATTGAAGCTTTTGAGTAAGCAAAACTCTATAAAAATGGCAATTTTGGTCACTGTGAGGGTTTAAAAAGTGGTTATTCAACATGAGGCACGATCCAATTGACATTTTGAATCATTTTTGGTACAGTCCAAAAAATCAATTTTCGGATGAAAAACGATGACTCCGGACATGTCGAACTATCCCAAAATGGTCAATATGGATGAAATTTTAACATTTAATCTTTTGACTGTAAATGACTGTTGGATGTGAATTATGACTTTGTCAACTAAAATAAGTGTGTTTAAAGTAATTTCTGTGCCTGAAACGGGTCAAAATTGAAGCTTTTGAGTAAGCAAAACTCTGTAAAAATGGCAATTTTGGTCACTCTGAGGGTTTAAAAAGTGGTTATTCAACATGAGGCACGATCCAATTGACATTTTGAATCATTTTTGGTACAGTCCAAAAAATCAATTTTCGGATGAAAAACGATGACTCCGGACATGTCGAACGATCCCAAAATGGTCAATATGGATGAAATTTTAACATTTAATCTTTTGACTGTAAATGACTGTTGGATGTGAATTATGACTTTGTCAACTAAAATAAGTGTGTTTAAGGTCATTTCTGTGCCTGAAACGGGTCAAAATTGAAGCTTTTGAGTAAGCAAAACTCTGTAAAAATGGCAATTTTGGTCACTCTGAGGGTTTAAAAAGTGGTTATTCAACATGAGGCACGATCCAATTGACATTTTGAATCATTTTTGGTACAGTCCAAAAAATCAATTTTCGAATGAAAAACGATGACTCCGGACATGTCGAACGATCCCAAAAAGGTCAAAATGGATGAAATTTTAACATTTAATCTTTTGACTGTAAATGACTGTTGGATGTGAATTATGACTTTGTCAACTAAAATAAGTGTGTTTAAAGTCATTTCTGTGCCTGAAACGGGTCAAAATTGAAGCTTTTGAGTAAGCAAAACTCTGTAAAAATGGCAATTTTGGTCACTGTGAGGGTTTAAAAAGTGGTTATTCAACATGAGGCACGATCCAATTGACATTTTGAATAATTTTTGGTACAGTCCAAAAAATCAATTTTCGGATGAAAAACGATGACTCCGGACATGTCGAACTATCCCAAAATGGTCAATATGGATGAAATTTTAACATTTAATCTTTTGACTGTAAATGACTGTTGGATGTGAATTATGACTTTGTCAACTAAAATAAGTGTGTTTAAAGTCATTTCTGTGCCTGAAACGGGTCAAAATTGAAGCTTTTGAGTAAGCAAAACTCTTTAAAAATGGCAATTTTGGTCACTCTGAGGGTTTAAAAAGTGGTTATTCAACATGAGGCACGATCCAATTGACATTTTGAATCATTTTTGGTACAGTCCAAAAAATCAATTTTCAAATGAAAAACGATGACTCCGGACATGTCGAACGATCCCAAAAAGGTCAAAATGGATGAAATTTTAACATTTAATCTTTTGACTGTAAATGACTGTTGGATGTGAATTATGACTTTGTCAACTAAAATAAGTGTGTTTAAAGTCATTTCTGTGCCTGAAACGGGTCAAAATTGAAGCTTTTGAGTAAGCAAAACTCTGTAAAAATGGCAATTTTGGTCACTCTGAGGGTTTAAAAAGTGGTTATTCAACATGAGGCACGATCCAATTGACATTTTGAATCATTTTTGGTACAGTCCAAAAAATCAATTTTCGGATGAAAAACGATGACTCCGGACATGTCGAACGATCCCAAAATGGTCAATATGGATGAAATTTTAACATTTAATCTTTTGACTGTAAATGACTGTTGGATGTGAATTATGACTTTGTCAACTAAAATAAGTGTGTTTAAAGTCATTTCTGTGCCTGAAACGGGTCAAAATGGAAGCTTTTGAGTAAGCAAAACTCTGTAAAAATGGCAATTTTGGTCACTCTGAGGGTTTAAAAAGTGGTTATTCAACATGAGGCACGATCCAATTGACATTTTGAATCATTTTTGGTACAGTCCAAAAAATCAATTTTCGGATGAAAAACTATGACTCCGGACATGTCGAACGATCCCAAAATGGTCAATATGGATGAAATTTTAACATTTAATCTTTTGACTGTAAATGACTGTTGGATGTGAATTATGACTTTGTCAACTAAAATAAGTGTGTTTAAAGTCATTTCTGTGCCTGAAACGGGTCAAAATTGAAGCTTTTGAGTAAGCAAAACTCTGTAAAAATGGCAATTTTGGTCACTCTGAGGGTTTAAAAAGTGGTTATTCAACATGAGGCACGATCCAATTGACATTTTGAATCATTTTTGGTACAGTCCAAAAAATCAATTTTCGAATGAAAAACGATGACTCCGGACATGTTGAACGATCCCAAAAAGGTCAAAATGGATGAAATTTTAACATTTAATCTTTTGACTGTAAATGACTGTTGGATGTGAATTATGACTTTGTCAACTAAAATAAGTGTGTTTAAAGTCATTTCTGTGCCTGAAACGGGTAAAAATTGAAGCTTTTGAGTAAGCAAAACTCTGTAAAAATGGCAATTTTGGTCACTGTGAGGGTTTAAAAAGTGGTTATTCAACATGAGGCACGATCCAATTGACATTTTGAATCATTTTTGGTACAGTCCAAAAAATCAATTTTCGGATGAAAAACGATGACTCCGGACATGTCGAACTATCCCAAAATGGTCAATATGGATGAAATTTTAACATTTAATCTTTTGACTGTAAATGACTGTTGGATGTGAATTATGACTTTATCAACTAAAAAAAGTGTGTTTAAAGTAATTTCTGTGCCTGAAACGGGTCAAAATTGAAGCTTTTGAGTAAGCAAAACTCTGTAAAAATGGCAATTTTGGTCACTCTGAGGGTTTAAAAAGTGGTTATTCAACATGAGGCACGATCCAATTGACATTTTGAATCATTTTTGGTACAGTCCAAAAAATCAATTTTCGGATGAAAAACGATGACTCCGGACATGTCGAACGATCCCAAAATGGTCAATATGGATGAAATTTTAACATTTAATCTTTTGACTGTAAATGACTGTTGGATGTGAATTATGACTTTGTCAACTAAAATAAGTGTGTTTAAGGTCATTTCTGTGCCTGAAACGGGTCAAAATTGAAGCTTTTGAGTAAGCAAAACTCTGTAAAAATGGCAATTTTGGTCACTCTGAGGGTTTAAAAAGTGGTTATTCAACATGAGGCACGATCCAATTGACATTTTGAATCATTTTTGGTACAGTCCAAAAAATCAATTTTCAAATGAAAAACGATGACTCCGGACATGTCGAACGATCCCAAAAAGGTCAAAATGGATGAAATTTTAACATTTAATCTTTTTACTGTAAATGACTGTTGGATGTGAATTATGACTTTGTCAACTAAAATAAGTGTGTTTAAAGTCATTTCTGTGCCTGAAACGGGTCAAAATTGAAGCTTTTGAGTAAGCAAAACTTTGTAAAAATGGCAATTTTGGTCACTGTGAGGGTTTAAAAAGTGGTTATTCAACATGAGGCACGATCCAATTGACATTTTGAATCATTTTTGGTACAGTCCAAAAAATCAATTTTTGGATGAAAAACGATGACTCCGGACATGTCGAACTATCCCAAAATGGTCAATATGGATGAAATTTTAACATTTAATCTTTTGACTGTAAATGACTGTTGGATGTGAATTATGACTTTGTCAACTAAAATAAGTGTGTTTAAAGTCAATTCTGTGCCTGAAACGGGTCAAAATTGAAGCTTTTGAGTAAGCAAAACTCTGTAAAAATGGCAATTTTGGTCACTCTGAGGGTTTAAAAAGTAGTTATTCAACATGAGGCACGATCCAATTGACATTTTGAATCATTTTTGGTACAGTCCAAAAAATCAATTTTCGGATGAAAAACGATGACTCCGGACATGTCGAACGATCCCAAAATGGTCAATATGGATGAAATTTTAACATTTAATCTTTTGACTGTAAATGACTGTTGGATGTGAATTATGACTTTGTCAACTAAAATAAGTGTGTTTAAAGTAATTTCTGTGCCTGAAACGGGTCAAAATTGAAGCTTTTGAGTAAGCAAAACTCTGTAAAAATGGCAATTTTGGTCACTCTGAGGGTTTAAAAAGTGGTTATTCAACATGAGGCACGATCCAATTGACATTTTGAATCATTTTTGGTACAGTCCAAAAAATCAATTTTCGGATGAAAAACGATGACTCCGGACATGTCGAACGATCCCAAAATGGTCAATATGGATGAAATTTTAACATTTAATCTTTTGACTGTAAATGACTGTTGGATGTGAATTATGACTTTGTCAACTAAAATAAGTGTGTTTAAAGTCATTTCTGTGCCTGAAACGGGTCAAAATGGAAGCTTTTGAGTAAGCAAAACTCTGTAAAAATGGCAATTTTGGTCACTGTGAGGGTTTAAAAAGTGGTTATTCAACA
Source organism: Lissotriton vulgaris (assembly GCF_964263255.1). Classification (NCBI taxonomy): domain Eukaryota; kingdom Metazoa; phylum Chordata; class Amphibia; order Caudata; family Salamandridae; genus Lissotriton; species Lissotriton vulgaris. The sequence goes on from NW_028244490.1 coordinate 380,759, forward strand.
TGAGGCACGATCCAATTGACATTTTGAATCATTTTTGGTACAGTCCAAAAAATCAATTTTCGGATGAAAAACGATGACTCCGGACATGTCGAACTATCCCAAAATGGTCAATATGGATGAAATTTTAACATTTAATCTTTTGACTGTAAATGACTGTTGGATGTGAATTATGACTTTATCAACTAAAAAAAGTGTGTTTAAAGTAATTTCTGTGCCTGAAACGGGTCAAAATTGAAGCTTTTGAGTAAGCAAAACTCTGTAAAAATGGCAATTTTGGTCACTCTGAGGGTTTAAAAAGTGGTTATTCAACATGAGGCACGATCCAATTGACATTTTGAATCATTTTTGGTACAGTCCAAAAAATCAATTTTCGGATGAAAAACGATGACTCCGGACATGTCGAACGATCCCAAAATGGTCAATATGGATGAAATTTTAACATTTAATCTTTTGACTGTAAATGACTGTTGGATGTGAATTATGACTTTGTCAACTAAAATAAGTGTGTTTAAGGTCATTTCTGTGCCTGAAACGGGTCAAAATTGAAGCTTTTGAGTAAGCAAAACTCTGTAAAAATGGCAATTTTGGTCACTCTGAGGGTTTAAAAAGTGGTTATTCAACATGAGGCACGATCCAATTGACATTTTGAATCATTTTTGGTACAGTCCAAAAAATCAATTTTCAAATGAAAAACGATGACTCCGGACATGTCGAACGATCCCAAAAAGGTCAAAATGGATGAAATTTTAACATTTAATCTTTTTACTGTAAATGACTGTTGGATGTGAATTATGACTTTGTCAACTAAAATAAGTGTGTTTAAAGTCATTTCTGTGCCTGAAACGGGTCAAAATTGAAGCTTTTGAGTAAGCAAAACTTTGTAAAAATGGCAATTTTGGTCACTGTGAGGGTTTAAAAAGTGGTTATTCAACATGAGGCACGATCCAATTGACATTTTGAATCATTTTTGGTACAGTCCAAAAAATCAATTTTTGGATGAAAAACGATGACTCCGGACATGTCGAACTATCCCAAAAAGGTCAATATGGATGAAATTTTAACATTTAATCTTTTGACTGTAAATGACTGTTGGATGTGAATTATGACTTTGTCAACTAAAATAAGTGTGTTTAAAGTCAATTCTGTGCCTGAAACGGGTCAAAATTGAAGCTTTTGAGTAAGCAAAACTCTGTAAAAATGGCAATTTTGGTCACTCTGAGGGTTTAAAAAGTAGTTATTCAACATGAGGCACGATCCAATTGACATTTTGAATCATTTTTGGTACAGTCCAAAAAATCAATTTTCGGATGAAAAACGATGACTCCGGACATGTCGAACGATCCCAAAATGGTCAATATGGATGAAATTTTAACATTTAATCTTTTGACTGTAAATGACTGTTGGATGTGAATTATGACTTTGTCAACTAAAATAAGTGTGTTTAAAGTAATTTCTGTGCCTGAAACGGGTCAAAATTGAAGCTTTTGAGTAAGCAAAACTCTGTAAAAATGGCAATTTTGGTCACTCTGAGGGTTTAAAAAGTGGTTATTCAACATGAGGCACGATCCAATTGACATTTTGAATCATTTTTGGTACAGTCCAAAAAATCAATTTTCGGATGAAAAACGATGACTCCGGACATGTCGAACGATCCCAAAATGGTCAATATGGATGAAATTTTAACATTTAATCTTTTGACTGTAAATGACTGTTGGATGTGAATTATGACTTTGTCAACTAAAATAAGTGTGTTTAAAGTAATTTCTGTGCCTGAAACGGGTCAAAATTGAAGCTTTTGAGTAAGCAAAACTCTGTAAAAATGGCAATTTTGGTCACTCTGAGGGTTTAAAAAGTGGTTATTCAACATGAGGCACGATCCAATTGACATTTTGAATCATTTTTGGTACAGTCCAAAAAATCAATTTTCGGATGAAAAACGATGACTCCGGACATGTCGAACGATCCCAAAATGGTCAATATGGATGAAATTTTAACATTTAATCTTTTGACTGTAAATGACTGTTGGATGTGAATTATGACTTTGTCAACTAAAATAAGTGTGTTTAAAGTCATTTCTGTGCCTGAAACGGGTCAAAATGGAAGCTTTTGAGTAAGCAAAACTCTGTAAAAATGGCAATTTTGGTCACTGTGAGGGTTTAAAAAGTGGTTATTCAACATGAGGCACGATCCAATTGACATTTTGAATCATTTTTGGTACAGTCCAAAAAATCTATTTTCGGATCAAAAACTATGACTCCGGACATGTCGAACGATCCCAAAATGGTCAATATGGATGAAATTTTAACATTTAATCTTTTGACTGTAAATGACTGTTGGATGTGAATTATGACTTTGTCAACTAAAATAAGTGTGTTTAAAGTCATTTCTGTGCCTGAAACGGGTCAAAATTGAAGCTTTTGAGTAAGCAAAACTCTGTAAAAATGGCAATTTTGGTCACTCTGAGGGTTTAAAAAGTGGTTATTCAACATGAGGCACGATCCAATTGACATTTTGAATCATTTTTGGTACAGTCCAAAAAATCAATTTTCGAATGAAAAACGATGACTCCGGACATGTTGAACGATCCCAAAAAGGTCAAAATGGATGAAATTTTAACATTTAATCTTTTGACTGTAAATGACTGTTGGATGTGAATTATGACTTTGTGAACTAAAATAAGTGTGTTTAAAGTCATTTCTGTGCCTGAAACGGGTAAAAATTGAAGCTTTTGAGTAAGCAAAACTCTGTAAAAATGGCAATTTTGGTCACTGTGAGGGTTTAAAAAGTGGTTATTCAACATGAGGCACGATCCAATTGACATTTTGAATCATTTTTGGTACAGTCCAAAAAATCAATTTTCGGATGAAAAACGATGACTCCGGACATGTCGAACTATCCCAAAATGGTCAATATGGATGAAATTTTAACATTTAATCTTTTGACTGTAAATGACTGTTGGATGTGAATTATGACTTTGTCAACTAAAATAAGTGTGTTTAAAGTAATTTCTGTGCCTGAAACGGGTCAAAATTGAAGCTTTTGAGTAAGCAAAACTCTGTAAAAATGGCAATTTTGGTCACTCTGAGGGTTTAAAAAGTGGTTATTCAACATGAGGCACGATCCAATTGACATTTTGAATCATTTTTGGTACAGTCCAAAAAATCAATTTTCGGATGAAAAACGATGACTCCGGACATGTCGAACGATCCCAAAATGGTCAATATGGATGAAATTTTAACATTTAATCTTTTGACTGTAAATGACTGTTGGATGTGAATTATGACTTTGTCAACTAAAATAAGTGTGTTTAAAGTCATTTCTGTGCCTGAAACGGGTCAAAATGGAAGCTTTTGAGTAAGCAAAACTCTGTAAAAATGGCAATTTTGGTCAATCTGAGGGTTTAAAAAGTGGTTATTCAACATGAGGCACGATCCAATTGACATTTTGAATCTTTTTTGGTACAGTCCAAAAAATCAATTTTCGAATGAAAAACGATGACTCCGGACATGTCGAACGATCCCAAAAAGGTCAAAATGGATGAAATTTTAACATTTAATCTTTTGACTGTAAATGACTGTTGGATGTGAATTATGACTTTGTCAACTAAAATAAGTGTGTTTAAAGTCATTTCTGTGCCTGAAACGGGTCAAAATTGAAGCTTTTGAGTAAGCAAAACTCTGTAAAAATGGCAATTTTGGTCACTGTGAGGGTTTAAAAAGTGGTTATTCAACATGAGGCACGATCCAATTGACATTTTGAATAATTTTTGGTACAGTCCAAAAAATCAATTTTCGGATGAAAAACGATGACTCCGGACATGTCGAACTATCCCAAAATGGTCAATATGGATGAAATTTTAACATTTAATCTTTTGACTGTAAATGACTGTTGGATGTGAATTATGACTTTGTCAACTAAAATAAGTGTGTTTAAAGTCATTTCTGTGCCTGAAACGGGTCAAAATTGAAGCTTTTGAGTAAGCAAAACTCTTTAAAAATGGCAATTTTGGTCACTCTGAGGGTTTAAAAAGTGGTTATTCAACATGAGGCACGATCCAATTGACATTTTGAATCATTTTTGGTACAGTCCAAAAAATCAATTTTCAAATGAAAAACGATGACTCCGGACATGTCGAACGATCCCAAAAAGGTCAAAATGGATGAAATTTTAACATTTAATCTTTTGACTGTAAATGACTGTTGGATGTGAATTATGACTTTGTCAACTAAAATAAGTGTGTTTAAAGTCATTTCTGTGCCTGAAACGGGTCAAAATTGAAGCTTTTGAGTAAGCAAAACTCTGTAAAAATGGCAATTTTGGTCACTGTGAGGGTTTAAAAAGTGGTTATTCAACATGAGGCACGACCCAATTGACATTTTGAATCATTTTTGGTACAGTCCAAAAAATCAATTTTCGGATGAAAAACGATGACTCCGGACATGTCGAACTATCCCAAAATGGTCAATATGGATGAAATTTTAACATTTAATCTTTTGACTGTAAATGACTGTTGGATGTGAATTATGACTTTGTCAACTAAAATAAGTGTGTTTAAAGTCAATTCTGTGCCTGAAACGGGTCAAAATTGAAGCTTTTGAGTAAGCAAAACTCTGTAAAAATGGCAATTTTGGTCACTCTGAGGGTTTAAAAAGTGGTTATTCAACATGAGGCACGATCCAATTGACATTTTGAATCATTTTTGGTACAGTCCAAAAAATCAATTTTCGGATGAAAAACGATGACTCCGGACATGTCGAACGATCCCAAAATGGTCAATATGGATGAAATTTTAACATTTAATCTTTTGACTGTAAATGACTGTTGGATGTGAATTATGACTTTGTCAACTAAAATAAGTGTGTTTAAAGTCATTTCTGTGCCTGAAACGGGTCAAAATTGAAGCTTTTGAGTAAACAAAACTCTGTAAAAATGGCAATTTTGGTCACTCTGAGGGTTTAAAAAGTGGTTATTCAACATGAGGCACGATCCAATTGACATTTTGAATCATTTTTGGTACAGTCCAAAAAATCAATTTCCGGATGAAAAACGATGACTCCAGACATGTCGAACGATCCCAAAATGGTCAATATGGATGAAATTTTAACATTTAATCTTTTGACTGTAAATGACTGTTGGATGTGAATTATGACTTTGTCAACTAAAATAAGTGTGTTTAAAGTCATTTCTGTGCCTGAAACGGGTCAAAATTGAAGCTTTTGAGTAAGCAAAAGTCTGTAAAAATGGCAATTTTGGTCACTCTGAGGGTTTAAAAAGTGGTTATTCAACATGAGGCACGATCCAATTGACATTTTGAATCATTTTTGGTACAGTCCAAAAAATAAATTTTCAAATGAAAAACGATTACTCCGGACATGTCGAACGATCCCAAAAAGGTCAAAATGGATGAAATTTTAACATTTAATCTTCTGACTGTAAATGACTGTTGGATGTGAATTATGAGGTTGTCAACTAAAATAAGTGTGTTTAAAGTCATTTCTGTGCCTGAAACGGGTCAAAATTGAAGCTTTTGAGTAAGCAAAACTCTGTAAAAATGACAATTTTGGTCACTCTGAGGGTTTAAAAAGTGGTTATTCAACATGAGGTACGATCCAATTGACATTTTGAATCATTTTTGGTACAGGCCAGAAAATCAATTTTCGGATGAAAAACGATGACTCCGGACCTGTCGAACGTTCCTAAAATGGTCTATAATGATGAAATTTAAACATTTAATCTTTTGACTCTAAATGACTGTTGGATGTGAATTATGACTTTGTCAACTAAAATAAGTGTGTTTAAAGTCGTTTCTGTGCCTCAAAGGGGTCAAAATTGAAGCTTTTGAGTAATCAAAACTCTGTAAAAATGGCAATTTTGGTCACTGTGAGGGTTTAAAAAGTGGTTATTCAACAGGAGGCACGATCCAATTGACATTTTGAATCATTTTTGGTACAGTCCAAAAAATCAATTTTCGGATGAAAAACAATGACTCCGGACATGTAGAACGATCTCAAAATGGTCAATATGGATGAAATTTTAACATTTAATCTTCTGACTGTAAATGACTGTTAGATGTGAATTGTGACTTTGTCAACTAAAATAAGTGTGTTTAAAGTCATTTCTGTGCCTGAAACGGGTCAAAATTGAAGCTTTTGAGTAAGCAAAAGTCTGTAAAAATGGCAATTTTGGTCACTCGGAGGGTTTAAAAAGTGGTTATTCAACATGAGGCATGATCCAATTGACATTTTGAATCATTTTTGGTACAGTCCAAAAAATCAATTTTCGGATGAAAAACGATGACTCCGGACATGTCGAACGATCCCAAAAAGGTCAAAATGGATGAAATTTTAACATTTAATCTTTTGACTGTAAATGACTGTTGGATGTGAATTATGACTTTGTGAACTAAAATAAGTGTGTTTAAAGTCATTTCTGTGCCTGAAACGGGTAAAAATTGAAGCTTTTGAGTAAGCAAAACTCTGTAAAAATGGCAATTTTGGTCACTGTGAGGGTTTAAAAAGTGGTTATTCAACATGAGGCACGATCCAATTGACATTTTGAATCATTTTTGGTACAGTCCAAAAAATCAATTTTCGGATGAAAAACGATGACTCCGGACATGTCGAACTATCTCAAAATGGTCAATATGGATGAAATTTTAACATTTAATCTTTTGACTGTAAATGACTGTTGGATGTGAATTATGACTTTGTCAACTAAAATAAGTGTGTTTAAAGTAATTTCTGTGCCTGAAACGGGTCAAAATTGAAGCTTTTGAGTAAGCAAAACTCTGTAAAAATGGCAATTTTGGTCACTCTGAGGGTTTAAAAAGTGGTTATTCAACATGAGGCACGATCCAATTGACATTTTGAATCATTTTTGGTACAGTCCAAAAAATCAATTTTCGGATGAAAAACGATGACTCCGGACATGTCGAACGATCCCAAAATGGTCAATATGGATGAAATTTTAACATTTAATCTTTTGACTGTAAATGACTGTTGGATGTGAATTATGACTTTGTCAACTAAAATAAGTGTGTTTAAAGTCATTTCTGTGCCTGAAACGGGTCAAAATGGAAGCTTTTGAGTAAGCAAAACTCTGTAAAAATGGCAATTTTGGTCAATCTGAGGGTTTAAAAAGTGGTTATTCAACATGAGGCACGATCCAATTGACATTTTGAATCTTTTTTGGTACAGTCCAAAAAATCAATTTTCGAATGAAAAACGATGACTCCGGACATGTCGAACGATCCCAAAAAGGTCAAAATGGATGAAATTTTAACATTTAATCTTTTGACTGTAAATGACTGTTGGATGTGAATTATGACTTTGTCAACTAAAATAAGTGTGTTTAAAGTCAATTCTGTGCCTGAAACGGGTCAAAATTGAAGCTTTTGAGTAAGCAAAACTCTGTAAAAATGGCAATTTTGGTCACTGTGAGGGTTTAAAAAGTGGTTATTCAACATGAGGCACGATCCAATTGACATTTTGAATCATTTTTGGTACAGTCCAAAAAATCAATTTTCGGATGAAAAACGATGACTCCGGACATGTCGAACTATCCCAAAATGGTCAATATGGATGAAATTTTAACATTTAATCTTTTGACTGTAAATGACTGTTGGATGTGAATTATGACTTTGTCAACTAAAATAAGTGTGTTTAAAGTCATTTCTGTGCCTGAAACGGGTCAAAATTGAAGCTTTTGAGTAAGCAAAACTCTGTAAAAATGGCAATTTTGGTCACTCTGAGGGTTTAAAAAGTGGTTATTCAACATGAGGCACGATCCAATTGACATTTTGAATCATTTTTGGTACAGTCCAAAAAATCAATTTTCAAATGAAAAACGATGACTCCGGACATGTCGAACGATCCCAAAAAGGTCAAAATGGATGAAATTTTAACATTTAATCTTTTGACTGTAAATGACTGTTGGATGTGAATTATGACTTTGTCAACTAAAATAAGTGTGTTTAAAGTCATTTCTGTGCCTGAAACGGGTCAAAATTGAAGCTTTTGAGTAAGCAAAACTCTGTAAAAATGGCAATTTTTGTCACTGTGAGGGTTTAAAAAGTGGTTATTCAACATGAGGCACGATCCAATTGACATTTTGAATCATTTTTGGTACAGTCCAAAAAATCAATTTTCGGATGAAAAACGATGACTCCGGACATGTCGAACTATCCCAAAATGGTCAATATGGATGAAATTTTAACATTTAATCTTTTGACTGTAAATGACTGTTGGATGTGAATTATGACTTTGTCAACTAAAATAAGTGTGTTTAAAGTCAATTCTGTGCCTGAAACGGGTCAAAATTGAAGCTTTTGAGTAAGCAAAACTCTGTAAAAATGGCAATTTTGGTCACTCTGAGGGTTTAAAAAGTGGTTATTCAACATGAGGCACGATCCAATTGACATTTTGAATCATTTTTGGTACAGTCCAAAAAATCAATTTTCGGATGAAAAACGATGACTCCGGACATGTCGAACGATCCCAAAATGGTCAATATGGATGAAATTTTAACATTTAATCTTTTGACTGTAAATGACTGTTGGATGTGAATTATGACTTTGTCAACTAAAATAAGTGTGTTTAAAGTCATTTCTGTGCCTGAAACGGGTCAAAATTGAAGCTTTTGAGTAAACAAAACTCTGTAAAAATGGCAATTTTGGTCACTCTGAGGGTTTAAAAAGTGGTTATTCAACATGAGGCACGATCCAATTGACATTTTGAATCATTTTTGGTACAGTCCAAAAAATCAATTTTCGGATGAAAAACGATGACTCCAGACATGTCGAACGATCCCAAAAAGGTCAAAATGGATGAAATTTTAACATTTAATCTTTTGACTGTAAATGACTGTTGGATGTGAATTATGACTTTGTCAACTAAAATAAGTGTGTTTAAAGTCATTTCTGTGCCTGAAACAGGTCAAAATTGAAGCTTTTGAGTAAGCAAAACTCTGTAAAAATGGCAATTTTGGTCACTGTGAGGGTTTAAAAAGTGGTTATTCAACATGAGGCACGATCCAATTGACATTTTGAATCATTTTTGGTACAGTCCAAAAAATCAATTTTCGGATGAAAAACGATGACTCCGGACATGTCGAACTATCCCAAAATGGTCAATATGGATGAAATTTTAACATTTAATCTTTTGACTGTAAATGACTGTTGGATGTGAATTATGACTTTGTCAACTAAAATAAGTGTGTTTAAAGTAATTTCTGTGCCTGAAACGGGTCAAAATTGAAGCTTTTGAGTAAGCAAAACTCTGTAAAAATGGCAATTTTGGTCACTCTGAGGGTTTAAAAAGTGGTTATTCAACATGAGGCACGATCCAATTGACATTTTGAATCATTTTTGGTACAGTTCAAAAAATCAATTTTCGGATGAAAAACGATGACTCCGGACATGTCGAACGATCCCAAAATGGTCAATATGGATGAAATTTTAACATTTAATCTTTTGACTGTAAATGACTGTTGGATGTGAATTATGACTTTGTCAACTAAAATAAGTGTGTTTAAAGTCATTTCTGTGCCTGAAACGGGTCAAAATGGAAGCTTTTGAGTAAGCAAAACTCTGTAAAAATGGCAATTTTGGTCACTCTGAGGGTTTAAAAAGTGGTTATTCAACATGAGGCACGATCCAATTGACATTTTGAATCTTTTTTGGTACAGTCCAAAAAATCAATTTTTGAATGAAAAACGATGACTCCGGACATGTTGAACGATCCCAAAAAGGTCAAAATGGATGAAGTTTTAACATTTAATCTTTTGACTGTAAATGACTGTTGGATGTGAATTATGACTTTATCAACTAAAATAAGTGTGTTTAAAGTCATTTCTGTGCCTGAAACGGGTCAAAATTGAAGCTTTTGAGTAAGCAAAACTCTGTAAAAATGGCAATTTTGGTCACTGTGAGGGTTTAAAAAGTGGTTATTCAACATGAGGCACGATCCAATTGACATTTTGAATAATTTTTGGTACAGTCCAAAAAATCAATTTTCGGATGAAAAACGATGACTCCGGACATGTCGAACTATCCCAAAATGGTCAATATGGATGAAATTTTAACATTTAATCTTTTGACTGTAAATGACTGTTGGATGTGAATTATGACTTTGTCAACTAAAATAAGTGTGTTTAAAGTAATTTCTGTGCCTGAAACGGGTCAAAATTGAAGCTTTTGAGTAAGCAAAACTCTGTAAAAATGGCAATTTTGGTCACTCTGAGGGTTTAAAAAGTGGTTATTCAACATGAGGCACGATCCAATTGACATTTTGAATCATTTTTGGTACAGTCCAAAAAATCAATTTTCGGATGAAAAACTATGACTCCGGACATGTCGAACGATCCCAAAATGGTCAATATGGATGAAATTTTAACATTTAATCTTTTGACTGTAAATGACTGTTGGATGTGAATTATGACTTTGTCAACTAAAATAAGTGTGTTTAAAGTCATTTCTGTGCCTGAAACGGGTCAAAATTGAAGCTTTTGAGTAAGCAAAACTCTGTAAAAATGGCAATTTTGGTCACTCTGAGGGTTTAAAAAGTGGTTATTCAACATGAGGCACGATCCAATTGACATTTTGAATCATTTTTGGTACAGTCCAAAAAATCAATTTTCGGATGAAAAACGATGACTCCGGACATGTTGAACGATCCCAAAAAGGTCAAAATGGATGAAATTTTAACATTTAATCTTTTGACTGTAAATGACTGTTGGATGTGAATTATGACTTTGTCAACTAAAATAAGTGTGTTTAAAGTCATTTCTGTGCCTGAAACGGGTAAAAATTGAAGCTTTTGAGTAAGCAAAACTCTGTAAAAATGGCAATTTTGGTCACTGTGAGGGTTTAAAAAGTGGTTATTCAACATGAGGCACGATCCAATTGACATTTTGAATCATTTTTGGTACAGTCCAAAAAATCAATTTTCGGATGAAAAACGATGACTCCGGACATGTCGAACTATCCCAAAATGGTCAATATGGATGAAATTTTAACATTTAATCTTTTGACTGTAAATGACTGTTGGATGTGAATTATGACTTTGTCAACTAAAATAAGTGTGTTTAAAGTAATTTCTGTGCCTGAAACGGGTCAAAATTGAAGCTTTTGAGTAAGCAAAACTCTGTAAAAATGGCAATTTTGGTCACTCTGAGGGTTTAAAAAGTGGTTATTCAACATGAGGCACGATCCAATTGACATTTTGAATCATTTTTGGTACAGTCCAAAAAATCAATTTTCGGATGAAAAACGATGACTCCGGACATGTCGAACGATCCCAAAATGGTCAATATGGATGAAATTTTAACATTTAATCTTTTGACTGTAAATGACTGTTGGATGTGAATTATGACTTTGTCAACTAAAATAAGTGTGTTTAAAGTCATTTCTGTGCCTGAAACAGGTCAAAATTGAAGCTTTTGAGTAAGCAAAACTCTGTAAAAATGGCAATTTTGGTCACTCTGAGGGTTTAAAAAGTGGTTATTCAACATGAGGCACGATCCAATTGACATTTTGAATCATTTTTGGTACAGTCCAAAAAATAAATTTTCAAATGAAAAACGATTACTCCGGACATGTCGAACGATCCCAAAAAGGTCAAAATGGATGAAATTTTAACATTTAATCTTCTGACTGTAAATGACTGTTGGATGTGAATTATGAGGTTGTCAACTAAAATAAGTGTGTTTAAAGTCATTTCTGTGCCTGAAACGGGTCAAAATTGAAGCTTTTGAGTAAGCAAAACTCTGTAAAAATGACAATTTTGGTCACTCTGAGGGTTTAAAAAGTGGTTATTCAACATGAGGTACGATCCAATTGACATTTTGAATCATTTTTGGTACAGTCCAAAAAATCAATTTTCGGATGAAAAACGATGACTCCGGACCTGTCGAACGTTCCTAAAATGGTCTATAATGATGAAATTTAAACATTTAATCTTTTGACTCTAAATGACTGTTGGATGTGAATTATGACTTTGTCAACTAAAATAAGTGTGTTTAAAGTCGTTTCTGTGCCTCAAAGGGGTCAAAATTGAAGCTTTTGAGTAATCAAAACTCTGTAAAAATGGCAATTTTGGTCACTGTGAGGGTTTAAAAAGTGGTTATTCAACATGAGGCACGATCCAATTGACATTTTGAATCATTTTTGGTACAGTCCAAAAAATCAATTTTCGGATGAAAAACAATGACTCCGGACATGTAGAACGATCTCAAAATGGTCAATATGGATGAAATTTTAACATTTAATCTTCGGACTGTAAATGACTGTTAGATGTGAATTGTGACTTTGTCAACTAAAATAAGTGTGTTTAAAGTCATTTCTGTGCCTGAAACGGGTCAAAATTGAAGCTTTTGAGTAAGCAAAAGTCTGTAAAAATGGCAATTTTGGTCACTCGGAGGGTTTAAAAAGTGGTTATTCAACATGAGGCATGATCCAATTGACATTTTGAATCATTTTTGGTACAGTCCAAAAAATCAATTTTCGGATGAAAAACGATGACTCCGGACATGTCGAACGATCCCAAAAAGGTCAAAATGGATGAAATTTTAACATTTAATCTTTTGACTGTAAATGACTGTTGGATGTGAATTATGACTTTGTGAACTAAAATAAGTGTGTTTAAAGTCATTTCTGTGCCTGAAACGGGTAAAAATTGAAGCTTTTGAGTAAGCAAAACTCTGTAAAAATGGCAATTTTGGTCACTGTGAGGGTTTAAAAAGTGGTTATTCAACATGAGGCACGATCCAATTGACATTTTGAATCATTTTTGGTACAGTCCAAAAAATCAATTTTCGGATGAAAAACGATGACTCCGGACATGTCGAACTATCCCAAAATGGTCAATATGGATGAAATTTTAACATTTAATCTTTTGACTGTAAATGACTGTTGGATGTGAATTATGACTTTGTCAACTAAAATAAGTGTGTTTAAAGTAATTTCTGTGCCTGAAACGGGTCAAAATTGAAGCTTTTGAGTAAGCAAAACTCTGTAAAAATGGCAATTTTGGTCACTCTGAGGGTTTAAAAAGTGGTTATTCAACATGAGGCACGATCCAATTGACATTTTGAATCATTTTTGGTACAGTCCAAAAAATCAATTTTCGGATGAAAAACGATGACTCCGGACATGTCGAACGATCCCAAAATGGTCAATATGGATGAAATTTTAACATTTAATCTTTTGACTGTAAATGACTGTTGGATGTGAATTATGACTTTGTCAACTAAAATAAGTGTGTTTAAAGTCATTTCTGTGCCTGAAACGGGTCAAAATGGAAGCTTTTGAGTAAGCAAAACTCTGTAAAAATGGCAATTTTGGTCAATCTGAGGGTTTAAAAAGTGGTTATTCAACATGAGGCACGATCCAATTGACATTTTGAATCTTTTTTGGTACAGTCCAAAAAATCAATTTTCGAATGAAAAACGATGACTCCGGACATGTCGAACGATCCCAAAAAGGTCAAAATGGATACAATTTTAACATTTAATCTTTTGACTGTAAATGACTGTTGGATGTGAATTATGACTTTGTCAACTAAAATAAGTGTGTTTAAAGTCATTTCTGTGCCTGAAACGGGTCAAAATTGAAGCTTTTGAGTAAGCAAAACTCTGTAAAAATGGCAATTTTGGTCACTGTGAGGGTTTAAAAAGTGGTTATTCAACATGAGGCACGATCCAATTGACATTTTGAATCATTTTTGGTACAGTCCAAAAAATCAATTTTCGGATGAAAAACGATGACTCCGGACATGTCGAACTATCCCAAAATGGTCAATATGGATGAAATTTTAACATTTAATCTTTTGACTGTAAATGACTGTTGGATGTGAATTATGACTTTGTCAACTAAAATAAGTGTGTTTAAAGTCATTTCTGTGCCTGAAACGGGTCAAAATTGAAGCTTTTGAGTAAGCAAAACTCTGTAAAAATGGCAATTTTGGTCACTCTGAGGGTTTAAAAAGTGGTTATTCAACATGAGGCACGATCCAATTGACATTTTGAATCATTTTTGGTACAGTCCAAAAAATCAATTTTCAAATGAAAAACGATGACTCCGGACATGTCGAACGATCCCAAAAAGGTCAAAATGGATGAAATTTTAACATTTAATCTTTTGACTGTAAATGACTGTTGGATGTGAATTATGACTTTGTCAACTAAAATAAGTGTGTTTAAAGTCATTTCTGTGCCTGAAACGGGTCAAAATTGAAGCTTTTGAGTAAGCAAAACTCTGTAAAAATGGCAATTTTGGTCACTGTGAGGGTTTAAAAAGTGGTTATTCAACATGAGGCACGATCCAATTGACATTTTGAATCATTTTTGGTACAGTCCAAAAAATCAATTTTCGGATGAAAAACGATGACTCCGGACATGTCGAACTATCCCAAAATGGTCAATATGGATGAAATTTTAACATTTAATCTTTTGACTGTAAATGACTGTTGGATGTGAATTATGACTTTGTCAACTAAAATAAGTGTGTTTAAAGTCAATTCTGTGCCTGAAACGGGTCAAAATTGAAGCTTTTGAGTAAGCAAAACTCTGTAAAAATGGCAATTTTGGTCACTCTGAGGGTTTAAAAAGTGGTTATTCAACATGAGGCACGATCCAATTGACATTTTGAATCATTTTTGGTACAGTCCAAAAAATCAATTTTCGGATGAAAAACGATGACTCCGGACATGTCGAACGATCCCAAAATGGTCAATATGGATGAAATTTTAACATTTAATCTTTTGACTGTAAATGACTGTTGGATGTGAATTATGACTTTGTCAACTAAAATAAGTGTGTTTAAAGTCATTTCTGTGCCTGAAACGGGTCAAAATTGAAGCTTTTGAGTAAACAAAACTCTGTAAAAATGGCAATTTTGGTCACTCTGAGGGTTTAAAAAGTGGTTATTCAACATGAGGCACGATCCAATTGACATTTTGAATCATTTTTGGTACAGTCCAAAAAATCAATTTTCGGATGAAAAACGATGACTCCAGACATGTCGAACGATCCCAAAAAGGTCAAAATGGATGAAATTTTAACATTTAATCTTTTGACTGTAAATGACTGTTGGATGTGAATTATGACTTTGTCAACTAAAATAAGTGTGTTTAAAGTCATTTCTGTGCCTGAAACAGGTCAAAATTGAAGCTTTTGAGTAAGCAAAACTCTGTAAAAATGGCAATTTTGGTCACTGTGAGGGTTTAAAAAGTGGTTATTCAACATGAGGCACGATCCAATTGACATTTTGAATCATTTTTGGTACAGTCCAAAAAATCAATTTTCGGATGAAAAACGATGACTCCGGACATGTCGAACTATCCCAAAATGGTCAATATGGATGAAATTTTAACATTTAATCTTTTGACTGTAAATGACTGTTGGATGTGAATTATGACTTTGTCAACTAAAATAAGTGTGTTTAAAGTAATTTCTGTGCCTGAAACGGGTCAAAATTGAAGCTTTTGAGTAAGCAAAACTCTGTAAAAATGGCAATTTTGGTCACTCTGAGGGTTTAAAAAGTGGTTATTCAACATGAGGCACGATCCAATTGACATTTTGAATCATTTTTGGTACAGTTCAAAAAATCAATTTTCGGATGAAAAACGATGACTCCGGACATGTCGAACGATCCCAAAATGGTCAATATGGATGAAATTTTAACATTTAATCTTTTGACTGTAAATGACTGTTGGATGTGAATTATGACTTTGTCAACTAAAATAAGTGTGTTTAAAGTCATTTCTGTGCCTGAAACGGGTCAAAATGGAAGCTTTTGAGTAAGCAAAACTCTGTAAAAATGGCAATTTTGGTCACTCTGAGGGTTTAAAAAGTGGTTATTCAACATGAGGCACGATCCAATTGACATTTTGAATCTTTTTTGGTACAGTCCAAAAAATCAATTTTCGAATGAAAAACGATGACTCCGGACATGTCGAACGATCCCAAAAAGGTCAAAATGGATGAAATTTTAACATTTAATCTTTTGACTGTAAATGACTGTTGGATGTGAATTATGACTTTGTCAACTAAAATAAGTGTGTTTAAAGTCATTTCTGTGCCTGAAACGGGTCAAAATTGAAGCTTTTGAGTAAGCAAAACTCTGTAAAAATGGCAATTTTGGTCACTGTGAGGGTTTAAAAAGTGGTTATTCAACATGAGGCACGATCCAATTGACATTTTGAATAATTTTTGGTACAGTCCAAAAAATCAATTTTCGGATGAAAAACGATGACTCCGGACATGTCGAACGATCCCAAAATGGTCAATATGGATGAAATTTTAACATTTAATCTTTTGACTGTAAATGACTGTTGGATGTGAATTATGACTTTGTCAACTAAAATAAGTGTGTTTAAAGTCATTTCTGTGCCTGAAACGGGTCAAAATGGAAGCTTTTGAGTAAGCAAAACTCTGTAAAAATGGCAATTTTGGTCACTCTGAGGGTTTAAAAAGTGGTTATTCAACATGAGGCACGATCCAATTGACATTTTGAATCATTTTTGGTACAGTCCAAAAAATCAATTTTCGGATGAAAAACTATGACTCCGGACATGTCGAACGATCCCAAAATGGTCAATATGGATGAAATTTTAACATTTAATCTTTTGACTGTAAATGACTGTTGGATGTGAATTATGACTTTGTCAACTAAAATAAGTGTGTTTAAAGTCATTTCTGTGCCTGAAACGGGTCAAAATTGAAGCTTTTGAGTAAGCAAAACTCTGTAAAAATGGCAATTTTGGTCACTCTGAGGGTTTAAAAAGTGGTTATTCAACATGAGGCACGATCCAATTGACATTTTGAATCATTTTTGGTACAGTCCAAAAAATCAATTTTCGAATGAAAAACGATGACTCCGGACATGTTGAACGATCCCAAAAAGGTCAAAATGGATGAAATTTTAACATTTAATCTTTTGACTGTAAATGACTGTTGGATGTGAATTATGACTTTGTCAACTAAAATAAGTGTGTTTAAAGTCATTTCTGTGCCTGAAACGGGTAAAAATTGAAGCTTTTGAGTAAGCAAAACTCTGTAAAAATGGCAATTTTGGTCACTGTGAGGGTTTAAAAAGTGGTTATTCAACATGAGGCACGATCCAATTGACATTTTGAATCATTTTTGGTACAGTCCAAAAAATCAATTTTCGGATGAAAAACGATGACTCCGGACATGTCGAACTATCCCAAAATGGTCAATATGGATGAAATTTTAACATTTAATCTTTTGACTGTAAATGACTGTTGGATGTGAATTATGACTTTGTCAACTAAAATAAGTGTGTTTAAAGTAATTTCTGTGCCTGAAACGGGTCAAAATTGAAGCTTTTGAGTAAGCAAAACTCTGTAAAAATGGCAATTTTGGTCACTCTGAGGGTTTAAAAAGTGGTTATTCAACATGAGGCACGATCCAATTGACATTTTGAATCATTTTTGGTACAGTCCAAAAAATCAATTTTCGGATGAAAAACGATGACTCCGGACATGTCGAACTATCCCAAAATGGTCAATATGGATGAAATTTTAACATTTAATCTTTTGACTGTAAATGACTGTTGGATGTGAATTATGACTTTGTCAACTAAAATAAGTGTGTTTAAAGTCATTTCTGTGCCTGAAACGGGTCAAAATTGAAGCTTTTGAGTAAGCAAAACTCTTTAAAAATGGCAATTTTGGTCACTCTGAGGGTTTAAAAAGTGGTTATTCAACATGAGGCACGATCCAATTGACATTTTGAATCATTTTTGGTACAGTCCAAAAAATCAATTTTCAAATGAAAAACGATGACTCCGGACATGTCGAACGATCCCAAAAAGGTCAAAATGGATGAAATTTTAACATTTAATCTTTTGACTGTAAATGACTGTTGGATGTGAATTATGACTTTGTCAACTAAAATAAGTGTGTTTAAAGTCATTTCTGTGCCTGAAACGGGTCAAAATTGAAGCTTTTGAGTAAGCAAAACTCTGTAAAAATGGCAATTTTGGTCACTCTGAGGGTTTAAAAAGTGGTTATTCAACATGAGGCACGATCCAATTGACATTTTGAATCATTTTTGGTACAGTCCAAAAAATCAATTTTCGGATGAAAAACGATGACTCCGGACATGTCGAACGATCCCAAAATGGTCAATATGGATGAAATTTTAACATTTAATCTTTTGACTGTAAATGACTGTTGGATGTGAATTATGACTTTGTCAACTAAAATAAGTGTGTTTAAAGTCATTTCTGTGCCTGAAACGGGTCAAAATGGAAGCTTTTGAGTAAGCAAAACTCTGTAAAAATGGCAATTTTGGTCACTCTGAGGGTTTAAAAAGTGGTTATTCAACATGAGGCACGATCCAATTGACATTTTGAATCATTTTTGGTACAGTCCAAAAAATCAATTTTCGGATGAAAAACTATGACTCCGGACATGTCGAACGATCCCAAAATGGTCAATATGGATGAAATTTTAACATTTAATCTTTTGACTGTAAATGACTGTTGGATGTGAATTATGACTTTGTCAACTAAAATAAGTGTGTTTAAAGTCATTTCTGTGCCTGAAACGGGTCAAAATTGAAGCTTTTGAGTAAGCAAAACTCTGTAAAAATGGCAATTTTGGTCACTCTGAGGGTTTAAAAAGTGGTTATTCAACATGAGGCACGATCCAATTGACATTTTGAATCATTTTTGGTACAGTCCAAAAAATCAATTTTCGAATGAAAAACGATGACTCCGGACATGTTGAACGATCCCAAAAAGGTCAAAATGGATGAAATTTTAACATTTAATCTTTTGACTGTAAATGACTGTTGGATGTGAATTATGACTTTGTCAACTAAAATAAGTGTGTTTAAAGTCATTTCTGTGCCTGAAACGGGTAAAAATTGAAGCTTTTGAGTAAGCAAAACTCTGTAAAAATGGCAATTTTGGTCACTGTGAGGGTTTAAAAAGTGGTTATTCAACATGAGGCACGATCCAATTGACATTTTGAATCATTTTTGGTACAGTCCAAAAAATCAATTTTCGGATGAAAAACGATGACTCCGGACATGTCGAACTATCCCAAAATGGTCAATATGGATGAAATTTTAACATTTAATCTTTTGACTGTAAATGACTGTTGGATGTGAATTATGACTTTGTCAACTAAAATAAGTGTGTTTAAAGTAATTTCTGTGCCTGAAACGGGTCAAAATTGAAGCTTTTGAGTAAGCAAAACTCTGTAAAAATGGCAATTTTGGTCACTCTGAGGGTTTAAAAAGTGGTTATTCAACATGAGGCACGATCCAATTGACATTTTGAATCATTTTTGGTACAGTCCAAAAAATCAATTTTCGGATGAAAAACGATGACTCCGGACATGTCGAACGATCCCAAAATGGTCAATATGGATGAAATTTTAACATTTAATCTTTTGACTGTAAATGACTGTTGGATGTGAATTATGACTTTGTCAACTAAAATAAGTGTGTTTAAGGTCATTTCTGTGCCTGAAACGGGTCAAAATTGAAGCTTTTGAGTAAGCAAAACTCTGTAAAAATGGCAATTTTGGTCACTCTGAGGGTTTAAAAAGTGGTTATTCAACATGAGGCACGATCCAATTGACATTTTGAATCATTTTTGGTACAGTCCAAAAAATCAATTTTCGAATGAAAAACGATGACTCCGGACATGTCGAACGATCCCAAAAAGGTCAAAATGGATGAAATTTTAACATTTAATCTTTTGACTGTAAATGACTGTTGGATGTGAATTATGACTTTGTCAACTAAAATAAGTGTGTTTAAAGTCATTTCTGTGCCTGAAACGGGTCAAAATTGAAGCTTTTGAGTAAGCAAAACTCTGTAAAAATGGCAATTTTGGTCACTGTGAGGGTTTAAAAAGTGGTTATTCAACATGAGGCACGATCCAATTGACATTTTGAATAATTTTTGGTACAGTCCAAAAAATCAATTTTCGGATAAAAAACGATGACTCCGGACATGTCGAACTATCCCAAAATGGTCAATATGGATGAAATTTTAACATTTAATCTTTTGACTGTAAATGACTGTTGGATGTGAATTATGACTTTGTCAACTAAAATAAGTGTGTTTAAAGTCATTTCTGTGCCTGAAACGGGTCAAAATTGAAGCTTTTGAGTAAGCAAAACTCTTTAAAAATGGCAATTTTGGTCACTCTGAGGGTTTAAAAAGTGGTTATTCAACATGAGGCACGATCCAATTGACATTTTGAATCATTTTTGGTACAGTCCAAAAAATCAATTTTCAAATGAAAAACGATGACTCCGGACATGTCGAACGATCCCAAAAAGGTCAAAATGGATGAAATTTTAACATTTAATCTTTTGACTGTAAATGACTGTTGGATGTGAATTATGACTTTGTCAACTAAAATAAGTGTGTTTAAAGTCATTTCTGTGCCTGAAACGGGTCAAAATTGAAGCTTTTGAGTAAGCAAAACTCTGTAAAAATGGCAATTTTGGTCACTCTGAGGGTTTAAAAAGTGGTTATTCAACATGAGGCACGATCCAATTGACATTTTGAATCATTTTTGGTACAGTCCAAAAAATCAATTTTCGGATGAAAAACGATGACTCCGGACATGTCGAACGATCCCAAAATGGTCAATATGGATGAAATTTTAACATTTAATCTTTTGACTGTAAATGACTGTTGGATGTGAATTATGACTTTGTCAACTAAAATAAGTGTGTTTAAAGTCATTTCTGTGCCTGAAACGGGTCAAAATGGAAGCTTTTGAGTAAGCAAAACTCTGTAAAAATGGCAATTTTGGTCACTCTGAGGGTTTAAAAAGTGGTTATTCAACATGAGGCACGATCCAATTGACATTTTGAATCATTTTTGGTACAGTCCAAAAAATCAATTTTCGGATGAAAAACTATGACTCCGGACATGTCGAACGATCCCAAAATGGTCAATATGGATGAAATTTTAACATTTAATCTTTTGACTGTAAATGACTGTTGGATGTGAATTATGACTTTGTCAACTAAAATAAGTGTGTTTAAAGTCATTTCTGTGCCTGAAACGGGTCAAAATTGAAGCTTTTGAGTAAGCAAAACTCTGTAAAAATGGCAATTTTGGTCACTCTGAGGGTTTAAAAAGTGGTTATTCAACATGAGGCACGATCCAATTGACATTTTGAATCATTTTTGGTACAGTCCAAAAAATCAATTTTCGAATGAAAAACGATGACTCCGGACATGTTGAACGATCCCAAAAAGGTCAAAATGGATGAAATTTTAACATTTAATCTTTTGACTGTAAATGACTGTTGGATGTGAATTATGACTTTGTCAACTAAAATAAGTGTGTTTAAAGTCATTTCTGTGCCTGAAACGGGTAAAAATTGAAGCTTTTGAGTAAGCAAAACTCTGTAAAAATGGCAATTTTGGTCACTGTGAGGGTTTAAAAAGTGGTTATTCAACATGAGGCACGATCCAATTGACATTTTGAATCATTTTTGGTACAGTCCAAAAAATCAATTTTCGGATGAAAAACGATGACTCCGGACATGTCGAACTATCCCAAAATGGTCAATATGGATGAAATTTTAACATTTAATCTTTTGACTGTAAATGACTGTTGGATGTGAATTATGACTTTGTCAACTAAAATAAGTGTGTTTAAAGTAATTTCTGTGCCTGAAACGGGTCAAAATTGAAGCTTTTGAGTAAGCAAAACTCTGTAAAAATGGCAATTTTGGTCACTCTGAGGGTTTAAAAAGTGGTTATTCAACATGAGGCACGATCCAATTGACATTTTGAATCATTTTTGGTACAGTCCAAAAAATCAATTTTCGGATGAAAAACGATGACTCCGGACATGTCGAACGATCCCAAAATGGTCAATATGGATGAAATTTTAACATTTAATCTTTTGACTGTAAATGACTGTTGGATGTGAATTATGACTTTGTCAACTAAAATAAGTGTGTTTAAGGTCATTTCTGTGCCTGAAACGGGTCAAAATTGAAGCTTTTGAGTAAGCAAAACTCTGTAAAAATGGCAATTTTGGTCACTCTGAGGGTTTAAAAAGTGGTTATTCAACATGAGGCACGATCCAATTGACATTTTGAATCATTTTTGGTACAGTCCAAAAAATCAATTTTCAAATGAAAAACGATGACTCCGGACATGTCGAACGATCCCAAAAAGGTCAAAATGGATGAAATTTTAACATTTAATCTTTTTACTGTAAATGACTGTTGGATGTGAATTATGACTTTGTCAACTAAAATAAGTGTGTTTAAAGTCATTTCTGTGCCTGAAACAGGTCAAAATTGAAGCTTTTGAGTAAGCAAAACTTTGTAAAAATGGCAATTTTGGTCACTGTGAGGGTTTAAAAAGTGGTTATTCAACATGAGGCACGATCCAATTGACATTTTGAATCATTTTTGGTACAGTCCAAAAAATCAATTTTTGGATGAAAAACGATGACTCCGGACATGTCGAACTATCCCAAAATGGTCAATATGGATGAAATTTTAACATTTAATCTTTTGACTGTAAATGACTGTTGGATGTGAATTATGACTTTGTCAACTAAAATAAGTGTGTTTAAAGTCAATTCTGTGCCTGAAACGGGTCAAAATTGAAGCTTTTGAGTAAGCAAAACTCTGTAAAAATGGCAATTTTGGTCACTCTGAGGGTTTAAAAAGTAGTTATTCAACATGAGGCACGATCCAATTGACATTTTGAATCATTTTTGGTACAGTCCAAAAAATCAATTTTCGGATGAAAAACGATGACTCCGGACATGTCGAACGATCCCAAAATGGTCAATATGGATGAAATTTTAACATTTAATCTTTTGACTGTAAATGACTGTTGGGTGTGAATTATGACTTTGTCAACTAAAATAAGTGTGTTTAAAGTAATTTCTGTGCCTGAAACGGGTCAAAATTGAAGCTTTTGAGTAAGCAAAACTCTGTAAAAATGGCAATTTTGGTCACTCTGAGGGTTTAAAAAGTGGTTATTCAACATGAGGCACGATCCAATTGACATTTTGAATCATTTTTGGTACAGTCCAAAAAATCAATTTTCGGATGAAAAACGATGACTCCGGACATGTCGAACGATCCCAAAATGGTCAATATGGATGAAATTTTAACATTTAATCTTTTGACTGTAAATGACTGTTGGATGTGAATTATGACTTTGTCAACTAAAATAAGTGTGTTTAAAGTCATTTCTGTGCCTGAAACGGGTCAAAATGGAAGCTTTTGAGTAAGCAAAACTCTGTAAAAATGGCAATTTTGGTCACTGTGAGGGTTTAAAAAGTGGTTATTCAACATGAGGCACGATCCAATTGACATTTTGAATCATTTTTGGTACAGTCCAAAAAATCTATTTTCGGATCAAAAACTATGACTCCGGACATGTCGAACGATCCCAAAATGGTCAATATGGATGAAATTTTAACATTTAATCTTTTGACTGTAAATGACTGTTGGATGTGAATTATGACTTTGTCAACTAAAATAAGTGTGTTTAAAGTCATTTCTGTGCCTGAAACGGGTCAAAATTGAAGCTTTTGAGTAAGCAAAACTCTGTAAAAATTGCAATTTTGGTCACTCTGAGGGTTTAAAAAGTGGTTATTCAACATGAGGCTCGATCCAATTGACATTTTGAATCATTTTTGGTACAGTCCAAAAAATCAATTTTCGAATGAAAAACGATGACTCCGGACATGTTGAACGATCCCAAAAAGGTCAAAATGGATGAAATTTTAACATTTAATCTTTTGACTGTAAATGACTGTTGGATGTGAATTATGACTTTGTGAACTAAAATAAGTGTGTTTAAAGTCATTTCTGTGCCTGAAACGGGTAAAAATTGAAGCTTTTGAGTAAGCAAAACTCTGTAAAAATGGCAATTTTGGTCACTGTGAGGGTTTAAAAAGTGGTTATTCAACATGAGGCACGATCCAATTGACATTTTGAATCATTTTTGGTACAGTCCAAAAAATCAATTTTCGGATGAAAAACGATGACTCCGGACATGTCGAACTATCCCAAAATGGTCAATATGGATGAAATTTTAACATTTAATCTTTTGACTGTAAATGACTGTTGGATGTGAATTATGACTTTGTCAACTAAAATAAGTGTGTTTAAAGTAATTTCTGTGCCTGAAACGGGTCAAAATTGAAGCTTTTGAGTAAGCAAAACTCTGTAAAAATGGCAATTTTGGTCACTCTGAGGGTTTAAAAAGTGGTTATTCAACATGAGGCACGATCCAATTGACATTTTGAATCATTTTTGGTACAGTCCAAAAAATCAATTTTCGGATGAAAAACGATGACTCCGGACATGTCGAACGATCCCAAAATGGTCAATATGGATGAAATTTTAACATTTAATCTTTTGACTGTAAATGACTGTTGGATGTGAATTATGACTTTGTCAACTAAAATAAGTGTGTTTAAAGTCATTTCTGTGCCTGAAACGGGTCAAAATGGAAGCTTTTGAGTAAGCAAAACTCTGTAAAAATGGCAATTTTGGTCAATCTGAGGGTTTAAAAAGTGGTTATTCAACATGAGGCACGATCCAATTGACATTTTGAATCTTTTTTGGTACAGTCCAAAAAATCAATTTTCGAATGAAAAACGATGACTCCGGACATGTCGAACGATCCCAAAAAGGTCAAAATGGATGAAATTTTAACATTTAATCTTTTGACTGTAAATGACTGTTGGATGTGAATTATGACTTTGTCAACTAAAATAAGTGTGTTTAAAGTCATTTCTGTGCCTGAAACGGGTCAAAATTGAAGCTTTTGAGTAAGCAAAACTCTGTAAAAATGGCAATTTTGGTCACTGTGAGGGTTTAAAAAGTGGTTATTCAACATGAGGCACGATCCAATTGACATTTTGAATAATTTTTGGTACAGTCCAAAAAATCAATTTTCGGATGAAAAACGATGACTCCGGACATGTCGAACTATCCCAAAATGGTCAATATGGATGAAATTTTAACATTTAATCTTTTGACTGTAAATGACTGTTGGATGTGAATTATGACTTTGTCAACTAAAATAAGTGTGTTTAAAGTCATTTCTGTGCATGAAACGGGTCAAAATTGAAGCTTTTGAGTAAGCAAAACTCTTTAAAAATGGCAATTTTGGTCACTCTGAGGGTTTAAAAAGTGGTTATTCAACATGAGGCACGATCCAATTGACATTTTGAATCATTTTTGGTACAGTCCAAAAAATCAATTTTCAAATGAAAAACGATGACTCCGGACATGTCGAACGATCCCAAAAAGGTCAAAATGGATGAAATTTTAACATTTAATCTTTTGACTGTAAATGACTGTTGGATGTGAATTATGACTTTGTCAACTAAAATAAGTGTGTTTAAAGTCATTTCTGTGCCTGAAACGGGTCAAAATTGAAGCTTTTGAGTAAGCAAAACTCTGTAAAAATGGCAATTTTGGTCACTGTGAGGGTTTAAAAAGTGGTTATTCAACATGAGGCACGACCCAATTGACATTTTGAATCATTTTTGGTACAGTCCAAAAAATCAATTTTCGGATGAAAAACGATGACTCCGGACATGTCGAACTATCCCAAAATGGTCAATATGGATGAAATTTTAACATTTAATCTTTTGACTGTAAATGACTGTTGGATGTGAATTATGACTTTGTCAACTAAAATAAGTGTGTTTAAAGTCAATTCTGTGCCTGAAACGGGTCAAAATTGAAGCTTTTGAGTAAGCAAAACTCTGTAAAAATGGCAATTTTGGTCACTCTGAGGGTTTAAAAAGTGGTTATTCAACATGAGGCACGATCCAATTGACATTTTGAATCATTTTTGGTACAGTCCAAAAAATCAATTTTCGGATGAAAAACGATGACTCCGGACATGTCGAACGATCCCAAAATGGTCAATATGGATGAAATTTTAACATTTAATCTTTTGACTGTAAATGACTGTTGGATGTGAATTATGACTTTGTCAACTAAAATAAGTGTGTTTAAAGTCATTTCTGTGCCTGAAACGGGTCAAAATTGAAGCTTTTGAGTAAACAAAACTCTGTAAAAATGGCAATTTTGGTCACTCTGAGGGTTTAAAAAGTGGTTATTCAACATGAGGCACGATCCAATTGACATTTTGAATCATTTTTGGTACAGTCCAAAAAATCAATTTCCGGATGAAAAACGATGACTCCAGACATGTCGAACGATCCCAAAATGGTCAATATGGATGAAATTTTAACATTTAATCTTTTGACTGTAAATGACTGTTGGATGTGAATTATGACTTTGTCAACTAAAATAAGTGTGTTTAAAGTCATTTCTGTGCCTGAAACGGGTCAAAATTGAAGCTTTTGAGTAAGCAAAAGTCTGTAAAAATGGCAATTTTGGTCACTCTGAGGGTTTAAAAAGTGGTTATTCAACATGAGGCACGATCCAATTGACATTTTGAATCATTTTTGGTACAGTCCAAAAAATAAATTTTCAAATGAAAAACGATTACTCCGGACATGTCGAACGATCCCAAAAAGGTCAAAATGGATGAAATTTTAACATTTAATCTTCTGACTGTAAATGACTGTTGGATGTGAATTATGAGGTTGTCAACTAAAATAAGTGTGTTTAAAGTCATTTCTGTGCCTGAAACGGGTCAAAATTGAAGCTTTTGAGTAAGCAAAACTCTGTAAAAATGACAATTTTGGTCACTCTGAGGGTTTAAAAAGTGGTTATTCAACATGAGGTACGATCCAATTGACATTTTGAATCATTTTTGGTACAGTCCAAAAAATCAATTTTCGGATGAAAAACGATGACTCCGGACCTGTCGAACGTTCCTAAAATGGTCTATAATGATGAAATTTAAACATTTAATCTTTTGACTCTAAATGACTGTTGGATGTGAATTATGACTTTGTCAACTAAAATAAGTGTGTTTAAAGTCGTTTCTGTGCCTCAAAGGGGTCAAAATTGAAGCTTTTGAGTAATCAAAACTCTGTAAAAATGGCAATTTTGGTCACTGTGAGGGTTTAAAAAGTGGTTATTCAACATGAGGCACGATCCAATTGACATTTTGAATCATTTTTGGTACAGTCCAAAAAATCAATTTTCGGATGAAAAACAATGACTCCGGACATGTAGAACGATCTCAAAATGGTCAATATGGATGAAATTTTAACATTTAATCTTCTGACTGTAAATGACTGTTAGATGTGAATTGTGACTTTGTCAACTAAAATAAGTGTGTTTAAAGTCATTTCTGTGCCTGAAACGGGTCAAAATTGAAGCTTTTGAGTAAGCAAAAGTCTGTAAAAATGGCAATTTTGGTCACTCGGAGGGTTTAAAAAGTGGTTATTCAACATGAGGCATGATCCAATTGACATTTTGAATCATTTTTGGTACAGTCCAAAAAATCAATTTTCGGATGAAAAACGATGACTCCGGACATGTCGAACGATCCCAAAAAGGTCAAAATGGATGAAATTTTAACATTTAATCTTTTGACTGTAAATGACTGTTGGATGTGAATTATGACTTTGTGAACTAAAATAAGTGTGTTTAAAGTCATTTCTGTGCCTGAAACGGGTAAAAATTGAAGCTTTTGAGTAAGCAAAACTCTGTAAAAATGGCAATTTTGGTCACTGTGAGGGTTTAAAAAGTGGTTATTCAACATGAGGCACGATCCAATTGACATTTTGAATCATTTTTGGTACAGTCCAAAAAATCAATTTTCGGATGAAAAACGATGACTCCGGACATGTCGAACTATCCCAAAATGGTCAATATGGATGAAATTTTAACATTTAATCTTTTGACTGTAAATGACTGTTGGATGTGAATTATGACTTTGTCAACTAAAATAAGTGTGTTTAAAGTAATTTCTGTGCCTGAAACGGGTCAAAATTGAAGCTTTTGAGTAAGCAAAACTCTGTAAAAATGGCAATTTTGGTCACTCTGAGGGTTTAAAAAGTGGTTATTCAACATGAGGCACGATCCAATTGACATTTTGAATCATTTTTGGTACAGTCCAAAAAATCAATTTTCGGATGAAAAACGATGACTCCGGACATGTCGAACGATCCCAAAATGGTCAATATGGATGAAATTTTAACATTTAATCTTTTGACTGTAAATGACTGTTGGATGTGAATTATGACTTTGTCAACTAAAATAAGTGTGTTTAAAGTCATTTCTGTGCCTGAAACGGGTCAAAATGGAAGCTTTTGAGTAAGCAAAACTCTGTAAAAATGGCAATTTTGGTCAATCTGAGGGTTTAAAAAGTGGTTATTCAACATGAGGCACGATCCAATTGACATTTTGAATCTTTTTTGGTACAGTCCAAAAAATCAATTTTCGAATGAAAAACGATGACTCCGGACATGTCGAACGATCCCAAAAAGGTCAAAATGGATGAAATTTTAACATTTAATCTTTTGACTGTAAATGACTGTTGGATGTGAATTATGACTTTGTCAACTAAAATAAGTGTGTTTAAAGTCATTTCTGTGCCTGAAACGGGTCAAAATTGAAGCTTTTGAGTAAGCAAAACTCTGTAAAAATGGCAATTTTGGTCACTGTGAGGGTTTAAAAAGTGGTTATTCAACATGAGGCACGATCCAATTGACATTTTGAATCATTTTTGGTACAGTCCAAAAAATCAATTTTCGGATGAAAAACGATGACTCCGGACATGTCGAACTATCCCAAAATGGTCAATATGGATGAAATTTTAACATTTAATCTTTTGACTGTAAATGACTGTTGGATGTGAATTATGACTTTGTCAACTAAAATAAGTGTGTTTAAAGTCATTTCTGTGCCTGAAACGGGTCAAAATTGAAGCTTTTGAGTAAGCAAAACTCTGTAAAAATGGCAATTTTGGTCACTCTGAGGGTTTAAAAAGTGGTTATTCAACATGAGGCACGATCCAATTGACATTTTGAATCATTTTTGGTACAGTCCAAAAAATCAATTTTCAAATGAAAAACGATGACTCCGGACATGTCGAACGATCCCAAAAAGGTCAAGATGGATGAAATTTTAACATTTAATCTTTTGACTGTAAATGACTGTTGGATGTGAATTATGACTTTGTCAACTAAAATAAGTGTGTTTAAAGTCATTTCTGTGCCTGAAACGGGTCAAAATTGAAGCTTTTGAGTAAGCAAAACTCTGTAAAAATGGCAATTTTGGTCACTGTGAGGGTTTAAAAAGTGGTTATTCAACATGAGGCACGATCCAATTGACATTTTGAATCATTTTTGGTACAGTCCAAAAAATCAATTTTCGGATGAAAAACGATGACTCCGGACATGTCGAACTATCCCAAAATGGTCAATATGGATGAAATTTTAACATTTAATCTTTTGACTGTAAATGACTGTTGGATGTGAATTATGACTTTGTCAACTAAAATAAGTGTGTTTAAAGTCAATTCTGTGCCTGAAACGGGTCAAAATTGAAGCTTTTGAGTAAGCAAAACTCTGTAAAAATGGCAATTTTGGTCACTCTGAGGGTTTAAAAAGTGGTTATTCAACATGAGGCACGATCCAATTGACATTTTGAATCATTTTTGGTACAGTCCAAAAAATCAATTTTCGGATGAAAAACGATGACTCCGGACATGTCAAACGATCCCAAAATGGTCAATATGGATGAAATTTTAACATTTAATCTTTTGACTGTAAATGACTGTTGGATGTGAATTATGACTTTGTCAACTAAAATAAGTGTGTTTAAAGTCATTTCTGTGCCTGAAACGGGTCAAAATTGAAGCTTTTGAGTAAACAAAACTCTGTAAAAATGGCAATTTTGGTCACTCTGAGGGTTTAAAAAGTGGTTATTCAACATGAGGCACGATCCAATTGACATTTTGAATCATTTTTGGTACAGTCCAAAAAATCAATTTTCGGATGAAAAACGATGACTCCAGACATGTCGAACGATCCCAAAAAGGTCAAAATGGATGAAATTTTAACATTTAATCTTTTGACTGTAAATGACTGTTGGATGTGAATTATGACTTTGTCAACTAAAATAAGTGTGTTTAAAGTCATTTCTGTGCCTGAAACAGGTCAAAATTGAAGCTTTTGAGTAAGCAAAACTCTGTAAAAATGGCAATTTTGGTCACTGTGAGGGTTTAAAAAGTGGTTATTCAACATGAGGCACGATCCAATTGACATTTTGAATCATTTTTGGTACAGTCCAAAAAATCAATTTTCGGATGAAAAACGATGACTCCGGACATGTCGAACTATCCCAAAATGGTCAATATGGATGAAATTTTAACATTTAATCTTTTGACTGTAAATGACTGTTGGATGTGAATTATGACTTTGTCAACTAAAATAAGTGTGTTTAAAGTAATTTCTGTGCCTGAAACGGGTCAAAATTGAAGCTTTTGAGTAAGCAAAACTCTGTAAAAATGGCAATTTTGGTCACTCTGAGGGTTTAAAAAGTGGTTATTCAACATGAGGCACGATCCAATTGACATTTTGAATCATTTTTGGTACAGTTCAAAAAATCAATTTTCGGATGAAAAACGATGACTCCGGACATGTCGAACGATCCCAAAATGGTCAATATGGATGAAATTTTAACATTTAATCTTTTGACTGTAAATGACTGTTGGATGTGAATTATGACTTTGTCAACTAAAATAAGTGTGTTTAAAGTCATTTCTGTGCCTGAAACGGGTCAAAATGGAAGCTTTTGAGTAAGCAAAACTCTGTAAAAATGGCAATTTTGGTCACTCTGAGGGTTTAAAAAGTGGTTATTCAACATGAGGCACGATCCAATTGACATTTTGAATCTTTTTTGGTACAGTCCAAAAAATCAATTTTTGAATGAAAAACGATGACTCCGGACATGTTGAACGATCCCAAAAAGGTCAAAATGGATGAAGTTTTAACATTTAATCTTTTGACTGTAAATGACTGTTGGATGTGAATTATGACTTTATCAACTAAAATAAGTGTGTTTAAAGTCATTTCTGTGCCTGAAACGGGTCAAAATTGAAGCTTTTGAGTAAGCAAAACTCTGTAAAAATGGCAATTTTGGTCACTGTGAGGGTTTAAAAAGTGGTTATTCAACATGAGGCACGATCCAATTGACATTTTGAATAATTTTTGGTACAGCCAAAAAAATCAATTTTCGGATGAAAAACGATGACTCCGGACATGTCGAACTATCCCAAAATGGTCAATATGGATGAAATTTTAACATTTAATCTTTTGACTGTAAATGACTGTTGGATGTGAATTATGACTTTGTCAACTAAAATAAGTGTGTTTAAAGTAATTTCTGTGCCTGAAACGGGTCAAAATTGAAGCTTTTGAGTAAGCAAAACTCTGTAAAAATGGCAATTTTGGTCACTCTGAGGGTTTAAAAAGTGGTTATTCAACATGAGGCACGATCCAATTGACATTTTGAATCATTTTTGGTACAGTCCAAAAAATCAATTTTCGGATGAAAAACGATGACTCCGGACATGTCGAACGATCCCAAAATGGTCAATATGGATGAAATTTTAACATTTAATCTTTTGACTGTAAATGACTGTTGGATGTGAATTATGACTTTGTCAACTAAAATAAGTGTGTTTAAAGTCATTTCTGTGCCTGAAACGGGTCAAAATGGAAGCTTTTGAGTAAGCAAAACTCTGTAAAAATGGCAATTTTGGTCACTCTGAGGGTTTAAAAAGTGGTTATTCAACATGAGGCACGATCCAATTGACATTTTGAATCATTTTTGGTACAGTCCAAAAAATCAATTTTCGGATGAAAAACTATGACTCCGGACATGTCGAACGATCCCAAAATGGTCAATATGGATGAAATTTTAACATTTAATCTTTTGACTGTAAATGACTGTTGGATGTGAATTATGACTTTGTCAACTAAAATAAGTGTGTTTAAAGTCATTTCTGTGCCTGAAACGGGTCAAAATTGAAGCTTTTGAGTAAGCAAAACTCTGTAAAAATGGCAATTTTGGTCACTCTGAGGGTTTAAAAAGTGGTTATTCAACATGAGGCACGATCCAATTAACATTTTGAATCATTTTTGGTACAGTCCAAAAAATCAATTTTCGAATGAAAAACGATGACTCCGGACATGTTGAACGATCCCAAAAAGGTCAAAATGGATGAAATTTTAACATTTAATCTTTTGACTGTAAATGACTGTTGGATGTGAATTATGACTTTGTCAACTAAAATAAGTGTGTTTAAAGTCATTTCTGTGCCTGAAACGGGTAAAAATTGAAGCTTTTGAGTAAGCAAAACTCTGTAAAAATGGCAATTTTGGTCACTGTGAGGGTTTAAAAAGTGGTTATTCAACATGAGGCACGATCCAATTGACATTTTGAATCATTTTTGGTACAGTCCAAAAAATCAATTTTCGGATGAAAAACGATGACTCCGGACATGTCGAACTATCCCAAAATGGTCAATATGGATGAAATTTTAACATTTAATCTTTTGACTGTAAATGACTGTTGGATGTGAATTATGACTTTGTCAACTAAAATAAGTGTGTTTAAAGTAATTTCTGTGCCTGAAACGGGTCAAAATTGAAGCTTTTGAGTAAGCAAAACTCTGTAAAAATGGCAATTTTGGTCACTCTGAGGGTTTAAAAAGTGGTTATTCAACATGAGGCACGATCCAATTGACATTTTGAATCATTTTTGGTACAGTCCAAAAAATCAATTTTCGGATGAAAAACGATGACTCCGGACATGTCGAACGATCCCAAAATGGTCAATATGGATGAAATTTTAACATTTAATCTTTTGACTGTAAATGACTGTTGGATGTGAATTATGACTTTGTCAACTAAAATAAGTGTGTTTAAAGTCATTTCTGTGCCTGAAACAGGTCAAAATTGAAGCTTTTGAGTAAGCAAAACTCTGTAAAAATGGCAATTTTGGTCACTGTGAGGGTTTAAAAAGTGGTTATTCAACATGAGGCACGATCCAATTGACATTTTGAATCATTTTTGGTACAGTCCAAAAAATCAATTTTCGGATGAAAAACGATGACTCCGGACATGTCGAACTATCCCAAAATGGTCAATATGGATGAAATTTTAACATTTAATCTTTTGACTGTAAATGACTGTTGGATGTGAATTATGACTTTGTCAACTAAAATAAGTGTGTTTAAAGTCATTTCTGTGCCTGAAACGGGTCAAAATTGAAGCTTTTGAGTAAGCAAAACTCTGTAAAAATGGCAATTTTGGTCACTCTGAGGGTTTAAAAAGTGGTTATTCAACATGAGGCACGATCCAATTGACATTTTGAATCATTTTTGGTACAGTCCAAAAAATCAATTTTCGGATGAAAAACGATGACTCCGGACATGTCGAACGATCCCAAAATGGTCAATATGGATGAAATTTTAACATTTAATCTTTTGACTGTAAATGACTGTTGGATGTGAATTATGACTTTGTCAACTAAAATAAGTGTGTTTAAGGTCATTTCTGTGCCTGAAACGGGTCAAAATTGAAGCTTTTGAGTAAGCAAAACTCTGTAAAAATGGCAATTTTGGTCACTCTGAGGGTTTAAAAAGTGGTTATTCAACATGAGGCACGATCCAATTGACATTTTGAATCATTTTTGGTACATTCCAAAAAATCAATTTTCAAATGAAAAACGATGACTCCGGACATGTCGAACGATCCCAAAAAGGTCAAAATGGATGAAATTTTAGCATTTAATCTTTTTACTGTAAATGACTGTTGGATGTGAATTATGACTTTGTCAACTAAAATAAGTGTGTTTAAAGTCATTTCTGTGCCTGAAACGGGTCAAAATTGAAGCTTTTGAGTAAGCAAAACTTTGTAAAAATGGCAATTTTGGTCACTGTGAGGGTTTAAAAAGTGGTTATTCAACATGAGGCACGATCCAATTGACATTTTGAATCATTTTTGGTACAGTCCAAAAAATCAATTTTTGGATGAAAAACGATGACTCCGGACATGTCGAACTATCCCAAAATGGTCAATATGGATGAAATTTTAACATTTAATCTTTTGACTGTAAATGACTGTTGGATGTGAATTATGACTTTGTCAACTAAAATAAGTGTGTTTAAAGTCAATTCTGTGCCTGAAACGGGTCAAAATTGAAGCTTTTGAGTAAGCAAAACTCTGTAAAAATGGCAATTTTGGTCACTCTGAGGGTTTAAAAAGTAGTTATTCAACATGAGGCACGATCCAATTGACATTTTGAATCATTTTTGGTACAGTCCAAAAAATCAATTTTCGGATGAAAAACGATGACTCCGGACATGTCGAACGATCCCAAAATGGTCAATATGGATGAAATTTTAACATTTAATCTTTTGACTGTAAATGACTGTTGGATGTGAATTATGACTTTGTCAACTAAAATAAGTGTGTTTAAAGTCATTTCTGTGCCTGAAACGGGTCAAAATTGAAGCTTTTGAGTAAACAAAACTTTGTAAAAATGGCAATTTTGGTCACTCTGAGGGTTTAAAAAGTGGTTATTCAACATGAGGCACGATCCAATTGACATTTTGAATCATTTTTGGTACAGTCCAAAAAATCAATTTTCGGATGAAAAACTATGACTCCGGACATGTCGAACGATCCCAAAATGGTCAATATGGATGAAATTTTAACATTTAATCTTTTGACTGTAAATGACTGTTGGATGTGAATTATGACTTTGTCAACTAAAATAAGTGTGTTTAAAGTCATTTCTGTGCCTGAAACGGGTCAAAATTGAAGCTTTTGAGTAAGCAAAACTCTGTAAAAATGGCAATTTTGGTCACTCTGAGGGTTTAAAAAGTGGTTATTCAACATGAGGCACGATCCAATTGACATTTTGAATCATTTTTGGTACAGTCCAAAAAATCAATTTTCGAATGAAAAACGATGACTCCGGACATGTTGAACGATCCCAAAAAGGTCAAAATGGATGAAATTTTAACATTTAATCTTTTGACTGTAAATGACTGTTGGATGTGAATTATGACTTTGTCAACTAAAATAAGTGTGTTTAAAGTCATTTCTGTGCCTGAAACGGGTCAAAATTGAAGCTTTTGAGTAAGCAAAACTCTGTAAAAATGGCAATTTTGGTCACTGTGAGGGTTTAAAAAGTGGTTATTCAACATGAGGCACGATCCAATTGACTTTTTGAATCATTTTTGGTACAGTCCAAAAAATCAATTTTCGGATGAAAAACGATGACTCCGGACATGTCGAACTATCCCAAAATGGTCAATATGGATGAAATTTTAACATTTAATCTTTTGACTGTAAATGACTGTTGGATGTGAATTATGACTTTGTCAACTAAAATAAGTGTGTTTAAAGTAATTTCTGTGCCTGAAACGGGTCAAAATTGAAGCTTTTGAGTAAGCAAAACTCTGTAAAAATGGCAATTTTGGTCACTCTGAGGGTTTAAAAAGTGGTTATTCAACATGAGGCACGATCCAATTGACATTTTGAATCATTTTTGGTACAGTCCAAAAAATCAATTTTCGGATGAAAAACGATGACTCCGGACATGTCGAACGATCCCAAAATGGTCAATATGGATGAAATTTTAACATTTAATCTTTTGACTGTAAATGACTATTGGATGTGAATTATGACTTTGTCAACTAAAATAAGTGTGTTTAAAGTCATTTCTGTGCCTGAAACGGGTCAAAATTGAAGCTTTTGAGTAAGCAAAACTCTGTAAAAATGGCAATTTTGGTCACTCTGAGGGTTTAAAAAGTGGTTATTCAACATGAGGCACGATCCAATTGACATTTTGAATCATTTTTGGTACAGTCCAAAAAATCAATTTTCGAATGAAAAACGATGACTCCGGACATGTTGAACGATCCCAAAAAGGTCAAAATGGATGAAATTTTAACATTTAATCTTTTGACTGTAAATGACTGTTGGATGTGAATTATGACTTTGTCAACTAAAATAAGTGTGTTTAAAGTCATTTCTGTGCCTGAAACGGGTAAAAATTGAAGCTTTTGAGTAAGCAAAACTCTGTAAAAATGGCAATTTTGGTCACTGTGAGGGTTTAAAAAGTGGTTATTCAACATGAGGCACGATCCAATTGACATTTTGAATCATTTTTGGTACAGTCCAAAAAATCAATTTTCGGATGAAAAACGATGACTCCGGACATGTCGAACTATCCCAAAATGGTCAATATGGATGAAATTTTAACATTTAATCTTTTGACTGTAAATGACTGTTGGATGTGAATTATGACTTTGTCAACTAAAATAAGTGTGTTTAAAGTAATTTCTGTGCCTGAAACGGGTCAAAATTGAAGCTTTTGAGTAAGCAAAACTCTGTAAAAATGGCAATTTTGGTCACTCTGAGGGTTTAAAAAGTGGTTATTCAACATGAGGCACGATCCAATTGACATTTTGAATCATTTTTGGTACAGTCCAAAAAATCAATTTTCGGATGAAAAACGATGACTCCGGACATGTCGAACGATCCCAAAATGGTCAATATGGATGAAATTTTAACATTTAATCTTTTGACTGTAAATGACTGTTGGATGTGAATTATGACTTTGTCAACTAAAATAAGTGTGTTTAAAGTCATTTCTGTGCCTGAAACGGGTCAAAATTGAAGCTTTTGAGTAAGCAAAACTCTGTAAAAATGGCAATTTTGGTCACTGTGAGGGTTTAAAAAGTGGTTATTCAACATGAGGCACGATCCAATTGACATTTTGAATCATTTTTGGTACAGTCCAAAAAATCAATTTTCGGATGAAAAACGATGACTCCGGACATGTCGAACTATCCCAAAATGGTCAATATGGATGAAATTTTAACATTTAATCTTTTGACTGTAAATGACTGTTGGATGTGAATTATGACTTTGTCAACTAAAATAAGTGTGTTTAAAGTAATTTCTGTGCCTGAAACGGGTCAAAATTGAAGCTTTTGAGTAAGCAAAACTCTGTAAAAATGGCAATTTTGGTCACTCTGAGGGTTTAAAAAGTGGTTATTCAACATGAGGCACGATCCAATTGACATTTTGAATCATTTTTGGTACAGTCCAAAAAATCAATTTTCGGATGAAAAACGATGACTCCGGACATGTCGAACGATCCCAAAATGGTCAATATGGATGAAATTTTAACATTTAATCTTTTGACTGTAAATGACTGTTGGATGTGAATTATGACTTTGTCAACTAAAATAAGTGTGTTTAAAGTCATTTCTGTGCCTGAAACGGGTCAAAATGGAAGCTTTTGAGTAAGCAAAACTCTGTAAAAATGGCAATTTTGGTCACTGTGAGGGTTTAAAAAGTGGTTATTCAACATGAGGCACGATCCAATTGACATTTTGAATCATTTTTGGTACAGTCCAAAAAATCTATTTTCGGATCAAAAACTATGACTCCGGACATGTCGAACGATCCCAAAATGGTCAATATGGATGAAATTTTAACATTTAATCTTTTGACTGTAAATGACTGTTGGATGTGAATTATGACTTTGTCAACTAAAATAAGTGTGTTTAAAGTCATTTCTGTGCCTGAAACGGGTCAAAATTGAAGCTTTTGAGTAAGCAAAACTCTGTAAAAATGGCAATTTTGGTCACTCTGAGGGTTTAAAAAGTGGTTATTCAACATGAGGCACGATCCAATTGACATTTTGAATCATTTTTGGTACAGTCCAAAAAATCAATTTTCGAATGAAAAACGATGACTCCGGACATGTTGAACGATCCCAAAAAGGTCAAAATGGATGAAATTTTAACATTTAATCTTTTGACTGTAAATGACTGTTGGATGTGAATTATGACTTTGTGAACTAAAATAAGTGTGTTTAAAGTCATTTCTGTGCCTGAAACGGGTAAAAATTGAAGCTTTTGAGTAAGCAAAACTCTGTAAAAATGGCAATTTTGGTCACTGTGAGGGTTTAAAAAGTGGTTATTCAACATGAGGCACGATCCAATTGACATTTTGAATCATTTTTGGTACAGTCCAAAAAATCAATTTTCGGATGAAAAACGATGACTCCGGACATGTCGAACTATCCCAAAATGGTCAATATGGATGAAATTTTAACATTTAATCTTTTGACTGTAAATGACTGTTGGATGTGAAGTATGACTTTGTCAACTAAAATAAGTGTGTTTAAAGTAATTTCTGTGCCTGAAACGGGTCAAAATTGAAGCTTTTGAGTAAGCAAAACTCTGTAAAAATGGCAATTTTGGTCACTCTGAGGGTTTAAAAAGTGGTTATTCAACATGAGGCACGATCCAATTGACATTTTGAATCATTTTTGGTACAGTCCAAAAAATCAATTTTCGGATGAAAAACGATGACTCCGGACATGTCGAACGATCCCAAAATGGTCAATATGGATGAAATTTTAACATTTAATCTTTTGACTGTAAATGACTGTTGGATGTGAATTATGACTTTGTCAACTAAAATAAGTGTGTTTAAAGTCATTTCTGTGCCTGAAACGGGTCAAAATGGAAGCTTTTGAGTAAGCAAAACTCTGTAAAAATGGCAATTTTGGTCAATCTGAGGGTTTAAAAAGTGGTTATTCAACATGAGGCACGATCCAATTGACATTTTGAATCTTTTTTGGTACAGTCCAAAAAATCAATTTTCGAATGAAAAACGATGACTCCGGACATGTCGAACGATCCCAAAAAGGTCAAAATGGATGAAATTTTAACATTTAATCTTTTGACTGTAAATGACTGTTGGATGTGAATTATGACTTTGTCAACTAAAATAAGTGTGTTTAAAGTCATTTCTGTGCCTGAAACGGGTCAAAATTGAAGCTTTTGAGTAAGCAAAACTCTGTAAAAATGGCAATTTTGGTCACTGTGAGGGTTTAAAAAGTGGTTATTCAACATGAGGCACGATCCAATTGACATTTTGAATAATTTTTGGTACAGTCCAAAAAATCAATTTTCGGATGAAAAACGATGACTCCGGACATGTCGAACTATCCCAAAATGGTCAATATGGATGAAATTTTAACATTTAATCTTTTGACTGTAAATGACTGTTGGATGTGAATTATGACTTTGTCAACTAAAATAAGTGTGTTTAAAGTCATTTCTGTGCCTGAAACGGGTCAAAATTGAAGCTTTTGAGTAAGCAAAACTCTTTAAAAATGGCAATTTTGGTCACTCTGAGGGTTTAAAAAGTGGTTATTCAACATGAGGCACGATCCAATTGACATTTTGAATCATTTTTGGTACAGTCCAAAAAATCAATTTTCAAATGAAAAACGATGACTCCGGACATGTCGAACGATCCCAAAAAGGTCAAAATGGATGAAATTTTAACATTTAATCTTTTGACTGTAAATGACTGTTGGATGTGAATTATGACTTTGTCAACTAAAATAAGTGTGTTTAAAGTCATTTCTGTGCCTGAAACGGGTCAAAATTGAAGCTTTTGAGTAAGCAAAACTCTGTAAAAATGGCAATTTTGGTCACTGTGAGGGTTTAAAAAGTGGTTATTCAACATGAGGCACGATCCAATTGACATTTTGAATCATTTTTGGTACAGT
The DNA here is from genome assembly GCF_964263255.1 of Lissotriton vulgaris. Taxonomy (NCBI): domain Eukaryota; kingdom Metazoa; phylum Chordata; class Amphibia; order Caudata; family Salamandridae; genus Lissotriton; species Lissotriton vulgaris. The sequence goes on from NW_028244490.1 coordinate 420,300, forward strand.
CCAAAAAATCAATTTTCGGATGAAAAACGATGACTCCGGACATGTCGAACTATCCCAAAATGGTCAATATGGATGAAATTTTAACATTTAATCTTTTGACTGTAAATGACTGTTGGATGTGAATTATGACTTTGTCAACTAAAATAAGTGTGTTTAAAGTAATTTCTGTGCCTGAAACGGGTCAAAATTGAAGCTTTTGAGTAAGCAAAACTCTGTAAAAATGGCAATTTTGGTCACTCTGAGGGTTTAAAAAGTGGTTATTCAACATGAGGCACGATCCAATTGACATTTTGAATCATTTTTGGTACAGTCCAAAAAATCAATTTTCGGATGAAAAACGATGACTCCGGACATGTCGAACGATCCCAAAATGGTCAATATGGATGAAATTTTAACATTTAATCTTTTGACTGTAAATGACTGTTGGATGTGAATTATGACTTTGTCAACTAAAATAAGTGTGTTTAAAGTCATTTCTGTGCCTGAAACGGGTCAAAATGGAAGCTTTTGAGTAAGCAAAACTCTGTAAAAATGGCAATTTTGGTCACTCTGAGGGTTTAAAAAGTGGTTATTCAACATGAGGCACGATCCAATTGACATTTTGAATCATTTTTGGTACAGTCCAAAAAATCAATTTTCGGATGAAAAACTATGACTCCGGACATGTCGAACGATCCCAAAATGGTCAATATGGATGAAATTTTAACATTTAATCTTTTGACTGTAAATGACTGTTGGATGTGAATTATGACTTTGTCAACTAAAATAAGTGTGTTTAAAGTCATTTCTGTGCCTGAAACGGGTCAAAATTGAAGCTTTTGAGTAAGCAAAACTCTGTAAAAATGGCAATTTTGGTCACTCTGAGGGTTTAAAAAGTGGTTATTCAACATGAGGCACGATCCAATTGACATTTTGAATCATTTTTGGTACAGTCCAAAAAATCAATTTTTGGATGAAAAACGATGACTCCGGACATGTCGAACTATCCCAAAATGGTCAATATGGATGAAATTTTAACATTTAATCTTTTGACTGTAAATGACTGTTGGATGTGAATTATGACTTTGTCAACTAAAATAAGTGTGTTTAAAGTCAATTCTGTGCCTGAAACGGGTCAAAATTGAAGCTTTTGAGTAAGCAAAACTCTGTAAAAATGGCAATTTTGGTCACTCTGAGGGTTTAAAAAGTAGTTATTCAACATGAGGCACGATCCAATTGACATTTTGAATCATTTTTGGTACAGTCCAAAAAATCAATTTTCGGATGAAAAACGATGACTCCGGACATGTCGAACGATCCCAAAATGGTCAATATGGATGAAATTTTAACATTTAATCTTTTGACTGTAAATGACTGTTGGATGTGAATTATGACTTTGTCAACTAAAATAAGTGTGTTTAAAGTAATTTCTGTGCCTGAAACGGGTCAAAATTGAAGCTTTTGAGTAAGCAAAACTCTGTAAAAATGGCAATTTTGGTCACTCTGAGGGTTTAAAAAGTGGTTATTCAACATGAGGCACGATCCAATTGACATTTTGAATCATTTTTGGTACAGTCCAAAAAATCAATTTTCGGATGAAAAACGATGACTCCGGACATGTCGAACGATCCCAAAATGGTCAATATGGATGAAATTTTAACATTTAATCTTTTGACTGTAAATGACTGTTGGATGTGAATTATGACTTTGTCAACTAAAATAAGTGTGTTTAAAGTCATTTCTGTGCCTGAAACGGGTCAAAATGGAAGCTTTTGAGTAAGCAAAACTCTGTAAAAATGGCAATTTTGGTCACTGTGAGGGTTTAAAAAGTGGTTATTCAACATGAGGCACGATCCAATTGACATTTTGAATCATTTTTGGTACAGTCCAAAAAATCTATTTTCGGATCAAAAACTATGACTCCGGACATGTCGAACGATCCCAAAATGGTCAATATGGATGAAATTTTAACATTTAATCTTTTGACTGTAAATGACTGTTGGATGTGAATTATGACTTTGTCAACTAAAATAAGTGTGTTTAAAGTCATTTCTGTGCCTGAAACGGGTCAAAATTGAAGCTTTTGAGTAAGCAAAACTCTGTAAAAATGGCAATTTTGGTCACTCTGAGGGTTTAAAAAGTGGTTATTCAACATGAGGCACGATCCAATTGACATTTTGAATCATTTTTGGTACAGTCCAAAAAATCAATTTTCGAATGAAAAACGATGACTCCGGACATGTTGAACGATCCCAAAAAGGTCAAAATGGATGAAATTTTAACATTTAATCTTTTGACTGTAAATGACTGTTGGATGTGAATTATGACTTTGTCAACTAAAATAAGTGTGTTTAAAGTCATTTCTGTGCCTGAAACGGGTCAAAATTGAAGCTTTTGAGTAAGCAAAACTCTGTAAAAATGGCAATTTTGGTCACTCTGAGGGTTTAAAAAGTGGTTATTCAACATGAGGCACGATCCAATTGACATTTTGAATCATTTTTGGTACAGTCCAAAAAATCAATTTTCGGATGAAAAACGATGACTCCGGACATGTCGAACTATCCCAAAATGGTCAATATGGATGAAATTTTAACATTTAATCTTTTGACTGTAAATGACTGTTGGATGTGAATTATGACTTTGTCAACTAAAATAAGTGTGTTTAAAGTAATTTCTGTGCCTGAAACGGGTCAAAATTGAAGCTTTTGAGTAAGCAAAACTCTGTAAAAATGGCAATTTTGGTCACTCTGAGGGTTTAAAAAGTGGTTATTCAACATGAGGCACGATCCAATTGACATTTTGAATCATTTTTGGTACAGTCCAAAAAATCAATTTTCGGATGAAAAACGATGACTCCGGACATGTCGAACGATCCCAAAATGGTCAATATGGATGAAATTTTAACATTTAATCTTTTGACTGTAAATGACTGTTGGATGTGAATTATGACTTTGTCAACTAAAATAAGTGTGTTTAAAGTCATTTCTGTGCCTGAAACGGGTCAAAATGGAAGCTTTTGAGTAAGCAAAACTCTGTAAAAATGGCAATTTTGGTCAATCTGAGGGTTTAAAAAGTGGTTATTCAACATGAGGCACGATCCAATTGACATTTTGAATCTTTTTTGGTACAGTCCAAAAAATCAATTTTCGAATGAAAAACGATGACTCCGGACATGTCGAACGATCCCAAAAAGGTCAAAATGGATGAAATTTTAACATTTAATCTTTTGACTGTAAATGACTGTTGGATGTGAATTATGACTTTGTCAACTAAAATAAGTGTGTTTAAAGTCATTTCTGTGCCTGAAACGGGTCAAAATTGAAGCTTTTGAGTAAGCAAAACTCTGTAAAAATGGCAATTTTGGTCACTGTGAGGGTTTAAAAAGTGATTATTCAACATGAGGCACGATCCAATTGACATTTTGAATAATTTTTGGTACAGTCCAAAAAATCAATTTTCGGATGAAAAACGATGACTCCGGACATGTCGAACTATCCCAAAATGGTCAATATGGATGAAATTTTAACATTTAATCTTTTGACTGTAAATGACTGTTGGATGTGAATTATGACTTTGTCAACTAAAATAAGTGTGTTTAAAGTCATTTCTGTGCCTGAAACGGGTCAAAATTGAAGCTTTTGAGTAAGCAAAACTCTTTAAAAATGGCAATTTTGGTCACTCTGAGGGTTTAAAAAGTGGTTATTCAACATGAGGCACGATCCAATTGACATTTTGAATCATTTTTGGTACAGTCCAAAAAATCAATTTTCGAATGAAAAACGATGACTCCGGACATGTTGAACGATCCCAAAAAGGTCAAAATGGATGAAATTTTAACATTTAATCTTTTGACTGTAAATGACTGTTGGATGTGAATTATGACTTTGTGAACTAAAATAAGTGTGTTTAAAGTCATTTCTGTGCCTGAAACGGGTAAAAATTGAAGCTTTTGAGTAAGCAAAACTCTGTAAAAATGGCAATTTTGGTCACTGTGAGGGTTTAAAAAGTGGTTATTCAACATGAGGCACGATCCAATTGACATTTTGAATCATTTTTGGTACAGTCCAAAAAATCAATTTTCGGATGAAAAACGATGACTCCGGACATGTCGAACTATCCCAAAATGGTCAATATGGATGAAATTTTAACATTTAATCTTTTGACTGTAAATGACTGTTGGATGTGAATTATGACTTTGTCAACTAAAATAAGTGTGTTTAAAGTAATTTCTGTGCCTGAAACGGGTCAAAATTGAAGCTTTTGAGTAAGCAAAACTCTGTAAAAATGGCAATTTTGGTCACTCTGAGGGTTTAAAAAGTGGTTATTCAACATGAGGCACGATCCAATTGACATTTTGAATCATTTTTGGTACAGTCCAAAAAATCAATTTTCGGATGAAAAACGATGACTCCGGACATGTCGAACGATCCCAAAATGGTCAATATGGATGAAATTTTAACATTTAATCTTTTGACTGTAAATGACTGTTGGATGTGAATTATGACTTTGTCAACTAAAATAAGTGTGTTTAAAGTCATTTCTGTGCCTGAAACGGGTCAAAATGGAAGCTTTTGAGTAAGCAAAACTCTGTAAAAATGGCAATTTTGGTCAATCTGAGGGTTTAAAAAGTGGTTATTCAACATGAGGCACGATCCAATTGACATTTTGAATCTTTTTTGGTACAGTCCAAAAAATCAATTTTCGAATGAAAAACGATGACTCCGGACATGTAGAACGATCCCAAAAAGGTCAAAATGGATGAAATTTTAACATTTAATCTTTTGACTGTAAATGACTGTTGGATGTGAATTATGACTTTGTCAACTAAAATAAGTGTGTTTAAAGTCATTTCTGTGCCTGAAACGGGTCAAAATTGAAGCTTTTGAGTAAGCAAAACTCTGTAAAAATGGCAATTTTGGTCACTGTGAGGGTTTAAAAAGTGGTTATTCAACATGAGGCACGATCCAATTGACATTTTGAATCATTTTTGGTACAGTCCAAAAAATCAATTTTCGAATGAAAAACGATGACTCCGGACATGTTGAACGATCCCAAAAAGGTCAAAATGGATGAAATTTTAACATTTAATCTTTTGACTGTAAATGACTGTTGGATGTGAATTATGACTTTGTGAACTAAAATAAGTGTGTTTAAAGTCATTTCTGTGCCTGAAACGGGTAAAAATTGAAGCTTTTGAGTAAGCAAAACTCTGTAAAAATGGCAATTTTGGTCACTGTGAGGGTTTAAAAAGTGGTTATTCAACATGAGGCACGATCCAATTGACATTTTGAATCATTTTTGGTACAGTCCAAAAAATCAATTTTCGGATGAAAAACGATGACTCCGGACATGTCGAACTATCCCAAAATGGTCAATATGGATGAAATTTTAACATTTAATCTTTTGACTGTAAATGACTGTTGGATGTGAATTATGACTTTGTCAACTAAAATAAGTGTGTTTAAAGTAATTTCTGTGCCTGAAACGGGTCAAAATTGAAGCTTTTGAGTAAGCAAAACTCTGTAAAAATGGCAATTTTGGTCACTCTGAGGGTTTAAAAAGTGGTTATTCAACATGAGGCACGATCCAATTGACATTTTGAATCATTTTTGGTACAGTCCAAAAAATCAATTTTCGGATGAAAAACGATGACTCCGGACATGTCGAACGATCCCAAAATGGTCAATATGGATGAAATTTTAACATTTAATCTTTTGACTGTAAATGACTGTTGGATGTGAATTATGACTTTGTCAACTAAAATAAGTGTGTTTAAAGTCATTTCTGTGCCTGAAACGGGTCAAAATGGAAGCTTTTGAGTAAGCAAAACTCTGTAAAAATGGCAATTTTGGTCAATCTGAGGGTTTAAAAAGTGGTTATTCAACATGAGGCACGATCCAATTGACATTTTGAATCTTTTTTGGTACAGTCCAAAAAATCAATTTTCGAATGAAAAACGATGACTCCGGACATGTAGAACGATCCCAAAAAGGTCAAAATGGATGAAATTTTAACATTTAATCTTTTGACTGTAAATGACTGTTGGATGTGAATTATGACTTTGTCAACTAAAATAAGTGTGTTTAAAGTCATTTCTGTGCCTGAAACGGGTCAAAATTGAAGCTTTTGAGTAAGCAAAACTCTGTAAAAATGGCAATTTTGGTCACTGTGAGGGTTTAAAAAGTGGTTATTCAACATGAGGCACGATCCAATTGACATTTTGAATAATTTTTGGTACAGTCCAAAAAATCAATTTTCGGATGAAAAACGATGACTCCGGACATGTCGAACTATCCCAAAATGGTCAATATGGATGAAATTTTAACATTTAATCTTTTGACTGTAAATGACTGTTGGATGTGAATTATGACTTTGTCAACTAAAATAAGTGTGTTTAAAGTCATTTCTGTGCCTGAAACGGGTCAAAATTGAAGCTTTTGAGTAAGCAAAACTCTTTAAAAATGGCAATTTTGGTCACTCTGAGGGTTTAAAAAGTGGTTATTCAACATGAGGCACGATCCAATTGACATTTTGAATCATTTTTGGTACAGTCCAAAAAATCAATTTTCAAATGAAAAACGATGACTCCGGACATGTCGAACGATCCCAAAAAGGTCAAAATGGATGAAATTTTAACATTTAATCTTTTGACTGTAAATGACTGTTGGATGTGAATTATGACTTTGTCAACTAAAATAAGTGTGTTTAAAGTCATTTCTGTGCCTGAAACGGGTCAAAATTGAAGCTTTTGAGTAAGCAAAACTCTGTAAAAATGGCAATTTTGGTCACTGTGAGGGTTTAAAAAGTGGTTATTCAACATGAGGCACGACCCAATTGACATTTTGAATCATTTTTGGTACAGTCCAAAAAATCAATTTTCGGATGAAAAACGATGACTCCGGACATGTCGAACTATCCCAAAATGGTCAATATGGATGAAATTTTAACATTTAATCTTTTGACTGTAAATGACTGTTGGATGTGAATTATGACTTTGTCAACTAAAATAAGTGTGTTTAAAGTCAATTCTGTGCCTGAAACGGGTCAAAATTGAAGCTTTTGAGTAAGCAAAACTCTGTAAAAATGGCAATTTTGGTCACTCTGAGGGTTTAAAAAGTGGTTATTCAACATGAGGCACGATCCAATTGACATTTTGAATCATTTTTGGTACAGTCCAAAAAATCAATTTTCGGATGAAAAACGATGACTCCGGACATGTCGAACGATCCCAAAATGGTCAATATGGATGAAATTTTAACATTTAATCTTTTGACTGTAAATGACTGTTGGATGTGAATTATGACTTTGTCAACTAAAATAAGTGTGTTTAAAGTCATTTCTGTGCCTGAAACGGGTCAAAATTGAAGCTTTTGAGTAAACAAAACTCTGTAAAAATGGCAATTTTGGTCACTCTGAGGGTTTAAAAAGTGGTTATTCAACATGAGGCACGATCCAATTGACATTTTGAATCATTTTTGGTACAGTCCAAAAAATCAATTTTCGGATGAAAAACTATGACTCCAGACATGTCGAACGATCCCAAAATGGTCAATATGGATGAAATTTTAACATTTAATCTTTTGACTGTAAATGACTGTTGGATGTGAATTATGACTTTGTCAACTAAAATAAGTGTGTTTAAAGTCATTTCTGTGCCTGAAACGGGTCAAAATTGAAGCTTTTGAGTAAGCAAAAGTCTGTAAAAATGGCAATTTTGGTCACTCTGAGGGTTTAAAAAGTGGTTATTCAACATGAGGCACGATCCAATTGACATTTTGAATCATTTTTGGTACAGTCCAAAAAATAAATTTTCAAATGAAAAACGATTACTCCGGACATGTCGAACGATCCCAAAAAGGTCAAAATGGATGAAATTTTAACATTTAATCTTCTGACTGTAAATGACTGTTGGATGTGAATTATGAGGTTGTCAACTAAAATAAGTGTGTTTAAAGTCATTTCTGTGCCTGAAACGGGTCAAAATTGAAGCTTTTGAGTAAGCAAAACTCTGTAAAAATGACAATTTTGGTCATTCTGAGGGTTTAAAAAGTGGTTATTCAACATGAGGTACGATCCAATTGACATTTTGAATCATTTTTGGTACAGTCCAAAAAATCAATTTTCGGATGAAAAACAATGACTCCGGACATGTAGAACGATCTCAAAATGGTCAATATGGATGAAATTTTAACATTTAATCTTCTGACTGTAAATGACTGTTAGATGTGAATTGTGACTTTGTCAACTAAAATAAGTGTGTTTAAAGTCATTTCTGTGCCTGAAACGGGTCAAAATTGAAGCTTTTGAGTAAGCAAAAGTCTGTAAAAATGGCAATTTTGGTCACTCGGAGGGTTTAAAAAGTGGTTATTCAACATGAGGCATGATCCAATTGACATTTTGAATCATTTTTGGTACAGTCCAAAAAATCAATTTTCGGATGAAAAACGATGACTCCGGACATGTCGAACGTTCCTAAAATGGTCTATAATGATGAAATTTAAACATTTAATCTTTTGACTCTAAATGACTGTTGGATGTGAATTATGACTTTGTCAACTAAAATAAGTGTGTTTAAAGTCGTTTCTGTGCCTCAAAGGGGTCAAAATTGAAGCTTTTGAGTAATCAAAACTCTGTAAAAATGGCAATTTTGGTCACTGTGAGGGTTTAAAAAGTGGTTATTCAACATGAGGCACGATCCAATTGACATTTTGAATCATTTTTGGTACAGTCCAAAAAATCAATTTTCGGATGAAAAACAATGACTCCGGACATGTAGAACGATCTCAAAATGGTCAATATGGATGAAATTTTAACATTTAATCTTCTGACTGTAAATGACTGTTAGATGTGAATTGTGACTTTGTCAACTAAAATAAGTGTGTTTAAAGTCATTTCTGTGCCTGAAACGGGTCAAAATTGAAGCTTTTGAGTAAGCAAAAGTCTGTAAAAATGGCAATTTTGGTCACTCGGAGGGTTTAAAAAGTGGTTATTCAACATGAGGCATGATCCAATTGACATTTTGAATCATTTTTGGTACAGTCCAAAAAATCAATTTTCGGATGAAAAACGATGACTCCGGACATGTCGAACGATCCCAAAAAGGTCAAAATGGATGAAATTTTAACATTTAATCTTTTGACTGTAAATGACTGTTGGATGTGAATTATGACTTTGTGAACTAAAATAAGTGTGTTTAAAGTCATTTCTGTGCCTGAAACGGGTAAAAATTGAAGCTTTTGAGTAAGCAAAACTCTGTAAAAATGGCAATTTTGGTCACTGTGAGGGTTTAAAAAGTGGTTATTCAACATGAGGCACGATCCAATTGACATTTTGAATCATTTTTGGTACAGTCCAAAAAATCAATTTTCGGATGAAAAACGATGACTCCGGACATGTCGAACTATCCCAAAATGGTCAATATGGATGAAATTTTAACATTTAATCTTTTGACTGTAAATGACTGTTGGATGTGAATTATGACTTTGTCAACTAAAATAAGTGTGTTTAAAGTAATTTCTGTGCCTGAAACGGGTCAAAATTGAAGCTTTTGAGTAAGCAAAACTCTGTTAAAATGGCAATTTTGGTCACTCTGAGGGTTTAAAAAGTGGTTATTCAACATGAGGCACGATCCAATTGACATTTTGAATCATTTTTGGTACAGTCCAAAAAATCAATTTTCGGATGAAAAACGATGACTCCGGACATGTCGAACGATCCCAAAATGGTCAATATGGATGAAATTTTAACATTTAATCTTTTGACTGTAAATGACTGTTGGATGTGAATTATGACTTTGTCAACTAAAATAAGTGTGTTTAAAGTCATTTCTGTGCCTGAAACGGGTCAAAATGGAAGCTTTTGAGTAAGCAAAACTCTGTAAAAATGGCAATTTTGGTCAATCTGAGGGTTTAAAAAGTGGTTATTCAACATGAGGCACGATCCAATTGACATTTTGAATCTTTTTTGGTACAGTCCAAAAAATCAATTTTCGAATGAAAAACGATGACTCCGGACATGCCGAACGATCCCAAAAAGGTCAAAATGGATGAAATTTTAACATTTAATCTTTTGACTGTAAATGACTGTTGGATGTGAATTATGACTTTGTCAACTAAAATAAGTGTGTTTAAAGTCATTTCTGTGCCTGAAACGGGTCAAAATTGAAGCTTTTAAGTAAGCAAAACTCTGTAAAAATGGCAATTTTGGTCACTGTGAGGGTTTAAAAAGTGGTTATTCAACATGAGGCACGATCCAATTGACATTTTGAATCATTTTTGGTACAGTCCAAAAAATCAATTTTCGGATGAAAAACGATGACTCCGGACATGTCGAACTATCCCAAAATGGTCAATATGGATGAAATTTTAACATTTAATCTTTTGACTGTAAATGACTGTTGGATGTGAATTATGACTTTGTCAACTAAAATAAGTGTGTTTAAAGTCATTTCTGTGCCTGAAACGGGTCAAAATTGAAGCTTTTGAGTAAGCAAAACTCTGTAAAAATGGCAATTTTGGTCACTCTGAGGGTTTAAAAAGTGGTTATTCAACATGAGGCACGATCCAATTGACATTTTGAATCATTTTTGGTACAGTCCAAAAAATCAATTTTCAAATGAAAAACGATGACTCCGGACATGTCGAACGATCCCAAAAAGGTCAAAATGGATGAAATTTTAACATTTAATCTTTTGACTGTAAATGACTGTTGGATGTGAATTATGACTTTGTCAACTAAAATAAGTGTGTTTAAAGTCATTTCTGTGCCTGAAACGGGTCAAAATTGAAGCTTTTGAGTAAGCAAAACTCTGTAAAAATGGCAATTTTGGTCACTGTGAGGGTTTAAAAAGTGGTTATTCAACATGAGGCACGATCCAATTGACATTTTGAATCATTTTTGGAACAGTCCAAAAAATCAATTTTCGGATGAAAAACGATGACTCCGGACATGTCGAACTATCCCAAAATGGTCAATATGGATGAAATTTTAACATTTAATCTTTTGACTGTAAATGACTGTTGGATGTGAATTATGACTTTGTCAACTAAAATAAGTGTGTTTAAAGTCAATTCTGTGCCTGAAACGGGTCAAAATTGAAGCTTTTGAGTAAGCAAAACTCTGTAAAAATGGCAATTTTGGTCACTCTGAGGGTTTAAAAAGTGGTTATTCAACATGAGGCACGATCCAATTGACATTTTGAATCATTTTTGGTACAGTCCAAAAAATCAATTTTCGGATGAAAAACGATGACTCCGGACATGTCGAACGATCCCAAAATGGTCAATATGGATGAAATTTTAACATTTAATCTTTTGACTGTAAATGACTGTTGGATGTGAATTATGACTTTGTCAACTAAAATAAGTGTGTTTAAAGTCATTTCTGTGCCTGAAACGGGTCAAAATTGAAGCTTTTGAGTAAACAAAACTCTGTAAAAATGGCAATTTTGGTCACTCTGAGGGTTTAAAAAGTGGTTATTCAACATGAGGCACGATCCAATTGACATTTTGAATCATTTTTGGTACAGTCCAAAAAATCAATTTTCGGATGAAAAACGATGACTCCAGACATGTCGAACGATCCCAAAATGGTCAATATGGATGAAATTTTAACATTTAATCTTTTGACTGTAAATGACTGTTGGATGTGAATTATGACTTTGTCAACTAAAATAAGTGTGTTTAAAGTCATTTCTGTGCCTGAAACGGGTCAAAATTGAAGCTTTTGAGTAAGCAAAACTCTGTAAAAATGGCAATTTTGGTCACTCTGAGGGTTTAAAAAGTGGTTATTCAACATGAGGCACGATCCAATTGACATTTTGAATCATTTTTGGTACAGTCCAAAAAATAAATTTTCGAATGAAAAACGATTACTCCGGACATGTCGAACGATCCCAAAAAGGTCAAAATGGATGAAATTTTAACATTTAATCTTCTGACTGTAAATGACTGTTGGATGTGAATTATGACTTTGTCAACTAAAATAAGTGTGTTTAAAGTCATTTCTGTGCCTGAAACGGGTCAAAATTGAAGCTTTTGAGTAAGCAAAACTCTGTAAAAATGGCAATTTTGGTCACTCTGAGGGTTTAAAAAGTGGTTATTCAACATGAGGCACGATCCAATTGACATTTTGAATCATTTTTGGTACAGTCCAAAAAATCAATTTTCGGATGAAAAACGATGACTCCGGACATGTCGAACGATCCCAAAATGGTCAATATGGATGAAATTTTAACATTTAATCTTTTGACTGTAAATGACTGTTGGATGTGAATTATGACGTTGTCAACTAAAATAAGTGTGTTTAAAGTCATTTCTGTGCCTGAAACGGGTCAAAATTGAAGCTTTTGAGTAAGCAAAACTCTGTAAAAATGACAATTTTGGTCACTCTGAGGGTTTAAAAAGTGGTTATTCAACATGAGGTACGATCCAATTGACATTTTGAATCATTTTTGGTACAGTCCAAAAAATCAATTTTCGGATGAAAAACGATGACTCCGGACCTGTCGAACGTTCCTAAAATGGTCTATAATGATGAAATTTAAACATTTAATCTTTTGACTCTAAATGACTGTTGGATGTGAATTATGACTTTGTCAACTAAAATAAGTGTGTTTAAAGTCGTTTCTGTGCCTCAAAGGGGTCAAAATTGAAGCTTTTGAGTAATCAAAACTCTGTAAAAATGGCAATTTTGGTCACTGTGAGGGTTTAAAAAGTGGTTATTCAACATGAGGCACGATCCAATTGACATTTTGAATCATTTTTGGTACAGTCCAAAAAATCAATTTTCGGATGAAAAACAATGACTCCGGACATGTAGAACGATCCCAAAATGGTCAATATGGATGAAATTTTAACATTTAATCTTCTGACTGTAAATGACTGTTAGATGTGAATTGTGACTTTGTCAACTAAAATAAGTGTGTTTAAAGTCATTTCTGTGCCTGAAACGGGTCAAAATTGAAGCTTTTGAGTAAGCAAAAGTCTGTAAAAATGGCAATTTTGGTCACTCGGAGGGTTTAAAAAGTGGTTATTCAACATGAGGCATGATCCAATTGACATTTTGAATCATTTTTGGTACAGTCCAAAAAATCAATTTTCGGATGAAAAACGATGACTCCGGACATGTCGAACGATCCCAAAAAGGTCAAAATGGATGAAATTTTAACATTTAATCTTTTGACTGTAAATGACTGTTGGATGTGAATTATGACTTTGTCAACTAAAATAAGTGTGTTTAAAGTCATTTCTATGCCTGAAACGGGTCAAAATTGAAGCTTTTGAGTAAGCAAAACTCTGTAAAAATGGCAATGTTGGTCACTGTGAGGGTTTAAAAAGTGGTTATTCAACATGAGGCACGATCCAATTGACATTTTGAATCATTTTTGGTACAGTCCAAAAAATCAATTTTAGGATGAAAAACGATGACTCCGGACATGTCGAACTATCCCAAAATGGTCAAAATGGATGAAATTTTAACATTTAATCTTTTGACTGTAAATGACTGTTGGATGTGAATTATGACTTTGTCAACTAAAATAAGTGTGTTTAAAGTCATTTCTGTGCCTGAAACAGGTCAAAATTGAAGCTTTTGAGTAAGCAAAACTCTGTAAAAATGGCAATTTTTGTCACTCTGAGGGTTTAAAAAGTGGTTATTCAACATGAGGCACGATCCAATTGACATTTTGAATCATTTTTGGTACAGTCCAAAAAATCAATTTTCGAATGAAAAACGATGACTCCGGACCTGTCGAACGTTCCCAAAATGGTCTATAATGATGAAATTTTAACATTTAATCTTTTGACTGTAAATGACTGTTGGATGTGAATTATGACTTTGTCAACTAAAATAAGTGTGTTTAAAGTCATTTCTGTGCCTGAAACGGGTCAAAATTGAAGCTATTGAGTAAGCAAAACTCTGTAAAAATGGCAATTTTGGTCACTCTGAGGGTTTAAAAAGTGGTTATTCAACATGAGGCCCGATCCAATTGACATTTTGAATCATTTTTGGTACAGTCCAAAAAATAAATTTTCGGATGAAAAACGATGACTCCGGACCTATCGAACGTTCCCAAAATGGTCTATAATGATGAAATTTTAACATTTAATCTTTTGAATCTAAATGACTGTTGGATGTGAATTATGACTTTGTCAACTAAACTAAGTGTGTTTAAAGTCATTTCTGTGCCTCAAAGGGGTCAAAATTGAAGCTTTTGAGTAAGCAAAACTCTGTAAAAATGGCAATTTTGGTCACTCTGAGGGTTTAAAAAGTGGTTATTCAACATGAGGCACGATCCAATTGACATTTTGAATCATTTTTGGTACAGTCCACAAAATCAATTTTCGAATGAAAAACGATGACTCCGGACATGTTGAACGATCCCAAAAAGGTCAAAATGGATGAAATTTTAACATTTAATCTTTTGACTGTAAATGACTGTTGGATGTGAATTATGACTTTGTCAACTAAAATAAGTGTGTTTAAAGTCATTTCTGTGCCTGAAACGGGTCAAAATTGAAGCTTTTGAGTAAGCAAAACTCTGTAAAAATGGCAATTTTGGTCACTGTGAGGGTTTAAAAAGTGGTTATTCAACATGAGGCACGATCCAATTGACATTTTGAATCATTTTTGGTACAGTCCAAAAAATCAATTTTCGGATGAAAAACGATGACTCCGGACATGTCGAACTATCCCAAAATGGTCAATATGGATGAAATTTTAACATTTAATCTTTTGACTGTAAATGACTGTTGGATGTGAATTATGACTTTGTCAACTAAAATAAGTGTGTTTAAAGTCATTTCTGTGCCTGAAACGGGTCAAAATTGAAGCTTTTGAGTAAGCAAAACTCTGTAAAAATTGCAAGTTTGGTCGCTCTGAGGGTTTAAAAAGTGGTTATTCAACATGAGGCACGATCCAATTGACATTTTGAATCATTTTTGGTACAGTCCAAAAAATCAATTTTCGGATGAAAAACCATGACTCCGGACATGTTGAACGATCCCAAAATGGTCAATATGGATGAAATTTTAACATTTAATCTTTTGACTCTAAATGACTGTTGGATGTGAATTATGACTTTGTCAACTAAAATAAGTGTGTTTAAAGTCATTTCTGTGCCTCAAAGGGGTCAAAATTAAAGCTTTTGAGTAAGCAAAACTCTGTAAAAATGGCAATTTTGGTCACTGTGAGGGTTTAAAAAGTGGTTATTCAACATGAGGCACGATCCAATTGAAATTTTGAATCATTTTTGGTACAGTCTAAAAAATCAATTTTCGGATGAAAAACGATGACTCCGGACATGTCGAACGATCCCAAAAAGGTCAAAATGGATGAAATTTTAACATTTAATCTTTTGACTGTAAATGACTGTTGGATGTGAATTATGACTTTGTCAACTAAAATAAGTGTGTTTAAAGTCATTTCTGTGCCTGAAACGGGTCAAAATTGAAGCTTTTGAGTAAGCAAAACTCTGTAAAAATGGCAATTTTGGTCACTGTGAGGGTTTAAAAAGTGGTTATTCAACATGAGGCACGATCCAATTGACATTTTGAATCATTTTTGGTACAGTCCAAAAATCAATTTTCGGATGAAAAACGATGACTCCGGACCTGTCGAACGTTCCTAAAATGGTCTATAATGATGAAATTTAAACATTTAATCTTTTGACTCTAAATGACTGTTGGATGTGAATTATGACTTTGTCAACTAAAATAAGTGTGTTTAAAGTCGTTTCTCTGCCTCAAAGGGGTCAAAATTGAAGCTTTTGAGTAATCAAAACTCTGTAAAAATGGCAATTTTGGTCACTGTGAGGGTTTAAAAAGTGGTTATTCAACATGAGGCACGATCCAATTGACATTTTGAATCATTTTTGATACAGTCCAAAAAATCAATTTTCGGATGAAAAACGATGACTCCGGACATGTCGAACGATCCCAAAATGGTCAATATGGATGAAATTTTAACATTTAATCTTTTGACTGTAAATGACTGTTGGATGTGAATTATGACTTTGTCAACTAAAATAAGTGTGTTTAAAGTCATTTCTGTGCCTGAAACGGGTCAAAATTGAAGCTTTTGAGTAAGCAAAACTCTGTAAAAATGGCAATTTTGGTCACTCTGAGGGTTTAAAAAGTGGTTATTCAACATGAGGCACGATCCAATTGACATTTTGAATCATTTTTGGTACAGTCCAAAAAATCAATTTTCGGATGAAAAACAATGACTCCGGACATGTAGAACGATCCCAAAATGGTCAATATGGATGAAATTTTAACATTTAATCTTTTGACTGTAAATGACTGTTGGATGTGAATTGTGACTTTGTCAACTAAAATAAGTGTGTTTAAAGTCATTTCTGTGCCTGAAACGGGTCAAAATTGAAGCTTTTGAGTAAGCAAAGTCTGTAAAAATGGCAATTTTGGTCACTCTGAGGGTTTAAAAAGTGGTTATTCAACATGAGGCACGATCCAATTGACATTTTGAATCATTTTTGGTACAGTCCAAAAAATCAATTTTCGTATGAAAAACGATGACTCCGGACATGTCGAACGATCCCAAAAAGGTCAAAATGGATGAAATTTTAACATTTAATCTTTTGACTGTAAATGACTGTTGGATGTGAATTATGACTTTGTCAACTAAAATAAGTGTGTTTAAAGTCATTTCTGTGCCTGAAACGGGTCAAAATTGAAGCTTTTGAGTAAGCAAAACTCTGTAAAAATGGCAATTTTGGTCACTCTGAGGGTTTAAAAAGTGGTTATTCAACATGAGGCACGATCCAATTGACATTTTGAATCATTTTTGGTACAGTCCAAAAAATCAATTTTCGGATGAAAAACGATGACTCCAGACATGTCGAACTATCCCAAAATGGTCAATATGGATGAAATTTTAACATTTAATCTTTTGACTGTAAATGACTGTTGGATGTGAATTATGACTTTGTCAACTAAAATAAGTGTGTTTAAAGTCATTTCTGTGCCTGAAACGGGTCAAAATTGAAGCTTTTGAGTAAGCAAAACTCTGTAAAAATGGCAATTTTGGTCACTCTGAGGGTTTAAAAAGTGGTTATTTAACATGAGGCACGATCCAATTGACATTTTGAATCATTTTTGTTACAGTCCAAAAAATCCATTTTCGGATGAAAAACGATGACTCCGGACATGTCGAACTATCCCAAAATGGTCAATATGGATAAAATTTTAACATTTAATCTTTTGACTGTAAATGACTGTTGGATGTGAATTATGACTTTGTCAACTAAAATAAGTGTGTTTAAAATCATTTCTGTGCCTGAAACGGGTCAAAATTGAAGCTTTTGAGTAAGCAAAACTCTGTAAAAATGGCAATTTTGGTCACTCTGAGGGTTTAAAAAGTGGTTATTCAACATGAGGCACGATCCAATTGACATTTTGAATCATTTTTGGTACAGTCCAAAAAATCAATTTTCGGATGAAAAACGATGACTCCGGACATGTCGAACGATCCCAAAATGGTCAATATGGATGAAATTTTAACATTTAATCTTTTGACTGTAAATGACTGTTGGATGTGAATTATGACTTTGTCAACTAAAATAAGTGTGTTTAAAGTCATTTCTGTGCCTGAAACGGGTCAAAATTGAAGCTTTTGAGTAAGCAAAACTCTGTAAAAATGGCAATTTTGGTCACTCTGAGGGTTTAAAAAGTGGTTATTCAACATGAGGCACGATCCAATTGACATTTTGAATCATTTTTGGTACAGTCCAAAAAATCAATTTTCGAATGAAAAACGATGACTCCGGACATGTCGAACGATCCCAAAAAGGTCAAAATGGATGAAATTTAAACATTTAATCTTTTGACTGTAAATGACTGTTGGATGTGAATTATGACTTTGTCAACTAAAATAAGTGTGTTTAAAGTCATTTCTGTGCCTGAAACGGGTCAAAATTGAAGCTTTTGAGTAAGCAAAACTCTGTAAAAATGGCAATTTTGGTCACTGTGAGGGTTTAAAAAGTGGTTATTCAACATGAGGCACGATCCAATTGACATTTTGAATCATTTTTGGTACAGTCCAAAAAATCAATTTTCGGATGAAAAACGATGACTCCGGACATGTTGAACGATCCCAAAATGGTCAATATGGATGAAATTTTAACATTTAATCTTTTGACTGTAAATGACTGTTGGATGTGAATTATGACTTTGTCAACTAAAATAAGTGTGTTTAAAGTCATTTCTGTGCCTGAAACGGGTCAAAATTGAAGCTTTTGAGTAAGCAAAACTCTGTATAAATGGCAATTTTGGTCACTGTGAGGGTTTAAAAAGTGGTTATTCAACATGAGTCACGATCCAATTGACATTTTGAATCATTTTTGGTACAGTCCAAAAAATCAATTTTCGGATGAAAAACGATGACTCCGGACATGTCGAACGATCCCAAAATGGTCAATATGGATGAAATTTTAACATTTAATCTTTTGACTGTAAATGACTGTTGGATGTGAATTGTGACTTTGTCAACTAAAATAAGTGTGTTTAAAGTCATTTCTGTGCCTGAAACGGGTCAAAATTGAAGCTTTTGAGTAAGCAAAAGTCTGTAAAAATGGCAATTTTGGTCACTCTGAGGGTTTAAAAAGTGGTTATTCAACATGAGGCACGATCCAATTGACATTTTGAATCATTTTTGGTACAGTCCAAAAAATAAATTTTCGAATGAAAAACGATTACTCCGGACATGTCGAACGATCCCAAAAAGGTCAAAATGGATGAAATTTTAACATTTAATCTTCTGACTGTAAATGACTGTTGGATGTGAATTATGACTTTGTCAACTAAAATAAGTGTGTTTAAAGTCATTTCTGTGCCTGAAACGGGTCAAAATTGAAGCTTTTGAGTAAGCAAAACTCTGTAAAAATGGCAATTTTGGTCACTCTGAGGGTTTAAAAAGTGGTTATTCAACATGAGGCACGATCCAATTGACATTTTGAATCATTTTTGGTACAGTCCAAAAAATCAATTTTCGGATGAAAAACGATGACTCCGGACATGTCGAACGATCCCAAAATGGTCAATATGGATAAAATTTTAACATTTAATCTTTTGACTGTAAATGACTGTTGGATGTGAATTATGACTTTGTCAACTAAAATAAGTGTGTTTAAAGTCATTTCTGTGCCTGAAACGGGTCAAAATTGAAGCTTTTGAGTAAGCAAAACTCTGTAAAAATGGCAATTTTGGTCACTGTGAGGGTTTAAAAAGTGGTTATTCAACATGAGGCACGACCCAATTGACATTTTGAATCATTTTTGGTACAGTCCAAAAAATCAATTTTCGGATGAAAAACTATGACTCCGGACATGTCGAACTATCCCAAAATGGTCAATATGGATGAAATTTTAACATTTAATCTTTTGACTGTAAATGACTGTTGGATGTGAATTATGACTTTGTCAACTAAAATAAGTGTGTTTAAAGTCAATTCTGTGCCTGAAACGGGTCAATATTGAAGCTTTTGAGTAAGCAAAACTCTGTAAAAATGGCAATTTTGGTCACTCTGAGGGTTTAAAAAGTGGTTATTCAACATGAGGCACGATCCAATTGACATTTTGAATCATTTTTGGTACAGTCCAAAAAATCAATTTTCGGATGAAAAACGATGACTCCGGACATGTCGAACGATCCCAAAATGGTCAATATGGATGAAATTTTAACATTTAATCTTTTGACTGTAAATGACTGTTGGATGTGAAATATGACTTTGTCAACTAAAATAAGTGTGTTTAAAGTCATTTCTGTGCCTGAAACGGGTCAAAATTGAAGCTTTTGAGTAAGCAAAACTCTGTAAAAATGGCAATTTTGGTCACTGTGAGGGTTTAAAAAGTGGTTATTCAACATGAGGCACGATCCAATTGACATTTTGAATCATTTTTGGTACAGTCCAAAAAATCAATTTTCGGATGAAAAACGATGACTCCGGACATGTCGAACTATCCCAAAATGGTCAATATGGATGAAATTTTAACATTTAATCTTTTGACTCCAAATGACTGTTGGATGTGAATTATGACTTTGTCAACTAAAATAAGTGTGTTTAAAGTCATTTCTGTGCCTCAAAGGGGTCAAAATTGAAGCTTTTGAGTAAGTAAAACTCTGTAAAAATGGCAATTTTGGTCACTGTGAGGGTTTAAAAAGTGGTTATTCAACATGAGGCACGATCCAATTGACATTTTGAATCATTTTTGGTACAGTCCAAAAAATCAATTTTCGAATGAAAAACTATGACTCCGGACATGTCGAACGATCCCAAAAAGGTCAAAATGGATGAAATTTTAACATTTAATCTTTTGACTGTAAATGACTGTTGGATGTGAATTATGACTTTGTCAACTAAAATAAGTGTGTTTAAAGTCATTTCTGTGCCTGAAACGGGTCAAAATTGAAGCTTTTGAGTAAGCAAAACTCTGTAAAAATGGCAATTTTGGTCACTGTGAGGGTTTAAAAAGTGGTTATACAACATGAGGCACGATCCAATTGACATTTTGAATCATTTTTGTTACAGTCCAAAAAATCCATTTTCGGATGAAAAACGATGACTCCGGACATGTCGAACTATCCCAAAATGGTCAATATGGATGAAATTTTAACATTTAATCTTTTGACTGTAAATGACTGTTGGATGTGAATTATGACTTTGTCAACTAAAATAAGTGTGTTTAAAATCATTTCTGTGCCTGAAACGGGTCAAAATTGAAGCTTTTGAGTAAGCAAAACTCTGTAAAAATGGCAATTTTGGTCACTCTGAGGGTTTAAAAAGTGGTTATTCAACATGAGGCACGATCCAATTGAAATTTCGAATCTTTTTTGGTACAGTCTAAAAAATAAATTTTCGGATGAAAAACGATGACTCCGGACATGTCGAACGATCCCAAAAAGGTCAAAATGGATGAAATTTTAACATTTAATCTTTTGACTGTAAATGACTGTTGGATGTGAATTATGACTTTGTCAACTAAAATAAGTGTGTTTAAAGTCATTTCTGTGCCTGAAACGGGTCAAAATTGAAGCTTTTGAGTAAGCAAAGCTCTGTAAAAATGGCAATTTTGGTCACTCTGAGGGTTTAAAAAGTGGTTATTCAACATGAGGCACGATCCAATTGACATTTTGAATCATTTTTGGTACAGTCCAAAAAATCAATTTTCGAATGAAAAACGATGACTCCGGACATGTCGAACGATCCCAAAAAGGTCAAAATGGATGAAATTTAAACATTTAATCTTTTGACTGTAAATGACTGTTGGATGTGAATTATGAATTTGTCAACTAAAATAAGTGTGTTTAAAGTCATTTCTGTGCCTGAAACGGGTCAAAATTGAAGCTTTTGAGTAAGCAAAACTCTGTAAAAATGGCAATTTTGGTCACTGTGAGGGTTTAAAAAGTGGTTATTCAACATGAGGCACGATCCAATTGACATTTTGAATCATTTTTGGTACAGTCCAAAAAATCAATTTTCGGATGAAAAACGATGACTCCGGACATGTCGAACTATCCCAAAATGGTCAATATGGATGAAATTTTAACATTTAATCTTTTGACTGTAAATGACTGTTGGATGTGAATTATGACTTTGTCAACTAAAATAAGTGTGTTTAAAGTCAATTCTGTGCCTGAAACGGGTCAAAATTGAAGCTTTTGAGTAAGCAAAACTCTGTAAAAATGGCAATTTTGGTCACTCTGAGGGTTTAAAAAGTGGTTATTCAACATGAGGCACGATCCAATTGACATTTTGAATCATTTTTGGTACAGTCCAAAAAATCAATTTTCGGATGAAAAACGATGACTCCGGACATGTCGAACGATCCCAAAATGGTCAATATGGATGAAATTTTAACATTTAATCTTTTGACTGTAAATGACTGTTGGATGTGAATTATGACTTTGTCAACTAAAATAAGTGTGTTTAAAGTCATTTCTGTGCCTGAAACGGGTCAAAATTGAAGCTTTTGAGTAAGCAAAACTCTGTAAAAATGGCAATTTTGGTCACTGTGAGGGTTTAAAAAGTGGTTATTCAACATGAGTCACGATCCAATTGACATTTTGAATCATTTTTGGTACAGTCCAAAAAATCAATTTTCGGATGAAAAACGATGACTCCGGACATGTCGAACTATCCCAAAATGGTCAATGTGGATGAAATTTTAACATTTAATCTTTTGACTCCAAATGACTGTTGGATGTGAATTATGACTTTGTCAACTAAAATAAGTGTGTTTAAAGTCATTTCTGTGCCTCAAAGGGGTCAAAATTGAAGCTTTTGAGTAAGTAAAACTCTGTAAAAATGGCAATTTTGGTCACTGTGAGGGTTTAAAAAGTGGTTATTCAACATGAGGCACGATCCAATTGAAATTTTGAATTATTTTTGGTACAGTCCAAAAAATCAATTTTCGGATGAAAAACGATGACTCCGGACATGTCGAACGATCCCAAAAAGGTCAAAATGGATGAAATTTTAACATTTAATCTTTTGACTGTAAATGACTGTTGGATGTGAATTATGACTTTGTCAACTAAAATAAGTGTGTTTAAAGTCATTTCTGTGCCTGAAACGGGTCAAAATTGAAGCTTTTGAGTAAACAAAACTCTGTAAAAATGGCAATTTTGGTCACTCTGAGGGTTTAAAAAGTGGTTATTCAACATGAGGCACGATCCAATTGACATTTTGAATCATTTTTGGTACAGTCCAAAAAATCAATTTTCAGATGAAAAACGATGACTCCAGACATGTCGAACGATCCCAAAATGGTCAATATGGATGAAATTTTAACATTTAATCTTTTGACTGTAAATGACTGTTGGATGTGAATTATGACTTTGTCAACTAAAATAAGTGTGTTTAAAGTCATTTCTGTGCCTGAAACGGGTCAAAATTGAAGCTTTTGAGTAAGCAAAAGTCTGTAAAAATGGCAATTTTGGTCACTCTGAGGGTTTAAAAAGTGGTTATTCAACATGAGGCACGATCCAATTGACATTTTGAATCATTTTTGGTACAGTCCAAAAAATAAATTTTCGAATGAAAAACGATTACTCCGGACATGTCGAACGATCCCAAAATGGTCAATATGGATAAAATTTTAACATTTAATCTTTTGACTGTAAATGACTGTTGGATGTGAATTATGACTTTGTCAACTAAAATAAGTGTGTTTAAAGTCATTTCTGTGCCTGAAACGGGTCAAAATTGAAGCTTTTGAGTAAGCAAAACTCTGTAAAAATGGCAATTTTGGTCACTGTGAGGGTTTAAAAAGTGGTTATTCAACATGAGGCACAACCCAATTGACATTTTGAATCATTTTTGGTACAGTCCAAAAAATCAATTTTCGGATGAAAAACGATGACTCCGGACATGTCGAACTATCCCAAAATGGTCAATATGGATGAAATTTTAACATTTAATCTTTTGACTGTAAATGACTGTTGGATGTGAATTATGACTTTGTCAACTAAAATAAGTGTGTTTAAAGTCAATTCTGTGCCTGAAACGGGTCAATATTGAAGCTTTTGAGTAAGCAAAACTCTGTAAAAATGGCAATTTTGGTCACTCTGAGGGTTTAAAAAGTGGTTATTCAACATGAGGCACGATCCAATTGACATTTTGAATCATTTTTGGTACAGTCCAAAAAATCAATTTTCGGATGAAAAACGATGACTCCGGACATGTCGAACGATCCCAAAATGGTCAATATGGATGAAATTTTAACATTTAATCTTTTGACTGTAAATGACTGTTGGATGTGAATTATGACTTTGTCAACTAAAATAAGTGTGTTTAAAGTCATTTCTGTGCCTGAAACGGGTCAAAATTGAAGCTTTTGAGTAAGCAAAACTCTGTAAAAATGGCGATTTTGGTCACTGTGAGGGTTTAAAAAGTGGTTATTCAACATGAGGCACGATCCAATTGACATTTTGAATCATTTTTGGTACAGTCCAAAAAATCAATTTTCGGATGAAAAACGATGACTCCGGACATGTCGAACTATCCCAAAATGGTCAATATGGATGAAATTTTAACATTTAATCTTTTGACTCCAAATGACTGTTGGATGTGAATTATGACTTTGTCAACTAAAATAAGTGTGTTTAAAGTCATTTCTGTGCCTCAAAGGGGTCAAAATTGAAGCTTTTGAGTAAGTAAAACTCTGTAAAAATGGCAATTTTGGTCACTGTGAGGGTTTAAAAAGTGGTTATTCAACATGAGGCACGATCCAATTGAAATTTTGAATCATTTTTGGTACAGTCCAAAAAATCAATTTTCGGATGAAAAACGATGACTCCGGACATGTCGAACGATCCCAAAAAGGTCAAAATGGATGAAATTTTAACATTTAATCTTTTGACTGTAAATGACTGTTGGATGTGAATTATGACTTTGTCAACTAAAATAAGTGTGTTTAAAGTCATTTCTGTGCCTGAAACGGGTCAAAATTGAGGCTTTTGAGTAAACAAAACTCTGTAAAAATGGCAATTTTGGTCACTCTGAGGGTTTAAAAAGTGGTTATTCAACATGAGGCACGATCCAATTGACATTTTGAATCATTTTTGGTACAGTCCAAAAAATAAATTTTCGAATGAAAAACGATTACTCCGGACATGTCGAACGATCCCAAAAAGGTCAAAATGGATGAAATTTTAACATTTAATCTTCTGACTGTAAATGACTGTTGGATGTGAATTATGACTTTGTCAACTAAAATAAGTGTGTTTAAAGTCATTTCTGTGCCTGAAACGGGTCAAAATTTAAGCTTTTGAGTAAGCAAAACTCTGTAAAAATGGCAATTTTGGTCACTCTGAGGGTTTAAAAAGTGGTTATTCAACATGAGGCACGATCCAATTGACATTTTGAATCATTTTTGGTACAGTCCAAAAAATCAATTTTCGGATGAAAAACGATGACTCCGGACATGTCGAACGATCCCAAAATGGTCAATATGGATGAAATTTTAACATTTAATCTTTTGACTGTAAATGACTGTTGGATGTGAATTATGACTTTGTCAACTAAAATAAGTGTGTTTAAAGTCATTTCTGTGCCTGAAACGGGTCAAAATTGAAGCTTTTGAGTAAGCAAAACTCTGTAAAAATGACAATTTTGGTCACTCTGAGGGTTTAAAAAATGGTTATTCAACATGAGGTACGATCCAATTGACATTTTGAATCATTTTTGGTACAGTCCAAAAAATCAATTTTCGGATGAAAAACGATGACTCCGGACCTGTCGAACGTTCCTAAAATGGTCTATAATGATGAAATTTAAACATTTAATCTTTTGACTGTAAATGACTGTTGGATGTGAATTATGACTTTGTCAACTAAAATAAGTGTGTTTAAAGTCATTTCTGTGCCTGAAACGGGTCAAAATTGAAGCTTTTGAGTAAGCAAAACTCTGTAAAAATGGCAAATTTGGTCACTGTGAGGGTTTAAAAAGTGGTTATTCAACATGAGGCACGATCCAATTGACATTTTGAATCATTTTTGGTACAGTCCAAAAAATCAATTTTCGGATGAAAAACGATGACTCCGGACATGTCGAACTATCCCAAAATGGTCAATATGGATGAAATTTTAACATTTAATCTTTTGACTCCAAATGACTGTTGGATGTGAATTATGACTTTGTCAACTAAAATAAGTGTGTTTAAAGTCATTTCTGTGCCTCAAAGGGGTCAAAATTGAAGCTTTTGAGTAAGTAAAACTCTGTAAAAATGGCAATTTTGGTCACTGTGAGGGTTTAAAAAGTGGTTATTCAACATGAGGCACGATCCAATTGACATTTTGAATCATTTTTGGTACAGTCCAAAAAATCAATTTTCGGATGAAAAACGATGACTCCAGACATGTCGAACGATCCCAACATGGTCAATATGGATGAAATTTTAACATTTAATCTTTTGACTGTAAATGACTGTTGGATGTGAATTATGACTTTGTCAACTAAAATAAGTGTGTTTAAAGTCATTTCTGTGCCTGAAACGGGTCAAAATTGAAGCTTTTGAGTAAGCAAAACTCTGTAAAAATGGCGATTTTGGTCACTGTGAGGGTTTAAAAAGTGGTTATTCAACATGAGGCACGATCCAATTGACATTTTGAATCATTTTTGGTACAGTCCAAAAAATCAATTTTCGGATGAAAAACGATGACTCCGGACATGTCGAACTATCCCAAAATGGTCAATATGGATGAAATTTTAACATTTAATCTTTTGACTCCAAATGACTGTTGGATGTGAATTATGACTTTGTCAACTAAAATAAGTGTGTTTAAAGTCATTTCTGTGCCTCAAAGGGGTCAAAATTGAAGCTTTTGAGTAAGTAAAACTCTGTAAAAATGGCAATTTTGGTCACTGTGAGGGTTTAAAAAGTGGTTATTCAACATGAGGCACGATCCAATTGAAATTTTGAATCATTTTTGGTACAGTCCAAAAAATCAATTTTCGGATGAAAAACGATGACTCCGGACATGTCGAACGATCCCAAAAAGGTCAAAATGGATGAAATTTTAACATTTAATCTTTTGACTGTAAATGACTGTTGGATGTGAATTATGACTTTGTCAACTAAAATAAGTGTGTTTAAAGTCATTTCTGTGCCTGAAACGGGTCAAAATTGAGGCTTTTGAGTAAACAAAACTCTGTAAAAATGGCAATTTTGGTCACTCTGAGGGTTTAAAAAGTGGTTATTCAACATGAGGCACGATCCAATTGACATTTTGAATCATTTTTGGTACAGTCCAAAAAATCAATTTTCGGATGAAAAACGATGACTCCAGACATGTCGAACGATCCCAAAATGGTCAATATGGATGAAATTTTAACATTTAATCTTTTGACTGTAAATGACTGTTGGATGTGAATTATGACTTTGTCAACTAAAATAAGTGTGTTTAAAGTCATTTCTGTGCCTGAAACGGGTCAAAATTGAAGCTTTTGAGTAAGCAAAAGTCTGTAAAAATGGCAATTTTGGTCACTCTGAGGGTTTAAAAAGTGGTTATTCAACATGAGGCACGATCCAATTGACATTTTGAATCATTTTTGGTACAGTCCAAAAAATAAATTTTCGAATGAAAAACGATTACTCCGGACATGTCGAACGATCCCAAAAAGGTCAAAATGGATGAAATTTTAACATTTAATCTTCTGACTGTAAATGACTGTTGGATGTGAATTATGACTTTGTCAACTAAAATAAGTGTGTTTAAAGTCATTTCTGTGCCTGAAACGGGTCAAAATTTAAGCTTTTGAGTAAGCAAAACTCTGTAAAAATGGCAATTTTGGTCACTCTGAGGGTTTAAAAAGTGGTTATTCAACATGAGGCACGATCCAATTGACATTTTGAATCATTTTTGGTACAGTCCAAAAAATCAATTTTCGGATGAAAAACGATGACTCCGGACATGTCGAACGATCCCAAAATGGTCAATATGGATGAAATTTTAACATTTAATCTTTTGACTGTAAATGACTGTTGGATGTGAATTATGACTTTGTCAACTAAAATAAGTGTGTTTAAAGTCATTTCTGTGCCTGAAACGGGTCAAAATTGAAGCTTTTGAGTAAGCAAAACTCTGTAAAAATGACAATTTTGGTCACTCTGAGGGTTTAAAAAATGGTTATTCAACATGAGGTACGATCCAATTGACATTTTGAATCATTTTTGGTACAGTCCAAAAAATCAATTTTCGGATGAAAAACGATGACTCCGGACCTGTCGAACGTTCCTAAAATGGTCTATAATGATGAAATTTAAACATTTAATCTTTTGACTGTAAATGACTGTTGGATGTGAATTATGACTTTGTCAACTAAAATAAGTGTGTTTAAAGTCATTTCTGTGCCTGAAACGGGTCAAAATTGAAGCTTTTGAGTAAGCAAAACTCTGTAAAAATGGCAAATTTGGTCACTGTGAGGGTTTAAAAAGTGGTTATTCAACATGAGGCACGATCCAATTGACATTTTGAATCATTTTTGGTACAGTCCAAAAAATCAATTTTCGGATGAAAAACGATGACTCCGGACATGTCGAACTATCCCAAAATGGTCAATATGGATGAAATTTTAACATTTAATCTTTTGACTCCAAATGACTGTTGGATGTGAATTATGACTTTGTCAACTAAAATAAGTGTGTTTAAAGTCATTTCTGTGCCTCAAAGGGGTCAAAATTGAAGCTTTTGAGTAAGTAAAACTCTGTAAAAATGGCAATTTTGGTCACTGTGAGGGTTTAAAAAGTGGTTATTCAACATGAGGCACGATCCAATTGACATTTTGAATCATTTTTGGTATAGTCCAAAAAATCAATTTTCGGATGAAAAACGATGACTCCAGACATGTCGAACGATCCCAACATGGTCAATATGGATGAAATTTTAACATTTAATCTTTTGACTGTAAATGACTGTTGGATGTGAATTATGACTTTGTCAACTAAAATAAGTGTGTTTAAAGTCATTTCTGTGCCTGAAACGGGTCAAAATTGAAGCTTTTGAGTAAGCAAAAGTCTGTAAAAATGGCAATTTTGGTCACTCTGAGGGTTTAAAAAGTGGTTATTCAACATGAGGCACGATCCAATTGACATTTTGAATCATTTTTGGTACAGTCCAAAAAATAAATTTTCGAATGAAAAACGATTACTCCGGACATGTCGAACGATCCCAAAAAGGTCAAAATGAATGAAATTTTAACATTTAATCTTCTGACTGTAAATGACTGTTGGATGTGAATTATGACTTTGTCAACTAAAATAAGTGTGTTTAAAGTCATTTCTGTGCCTGAAACGGGTCAAAATTGAAGCTTTTGAGTAAGCAAAACTCTGTAAAAATGGCAATTTTGGTCACTCTGAGGGTTTAAAAAGTGGTTATTCAACATGAGGCACGATCCAATTGACATTTTGAATCATTTTTGGTACAGTCCAAAAAATCAATTTTCGGATGAAAAACAATGACTCCGGACATGTAGAACGATCCCAAAATGGTCAATATGGATGAAATTTTAACATTTAATCTTTTGACTGTAAATGACTGTTGGATGTGAATTGTGACTTTGTCAACTAAAATAAGTGTGTTTAAAGTCATTTCTGTAGCTGAAACGGGTCAAAATTGAAGCTTTTGAGTAAGCAAAAGTCTGTAAAAATGGCAATTTTGGTCACTCTGAGGGTTTAAAAAGTGGTTATTCAACATGAGGCACGATCCAATTGACATTTTGAATCATTTTTGGTACAGTCCAAAAAATCAATTTTCGTATGAAAAACGATGACTCCGGACATGTCGAACGATCCCAAAAAGGTCAAAATGGATGAAATTTTAACATTTAATCTTTTGACTGTAAATGACTGTTGGATGTGAATTATGACTTTGTCAACTAAAATAAGTGTGTTTAAAGTCATTTCTGTGCCTGAAACGGGTCAAAATTGAAGCTTTTGAGTAAGCAAAACTCTGTAAAAATGGCAATTTTGGTCACTCTGAGGGTTTAAAAAGTGGTTATTCAACATGAGGCACGATCCAATTGACATTTTGAATCATTTTTGGTACAGTCCAAAAAATCAATTTTCGGATGAAAAACGATGACTCCAGACATGTCGAACTATCCCAAAATGGTCAATATGGATGAAATTTTAACATTTAATCTTTTGACTGTAAATGACTGTTGGATGTGAATTATGACTTTGTCAACTAAAATAAGTGTGTTTAAAGTCATTTCTGTGCCTGAAACGGGTCAAAATTGAAGCTTTTGAGTAAGCAAAACTCTGTAAAAATGGCAATTTTGGTCACTCTGAGGGTTTAAAAAGTGGTTATTCAACATGAGGCACGATCCAATTGACATTTTGAATCATTTTTGGTACAGTCCAAAAAATCAATTTTCGAATGAAAAACTATGACTCCGGACATGTCGAACGATCCCAAAAAGGTCAAAATAGATGAAATTTTAACATTTAATCTTTTGACTGTAAATGACTGTTGGATGTGAATTATGACTTTGTCAACTAAAATAAGTGTGTTTAAAGTCATTTCTGTGCCTGAAACGGGTCAAAATTGAAGCTTTTGAGTAAACAAAACTCTGTAAAAATGGCAATTTTGGTCACTCTGAGGGTTTAAAAAGTGGTTATTCAACATGAGGCACGATCCAATTGACATTTTGAATCATTTTTGGTACAGTCCAAAAAATCAATTTTCGGATGAAAAACGATGACTCCAGACATGTCGAACGATCCCAAAATGGTCAATATGGATGAAATTTTAACATTTAATCTTTTGACTGTAAATGACTGTTGGATGTGAATTATGACTTTGTCAACTAAAATAAGTGTGTTTAAAGTCATTTCTGTGCCTGAAACGGGTCAAAATTGAAGCTTTTGAGTAAGCAAAAGTCTGTAAAAATGGCAATTTTGGTCACTCTGAGGGTTTAAAAAGTGGTTATTCAACATGAGGCACGATCCAATTGACATTTTGAATCATTTTTGGTACAGTCCAAAAAATAAATTTTCGAATGAAAAACGATTACTCCGGACATGTCGAACGATCCCAAAAAGGTCAATATGGATGAAATTTTAACATTTAATCTTCTGACTGTAAATGACTGTTGGATGTGAATTATGACTTTGTCAACTAAAATAAGTGTGTTTAAAGTCATTTCTGTGCCTGAAACGGGTCAAAATTGAAGCTTTTGAGTAAGCAAAACTCTGTAAAAATGGCAATTTTGGTCACTGTGAGGGTTTAAAAAGTGGTTATTCAACATGAGGCACGACCCAATTGACATTTTGAATCATTTTTGGTACAGTCCAAAAAATCAATTTTCGGATGAAAAACGATGACTCCGGACATGTCGAACTATCCCAAAATGGTCAATATGGATGAAATTTTAACATTTAATCTTTTGACTGTAAATGACTGTTGGATGTGAATTATGACTTTGTCAACTAAAATAAGTGTGTTTAAAGTCAATTCTGTGCCTGAAACGGGTCAATATTGAAGCTTTTGAGTAAGCAAAACTCTGTAAAAATGGCAATTTTGGTCACTCTGAGGGTTTAAAAAGTGGTTATTCAACATGAGGCACGATCCAATTGACATTTTGAATCATTTTTGGTACAGTCCAAAAAATCAATTTTC
The DNA here is from genome assembly GCF_964263255.1 of Lissotriton vulgaris. Classification (NCBI taxonomy): domain Eukaryota; kingdom Metazoa; phylum Chordata; class Amphibia; order Caudata; family Salamandridae; genus Lissotriton; species Lissotriton vulgaris. The sequence goes on from NW_028244490.1 coordinate 451,415, forward strand.
GGATGAAAAACGATGACTCCGGACATGTCGAACGATCCCAAAATGGTCAATATGGATGAAATTTTAACATTTAATCTTTTGACTGTAAATGACTGTTGGATGTGAAATATGACTTTGTCAACTAAAATAAGTGTGTTTAAAGTCATTTCTGTGCCTGAAACGGGTCAAAATTGAAGCTTTTGAGTAAGCAAAACTCTGTAAAAATGGCAATTTTGGTCACTGTGAGGGTTTAAAAAGTGGTTATTCAACATGAGGCACGATCCAATTGACATTTTGAATCATTTTTGGTACAGTCCAAAAAATCAATTTTCGGATGAAAAACGATGACTCCGGACATGTCGAACTATCCCAAAATGGTCAATATGGATGAAATTTTAACATTTAATCTTTTGACTCCAAATGACTGTTGGATGTGAATTATGACTTTGTCAACTAAAATAAGTGTGTTTAAAGTCATTTCTGTGCCTCAAAGGGGTCAAAATTGAAGCTTTTGAGTAAGCAAAACTCTGTAAAAATGGCAATTTTGGTCAATCTGAGGGTTTAAAAAGTGGTTATTCAACATGAGGCACGATCCAATTGACATTTTGAATCATTTTTGGTACAGTCCAAAAAATCAATTTTCGAATGAAAAACTATGACTCCGGACATGTCGAACGATCCCAAAAAGGTCAAAATGGATGAAATTTTAACATTTAATCTTTTGACTGTAAATGACTGTTGGATGTGAATTATGACTTTGTCAACTAAAATAAGTGTGTTTAAAGTCATTTCTGTGCCTGAAACGGGTCAATATTGAAGCTTTTGAGTAAGCAAAACTCTGTAAAAATGGCAATTTTGGTCACTGTGAGGGTTTAAAAAGTGGTTATTCAACATGAGGCACGATCCAATTGACATTTTGAATCATTTTTGTTACAGTCCAAAAAATCCATTTTCGGATGAAAAACGATGACTCCGGACATGTCGAACTATCCCAAAATGGTCAATATGGATGAAATTTTAACATTTAATCTTTTGACTGTAAATGACTGTTGGATGTGAATTATGACTTTGTCAACTAAAATAAGTGTGTTTAAAATCATTTCTGTGCCTGAAACGGGTCAAAATTGAAGCTTTTGAGTAAGCAAAACTCTGTAAAAATGGCAATTTTGGTCACTCTGAGGGTTTAAAAAGTGGTTATTCAACATGAGGCACGATCCAATTGAAATTTCGAATCTTTTTTGGTACAGTCTAAAAAATCAATTTTCGGATGAAAAACGATGACTCCGGACATGTCGAACGATCCCAAAAAGGTCAAAATGGATGAAATTTTAACATTTAATCTTTTGACTGTAAATGACTGTTGGATGTGAATTATGACTTTGTCAACTAAAATAAGTGTGTTTAAAGTCATTTCTGTGCCTGAAACGGGTCAAAATTGAAGCTTTTGAGTAAGCAAAACTCTGTAAAAATGGCAATTTTGGTCACTCTGAGGGTTTAAAAAGTGGTTATTCAACATGAGGCACGATCCAATTGACATTTTGAATCATTTTTGGTACAGTCCAAAAAATCAATTTTCGAATGAAAAACGATGACTCCGGACATGTCGAACGATCCCAAAAAGGTCAAAATGGATGAAATTTAAACATTTAATCTTTTGACTGTAAATGACTGTTGGATGTGAATTATGAATTTGTCAACTAAAATAAGTGTGTTTAAAGTCATTTCTGTGCCTGAAACGGGTCAAAATTGAAGCTTTTGAGTAAGCAAAACTCTGTAAAAATGGCAATTTTGGTCACTGTGAGGGTTTAAAAAGTGGTTATTCAACATGAGGCACGATCCAATTGACATTTTGAATCATTTTTGGTACAGTCCAAAAAATCAATTTTCGGATGAAAAACGATGACTCCGGACATGTCGAACTATCCCAAAATGGTCAATATGGATGAAATTTTAACATTTAATCTTTTGACTGTAAATGACTGTTGGATGTGAATTATGACTTTGTCAACTAAAATAAGTGTGTTTAAAGTCAATTCTGTGCCTGAAACGGGTCAAAATTGAAGCTTTTGAGTAAGCAAAACTCTGTAAAAATGGCAATTTTGGTCACTCTGAGGGTTTAAAAAGTGGTTATTCAACATGAGGCACGATCCAATTGACATTTTGAATCATTTTTGGTACAGTCCAAAAAATCAATTTTCGGATGAAAAACGATGACTCCGGACATGTCGAACGATCCCAAAATGGTCAATATGGATGAAATTTTAACATTTAATCTTTTGACTGTAAATGACTGTTGGATGTGAATTATGACTTTGTCAACTAAAATAAGTGTGTTTAAAGTCATTTCTGTGCCTGAAACGGGTCAAAATTGAAGCTTTTGAGTAAGCAAAACTCTGTAAAAATGGCAAATTTGGTCACTGTGAGGGTTTAAAAAGTGGTTATTCAACATGAGGCACGATCCAATTGACATTTTGAATCATTTTTGGTACAGTCCAAAAAATCAATTTTCGGATGAAAAACGATGACTCCGGACATGTCGAACTATCCCAAAATGGTCAATATGGATGAAATTTTAACATTTAATCTTTTGACTCCAAATGACTGTTGGATGTGAATTATGACTTTGTCAACTAAAATAAGTGTGTTTAAAGTCATTTCTGTGCCTCAAAGGGGTCAAAATTGAAGCTTTTGAGTAAGTAAAACTCTGTAAAAATGGCAATTTTGGTCACTGTGAGGGTTTAAAAAGTGGTTATTCAACATGAGGCACGAACCAATTGAAATTTTGAATCATTTTTGGTACAGTCCAAAAAATCAATTTTCGGATGAAAAACGATGACTCCGGACATGTCGAACGATCCCAAAAAGGTCAAAATGGATGAAATTTTAACATTTAATCTTTTGACTGTAAATGACTGTTGGATGTGAATTATGACTTTGTCAACTAAAATAAGTGTGTTTAAAGTCATTTCTGTGCCTGAAACGGGTCAAAATTGAAGCTTTTGAGTAAACAAAACTCTGTAAAAATGGCAATTTTGGTCACTCTGAGGGTTTAAAAAGTGGTTATTCAACATGAGGCACGATCCAATTGACATTTTGAATCATTTTTGGTACAGTCCAAAAAATCAATTTTCGGATGAAAAACGATGACTCCAGACATGTCGAACGATCCCAACATGGTCAATATGGATGAAATTTTAACATTTAATCTTTTGACTGTAAATGACTGTTGGATGTGAATTATGACTTTGTCAACTAAAATAAGTGTGTTTAAAGTCATTTCTGTGCCTGAAACGGGTCAAAATTGAAGCTTTTGAGTAAGCAAAAGTCTGTAAAAATGGCAATTTTGGTCACTCTGAGGGTTTAAAAAGTGGTTATTCAACATGAGGCACGATCCAATTGACATTTTGAATCATTTTTGGTACAGTCCAAAAAATAAATTTTCGAATGAAAAACGATTACTCCGGACATGTCGAACGATCCCAAAAAGGTCAAAATGAATGAAATTTTAACATTTAATCTTCTGACTGTAAATGACTGTTGGATGTGAATTATGACTTTGTCAACTAAAATAAGTGTGTTTAAAGTCATTTCTGTGCCTGAAACGGGTCAAAATTGAAGCTTTTGAGTAAGCAAAACTCTGTAAAAATGGCAATTTTGGTCACTCTGAGGGTTTAAAAAGTGGTTATTCAACATGAGGCACGATCCAATTGACATTTTGAATCATTTTTGGTACAGTCCAAAAAATCAATTTTCGGATGAAAAACAATGACTCCGGACATGTAGAACGATCCCAAAATGGTCAATATGGATGAAATTTTAACATTTAATCTTTTGACTGTAAATGACTGTTGGATGTGAATTGTGACTTTGTCAACTAAAATAAGTGTGTTTAAAGTCATTTCTGTAGCTGAAACGGGTCAAAATTGAAGCTTTTGAGTAAGCAAAAGTCTGTAAAAATGGCAATTTTGGTCACTCTGAGGGTTTAAAAAGTGGTTATTCAACATGAGGCACGATCCAATTGACATTTTGAATCATTTTTGGTACAGTCCAAAAAATCAATTTTCGTATGAAAAACGATGACTCCGGACATGTCGAACGATCCCAAAAAGGTCAAAATGGATGAAATTTTAACATTTAATCTTTTGACTGTAAATGACTGTTGGATGTGAATTATGACTTTGTCAACTAAAATAAGTGTGTTTAAAGTCATTTCTGTGCCTGAAACGGGTCAAAATTGAAGCTTTTGAGTAAGCAAAACTCTGTAAAAATGGCAATTTTGGTCACTCTGAGGGTTTAAAAAGTGGTTATTCAACATGAGGCACGATCCAATTGACATTTTGAATCATTTTTGGTACAGTCCAAAAAATCAATTTTCGGATGAAAAACGATGACTCCAGACATGTCGAACTATCCCAAAATGGTCAATATGGATGAAATTTTAACATTTAATCTTTTGACTGTAAATGACTGTTGGATGTGAATTATGACTTTGTCAACTAAAATAAGTGTGTTTAAAGTCATTTCTGTGCCTGAAACGGGTCAAAATTGAAGCTTTTGAGTAAGCAAAACTCTGTAAAAATGGCAATTTTGGTCACTCTGAGGGTTTAAAAAGTGGTTATTCAACATGAGGCACGATCCAATTGACATTTTGAATCATTTTTGGTACAGTCCAAAAAATCAATTTTCGAATGAAAAACTATGACTCCGGACATGTCGAACGATCCCAAAAAGGTCAAAATAGATGAAATTTTAACATTTAATCTTTTGACTGTAAATGACTGTTGGATGTGAATTATGACTTTGTCAACTAAAATAAGTGTGTTTAAAGTCATTTCTGTGCCTGAAACGGGTCAAAATTGAAGCTTTTGAGTAAGCAAAAGTCTGTAAAAATGGCAATTTTGGTCACTCTGAGGGTTTAAAAAGTGGTTATTCAACATGAGGCACGATCCAATTGACATTTTGAATCATTTTTGGTACAGTCCAAAAAATAAATTTTCGAATGAAAAACGATTACTCCGGACATGTCGAACGATCCCAAAAAGGTCAAAATGAATGAAATTTTAACATTTAATCTTCTGACTGTAAATGACTGTTGGATGTGAATTATGACTTTGTCAACTAAAATAAGTGTGTTTAAAGTCATTTCTGTGCCTCAAAGGGGTCAAAATTGAAGCTTTTGAGTAAGCAAAACTCTGTAAAAATGGCAATTTTGGTCAATCTGAGGGTTTAAAAAGTGGTTATTCAACATGAGGCACGATCCAATTGACATTTTGAATCATTTTTGGTACAGTCCAAAAAATCAATTTTCGAATGAAAAACTATGACTCCGGACATGTCGAACGATCCCAAAAAGGTCAAAATGGATGAAATTTTAACATTTAATCTTTTGACTGTAAATGACTGTTGGATGTGAATTATGACTTTGTCAACTAAAATAAGTGTGTTTAAAGTCATTTCTGTGCCTGAAACGGGTCAATATTGAAGCTTTTGAGTAAGCAAAACTCTGTAAAAATGGCAATTTTGGTCACTGTGAGGGTTTAAAAAGTGGTTATTCAACATGAGGCACGATCCAATTGACATTTTGAATCATTTTTGTTACAGTCCAAAAAATCCATTTTCGGATGAAAAACGATGACTCCGGACATGTCGAACTATCCCAAAATGGTCAATATGGATGAAATTTTAACATTTAATCTTTTGACTGTAAATGACTGTTGGATGTGAATTATGACTTTGTCAACTAAAATAAGTGTGTTTAAAATCATTTCTGTGCCTGAAACGGGTCAAAATTGAAGCTTTTGAGTAAGCAAAACTCTGTAAAAATGGCAATTTTGGTCACTCTGAGGGTTTAAAAAGTGGTTATTCAACATGAGGCACGATCCAATTGAAATTTCGAATCTTTTTTGGTACAGTCTAAAAAATCAATTTTCGGATGAAAAACGATGACTCCGGACATGTCGAACGATCCCAAAAAGGTCAAAATGGATGAAATTTTAACATTTAATCTTTTGACTGTAAATGACTGTTGGATGTGAATTATGACTTTGTCAACTAAAATAAGTGTGTTTAAAGTCATTTCTGTGCCTGAAACGGGTCAAAATTGAAGCTTTTGAGTAAGCAAAACTCTGTAAAAATGGCAATTTTGGTCACTCTGAGGGTTTAAAAAGTGGTTATTCAACATGAGGCACGATCCAATTGACATTTTGAATCATTTTTGGTACAGTCCAAAAAATCAATTTTCGAATGAAAAACGATGACTCCGGACATGTCGAACGATCCCAAAAAGGTCAAAATGGATGAAATTTAAACATTTAATCTTTTGACTGTAAATGACTGTTGGATGTGAATTATGAATTTGTCAACTAAAATAAGTGTGTTTAAAGTCATTTCTGTGCCTGAAACGGGTCAAAATTGAAGCTTTTGAGTAAGCAAAACTCTGTAAAAATGGCAATTTTGGTCACTGTGAGGGTTTAAAAAGTGGTTATTCAACATGAGGCACGATCCAATTGACATTTTGAATCATTTTTGGTACAGTCCAAAAAATCAATTTTCGGATGAAAAACGATGACTCCGGACATGTCGAACTATCCCAAAATGGTCAATATGGATGAAATTTTAACATTTAATCTTTTGACTGTAAATGACTGTTGGATGTGAATTATGACTTTGTCAACTAAAATAAGTGTGTTTAAAGTCAATTCTGTGCCTGAAACGGGTCAAAATTGAAGCTTTTGAGTAAGCAAAACTCTGTAAAAATGGCAATTTTGGTCACTCTGAGGGTTTAAAAAGTGGTTATTCAACATGAGGCACGATCCAATTGACATTTTGAATCATTTTTGGTACAGTCCAAAAAATCAATTTTCGGATGAAAAACGATGACTCCGGACATGTCGAACGATCCCAAAATGGTCAATATGGATGAAATTTTAACATTTAATCTTTTGACTGTAAATGACTGTTGGATGTGAATTATGACTTTGTCAACTAAAATAAGTGTGTTTAAAGTCATTTCTGTGCCTGAAACGGGTCAAAATTGAAGCTTTTGAGTAAGCAAAACTCTGTAAAAATGGCAAATTTGGTCACTGTGAGGGTTTAAAAAGTGGTTATTCAACATGAGGCACGATCCAATTGACATTTTGAATCATTTTTGGTACAGTCCAAAAAATCAATTTTCGGATGAAAAACGATGACTCCGGACATGTCGAACTATCCCAAAATGGTCAATATGGATGAAATTTTAACATTTAATCTTTTGACTCCAAATGACTGTTGGATGTGAATTATGACTTTGTCAACTAAAATAAGTGTGTTTAAAGTCATTTCTGTGCCTCAAAGGGGTCAAAATTGAAGCTTTTGAGTAAGTAAAACTCTGTAAAAATGGCAATTTTGGTCACTGTGAGGGTTTAAAAAGTGGTTATTCAACATGAGGCACGAACCAATTGAAATTTTGAATCATTTTTGGTACAGTCCAAAAAATCAATTTTCGGATGAAAAACGATGACTCCGGACATGTCGAACGATCCCAAAAAGGTCAAAATGGATGAAATTTTAACATTTAATCTTTTGACTGTAAATGACTGTTGGATGTGAATTATGACTTTGTCAACTAAAATAAGTGTGTTTAAAGTCATTTCTGTGCCTGAAACGGGTCAAAATTGAAGCTTTTGAGTAAACAAAACTCTGTAAAAATGGCAATTTTGGTCACTCTGAGGGTTTAAAAAGTGGTTATTCAACATGAGGCACGATCCAATTGACATTTTGAATCATTTTTGGTACAGTCCAAAAAATCAATTTTCGGATGAAAAACGATGACTCCAGACATGTCGAACGATCCCAACATGGTCAATATGGATGAAATTTTAACATTTAATCTTTTGACTGTAAATGACTGTTGGATGTGAATTATGACTTTGTCAACTAAAATAAGTGTGTTTAAAGTCATTTCTGTGCCTGAAACGGGTCAAAATTGAAGCTTTTGAGTAAGCAAAAGTCTGTAAAAATGGCAATTTTGGTCACTCTGAGGGTTTAAAAAGTGGTTATTCAACATGAGGCACGATCCAATTGACATTTTGAATCATTTTTGGTACAGTCCAAAAAATAAATTTTCGAATGAAAAACGATTACTCCGGACATGTCGAACGATCCCAAAAAGGTCAAAATGAATGAAATTTTAACATTTAATCTTCTGACTGTAAATGACTGTTGGATGTGAATTATGACTTTGTCAACTAAAATAAGTGTGTTTAAAGTCATTTCTGTGCCTGAAACGGGTCAAAATTGAAGCTTTTGAGTAAGCAAAACTCTGTAAAAATGGCAATTTTGGTCACTCTGAGGGTTTAAAAAGTGGTTATTCAACATGAGGCACGATCCAATTGACATTTTGAATCATTTTTGGTACAGTCCAAAAAATCAATTTTCGGATGAAAAACAATGACTCCGGACATGTAGAACGATCCCAAAATGGTCAATATGGATGAAATTTTAACATTTAATCTTTTGACTGTAAATGACTGTTGGATGTGAATTGTGACTTTGTCAACTAAAATAAGTGTGTTTAAAGTCATTTCTGTAGCTGAAACGGGTCAAAATTGAAGCTTTTGAGTAAGCAAAAGTCTGTAAAAATGGCAATTTTGGTCACTCTGAGGGTTTAAAAAGTGGTTATTCAACATGAGGCACGATCCAATTGACATTTTGAATCATTTTTGGTACAGTCCAAAAAATCAATTTTCGTATGAAAAACGATGACTCCGGACATGTCGAACGATCCCAAAAAGGTCAAAATGGATGAAATTTTAACATTTAATCTTTTGACTCTAAATGACTGTTGGATGTGAATTATGACTTTGTCATCTAAAATAAGTGTGTTTAAAGTCGTTTCTGTGCCTCAAAGGGGTCAAAATTGAAGCTTTTGAGTAATCAAAACTCTGTAAAAATGGCAATTTTGGTCACTGTGAGGGTTTAAAAAGTGGTTATTCAACATGAGCCACGATCCAATTGACATTTTGAATCATTTTTGGTACAGTCCAAAAAATCAATTTTCGGATGAAAAACGATGACTCCGGACATGTCGAACGATCCCAAAATGGTCAATATGGATGAAATTTTAACATTTAATCTTTTGACTGTAAATGACTGTTGGATGTGAATTATGACTTTGTCAACTAAAATAAGTGTGTTTAAAGTCATTTCTGTGCCTGAAACGGGTCAAAATTGAAGCTTTTGAGTAAGCAAAACTCTGTAAAAATGGCAATTTTGGTCACTCTGAGGGTTTAAAAAGTGGTTATTCAACATGAGGCACGATCCAATTGACATTTTGAATCATTTTTGGTACAGTCCAAAAAATCAATTTTCGGATGAAAAACGATGACTCCAGACATGTCGAACTATCCCAAAATGGTCAATATGGATGAAATTTTAACATTTAATCTTTTGACTGTAAATGACTGTTGGATGTGAATTATGACTTTGTCAACTAAAATAAGTGTGTTTAAAGTCATTTCTGTGCCTGAAACGGGTCAAAATTGAAGCTTTTGAGTAAGCAAAACTCTGTAAAAATGGCAATTTTGGTCACTCTGAGGGTTTAAAAAGTGGTTATTCAACATGAGGCACGATCCAATTGACATTTTGAATCATTTTTGGTACAGTCCAAAAAATCAATTTTCGAATGAAAAACTATGACTCCGGACATGTCGAACGATCCCAAAAAGGTCAAAATAGATGAAATTTTAACATTTAATCTTTTGACTGTAAATGACTGTTGGATGTGAATTATGACTTTGTCAACTAAAATAAGTGTGTTTAAAGTCATTTCTGTGCCTGAAACGGGTCAAAATTGAAGCTTTTGAGTAAGCAAAAGTCTGTAAAAATGGCAATTTTGGTCACTCTGAGGGTTTAAAAAGTGGTTATTCAACATGAGGCACGATCCAATTGACATTTTGAATCATTTTTGGTACAGTCCAAAAAATAAATTTTCGAATGAAAAACGATTACTCCGGACATGTCGAACGATCCCAAAAAGGTCAAAATGAATGAAATTTTAACATTTAATCTTCTGACTGTAAATGACTGTTGGATGTGAATTATGACTTTGTCAACTAAAATAAGTGTGTTTAAAGTCATTTCTGTGCCTGAAACGGGTCAAAATTGAAGCTTTTGAGTAAGCAAAACTCTGTAAAAATGGCAATTTTGGTCACTCTGAGGGTTTAAAAAGTGGTTATTCAACATGAGGCACGATCCAATTGACATTTTGAATCATTTTTGGTACAGTCCAAAAAATCAATTTTCGGATGAAAAACAATGACTCCGGACATGTAGAACGATCCCAAAATGGTCAATATGGATGAAATTTTAACATTTAATCTTTTGACTGTAAATGACTGTTGGATGTGAATTGTGACTTTGTCAACTAAAATAAGTGTGTTTAAAGTCATTTCTGTAGCTGAAACGGGTCAAAATTGAAGCTTTTGAGTAAGCAAAAGTCTGTAAAAATGGCAATTTTGGTCACTCTGAGGGTTTAAAAAGTGGTTATTCAACATGAGGCACGATCCAATTGACATTTTGAATCATTTTTGGTACAGTCCAAAAAATCAATTTTCGTATGAAAAACGATGACTCCGGACATGTCGAACGATCCCAAAAAGGTCAAAATGGATGAAATTTTAACATTTAATCTTTTGACTGTAAATGACTGTTGGATGTGAATTATGACTTTGTCAACTAAAATAAGTGTGTTTAAAGTCATTTCTGTGCCTGAAACGGGTCAAAATTGAAGCTTTTGAGTAAGCAAAACTCTGTAAAAATGGCAATTTTGGTCACTCTGAGGGTTTAAAAAGTGGTTATTCAACATGAGGCACGATCCAATTGACATTTTGAATCATTTTTGGTACAGTCCAAAAAATCAATTTTCGGATGAAAAACGATGACTCCAGACATGTCGAACTATCCCAAAATGGTCAATATGGATGAAATTTTAACATTTAATCTTTTGACTGTAAATGACTGTTGGATGTGAATTATGACTTTGTCAACTAAAATAAGTGTGTTTAAAGTCATTTCTGTGCCTGAAACGGGTCAAAATTGAAGCTTTTGAGTAAGCAAAACTCTGTAAAAATGGCAATTTTGGTCACTCTGAGGGTTTAAAAAGTGGTTATTCAACATGAGGCACGATCCAATTGACATTTTGAATCATTTTTGGTACAGTCCAAAAAATCAATTTTCGAATGAAAAACTATGACTCCGGACATGTCGAACGATCCCAAAAAGGTCAAAATAGATGAAATTTTAACATTTAATCTTTTGACTGTAAATGACTGTTGGATGTGAATTATGACTTTGTCAACTAAAATAAGTGTGTTTAAAGTCATTTCTGTGCCTGAAACGGGTCAAAATTGAAGCTTTTGAGTAAACAAAACTCTGTAAAAATGGCAATTTTGGTCACTCTGAGGGTTTAAAAAGTGGTTATTCAACATGAGGCACGATCCAATTGACATTTTGAATCATTTTTGGTACAGTCCAAAAAATCAATTTTCGGATGAAAAACGATGACTCCAGACATGTCGAACGATCCCAAAATGGTCAATATGGATGAAATTTTAACATTTAATCTTTTGACTGTAAATGACTGTTGGATGTGAATTATGACTTTGTCAACTAAAATAAGTGTGTTTAAAGTCAATTCTGTGCCTGAAACGGGTCAATATTGAAGCTTTTGAGTAAGCAAAACTCTGTAAAAATGGCAATTTTGGTCACTGTGAGGGTTTAAAAAGTGGTTATTCAACATGAGGCACGATCCAATTGACATTTTGAATCATTTTTGGTACAGTCCAAAAAATCAATTTTCGGATGAAAAACGATGACTCCGGACATGTCGAACTATCCCAAAATGGTCAATATGGATGAAATTTTAACATTTAATCTTTTGACTCCAAATGACTGTTGGATGTGAATTATGACTTTGTCAACTAAAATAAGTGTGTTTAAAGTCATTTCTGTGCCTCAAAGGGGTCAAAATTGAAGCTTTTGAGTAAGTAAAACTCTGTAAAAATGGCAATTTTGGTCACTGTGAGGGTTTAAAAAGTGGTTATTCAACATGAGGCACGATCCAATTGAAATTTTGAATCATTTTTGGTACAGTCCAAAAAATCAATTTTCGGATGAAAAACGATGACTCCGGACATGTCGAACGATCCCAAAAAGGTCAAAATGGATGAAATTTTAACATTTAATCTTTTGACTGTAAATGACTGTTGGATGTGAATTATGACTTTGTCAACTAAAATAAGTGTGTTTAAAGTCATTTCTGTGCCTGAAACGGGTCAAAATTGAAGCTTTTGAGTAAACAAAACTCTGTAAAAATGGCAATTTTGGTCACTCTGAGGGTTTAAAAAGTGGTTATTCAACATGAGGCACGATCCAATTGACATTTTGAATCATTTTTGGTACAGTCCAAAAAATCAATTTTCGGATGAAAAACGATGACTCCAGACATGTCGAACGATCCCAACATGGTCAATATGGATGAAATTTTAACATTTAATCTTTTGACTGTAAATGACTGTTGGATGTGAATTATGACTTTGTCAACTAAAATAAGTGTGTTTAAAGTCATTTCTGTGCCTGAAACGGGTCAAAATTGAAGCTTTTGAGTAAGCAAAAGTCTGTAAAAATGGCAATTTTGGTCACTCTGAGGGTTTAAAAAGTGGTTATTCAACATGAGGCACGATCCAATTGACATTTTGAATCATTTTTGGTACAGTCCAAAAAATAAATTTTCGAATGAAAAACGATTACTCCGGACATGTCGAACGATCCCAAAAAGGTCAAAATGAATGAAATTTTAACATTTAATCTTCTGACTGTAAATGACTGTTGGATGTGAATTATGACTTTGTCAACTAAAATAAGTATGTTTAAAGTCATTTCTGTGCCTGAAACGGGTCAAAATTGAAGCTTTTGAGTAAGCAAAACTCTGTAAAAATGGCAATTTTGGTCACTCTGAGGGTTTAAAAAGTGGTTATTCAACATGAGGCACGATCCAATTGACATTTTGAATCATTTTTGGTACAGTCCAAAAAATCAATTTTCGGATGAAAAACAATGACTCCGGACATGTAGAACGATCCCAAAATGGTCAATATGGATGAAATTTTAACATTTAATCTTTTGACTGTAAATGACTGTTGGATGTGAATTGTGACTTTGTCAACTAAAATAAGTGTGTTTAAAGTCATTTCTGTAGCTGAAACGGGTCAAAATTGAAGCTTTTGAGTAAGCAAAAGTCTGTAAAAATGGCAATTTTGGTCACTCTGAGGGTTTAAAAAGTGGTTATTCAACATGAGGCACGATCCAATTGACATTTTGAATCATTTTTGGTACAGTCCAAAAAATCAATTTTCGTATGAAAAACGATGACTCCGGACATGTCGAACGATCCCAAAAAGGTCAAAATGGATGAAATTTTAACATTTAATCTTTTGACTGTAAATGACTGTTGGATGTGAATTATGACTTTGTCAACTAAAATAAGTGTGTTTAAAGTCATTTCTGTGCCTGAAACGGGTCAAAATTGAAGCTTTTGAGTAAGCAAAACTCTGTAAAAATGGCAATTTTGGTCACTCTGAGGGTTTAAAAAGTGGTTATTCAACATGAGGCACGATCCAATTGACATTTTGAATCATTTTTGGTACAGTCCAAAAAATCAATTTTCGGATGAAAAACGATGACTCCAGACATGTCGAACTATCCCAAAATGGTCAATATGGATGAAATTTTAACATTTAATCTTTTGACTGTAAATGACTGTTGGATGTGAATTATGACTTTGTCAACTAAAATAAGTGTGTTTAAAGTCATTTCTGTGCCTGAAACGGGTCAAAATTGAAGCTTTTGAGTAAGCAAAACTCTGTAAAAATGGCAATTTTGGTCACTCTGAGGGTTTAAAAAGTGGTTATTCAACATGAGGCACGATCCAATTGACATTTTGAATCATTTTTGGTACAGTCCAAAAAATCAATTTTCGAATGAAAAACTATGACTCCGGACATGTCGAACGATCCCAAAAAGGTCAAAATAGATGAAATTTTAACATTTAATCTTTTGACTGTAAATGACTGTTGGATGTGAATTATGACTTTGTCAACTAAAATAAGTGTGTTTAAAGTCATTTCTGTGCCTGAAACGGGTCAAAATTGAAGCTTTTGAGTAAACAAAACTCTGTAAAAATGGCAATTTTGGTCACTCTGAGGGTTTAAAAAGTGGTTATTCAACATGAGGCACGATCCAATTGACATTTTGAATCATTTTTGGTACAGTCCAAAAAATCAATTTTCGGATGAAAAACGATGACTCCAGACATGTCGAACGATCCCAAAATGGTCAATATGGATGAAATTTTAACATTTAATCTTTTGACTGTAAATGACTGTTGGATGTGAATTATGACTTTGTCAACTAAAATAAGTGTGTTTAAAGTCATTTCTGTGCCTGAAACGGGTCAAAATTGAAGCTTTTGAGTAAGCAAAAGTCTGTAAAAATGGCAATTTTGGTCACTCTGAGGGTTTAAAAAGTGGTTATTCAACATGAGGCACGATCCAATTGACATTTTGAATCATTTTTGGTACAGTCCAAAAAATAAATTTTCGAATGAAAAACGATTACTCCGGACATGTCGAACGATCCCAAAAAGGTCAAAATGGATGAAATTTTAACATTTAATCTTCTGACTGTAAATGACTGTTGGATGTGAATTATGACTTTGTCAACTAAAATAAGTGTGTTTAAAGTCATTTCTGTGCCTGAAACGGGTCAAAATTGAAGCTTTTGAGTAAGCAAAACTCTGTAAAAATGGCAATTTTGGTCACTGTGAGGGTTTAAAAAGTGGTTATTCAACATGAGGCACGACCCAATTGACATTTTGAATCATTTTTGGTACAGTCCAAAAAATCAATTTTCGGATGAAAAACGATGACTCCGGACATGTCGAACTATCCCAAAATGGTCAATATGGATGAAATTTTAACATTTAATCTTTTGACTGTAAATGACTGTTGGATGTGAATTATGACTTTGTCAACTAAAATAAGTGTGTTTAAAGTCAATTCTGTGCCTGAAACGGGTCAATATTGAAGCTTTTGAGTAAGCAAAACTCTGTAAAAATGGCAATTTTGGTCACTCTGAGGGTTTAAAAAGTGGTTATTCAACATGAGGCACGATCCAATTGACATTTTGAATCATTTTTGGTACAGTCCAAAAAATCAATTTTCGGATGAAAAACGATGACTCCGGACATGTCGAACGATCCCAAAATGGTCAATATGGATGAAATTTTAACATTTAATCTTTTGACTGTAAATGACTGTTGGATGTGAAATATGACTTTGTCAACTAAAATAAGTGTGTTTAAAGTCATTTCTGTGCCTGAAACGGGTCAAAATTGAAGCTTTTGAGTAAGCAAAACTCTGTAAAAATGGCAATTTTGGTCACTGTGAGGGTTTAAAAAGTGGTTATTCAACATGAGGCACGATCCAATTGACATTTTGAATCATTTTTGGTACAGTCCAAAAAATCAATTTTCGGATGAAAAACGATGACTCCGGACATGTCGAACTATCCCAAAATGGTCAATATGGATGAAATTTTAACATTTAATCTTTTGACTCCAAATGACTGTTGGATGTGAATTATGACTTTGTCAACTAAAATAAGTGTGTTTAAAGTCATTTCTGTGCCTCAAAGGGGTCAAAATTGAAGCTTTTGAGTAAGTAAAACTCTGTAAAAATGGCAATTTTGGTCACTGTGAGGGTTTAAAAAGTGGTTATTCAACATGAGGCACGATCCAATTGACATTTTGAATCATTTTTGGTACAGTCCAAAAAATCAATTTTCGAATGAAAAACTATGACTCCGGACATGTCGAACGATCCCAAAAAGGTCAAAATGGATGAAATTTTAACATTTAATCTTTTGACTGTAAATGACTGTTGGATGTGAATTATGACTTTGTCAACTAAAATAAGTGTGTTTAAAGTCATTTCTGTGCCTGAAACGGGTCAAAATTGAAGCTTTTGAGTAAGCAAAACTCTGTAAAAATGGCAATTTTGGTCACTGTGAGGGTTTAAAAAGTGGTTATTCAACATGAGGCACGATCCAATTGACATTTTGAATCATTTTTGTTACAGTCCAAAAAATCCATTTTCGGATGAAAAACGATGACTCCGGACATGTCGAACTATCCCAAAATGGTCAATATGGATGAAATTTTAACATTTAATCTTTTGACTGTAAATGACTGTTGGATGTGAATTATGACTTTGTCAACTAAAATAAGTGTGTTTAAAATCATTTCTGTGCCTGAAACGGGTCAAAATTGAAGCTTTTGAGTAAGCAAAACTCTGTAAAAATGGCAATTTTGGTCACTCTGAGGGTTTAAAAAGTGGTTATTCAACATGAGGCACGATCCAATTGAAATTTCGAATCTTTTTTGGTACAGTCTAAAAAATCAATTTTCGGATGAAAAACGATGACTCCGGACATGTCGAACGATCCCAAAAAGGTCAAAATGGATGAAATTTTAACATTTAATCTTTTGACTGTAAATGACTGTTGGATGTGAATTATGACTTTGTCAACTAAAATAAGTGTGTTTAAAGTCATTTCTGTGCCTGAAACGGGTCAAAATTGAAGCTTTTGAGTAAGCAAAACTCTGTAAAAATGGCAATTTTGGTCACTCTGAGGGTTTAAAAAGTGGTTATTCAACATGAGGCACGATCCAATTGACATTTTGAATCATTTTTGGTACAGTCCAAAAAATCAATTTTCGAATGAAAAACGATGACTCCGGACATGTCGAACGATCCCAAAAAGGTCAAAATGGATGAAATTTAAACATTTAATCTTTTGACTGTAAATGACTGTTGGATGTGAATTATGAATTTGTCAACTAAAATAAGTGTGTTTAAAGTCATTTCTGTGCCTGAAACGGGTCAAAATTGAAGCTTTTGAGTAAGCAAAACTCTGTAAAAATGGCAATTTTGGTCACTGTGAGGGTTTAAAAAGTGGTTATTCAACATGAGGCACGATCCAATTGACATTTTGAATCATTTTTGGTACAGTCCAAAAAATCAATTTTCGGATGAAAAACGATGACTCCGGACATGTCGAACTATCCCAAAATGGTCAATATGGATGAAATTTTAACATTTAATCTTTTGACTGTAAATGACTGTTGGATGTGAATTATGACTTTGTCAACTAAAATAAGTGTGTTTAAAGTCAATTCTGTGCCTGAAACGGGTCAAAATTGAAGCTTTTGAGTAAGCAAAACTCTGTAAAAATGGCAATTTTGGTCACTCTGAGGGTTTAAAAAGTGGTTATTCAACATGAGGCACGATCCAATTGACATTTTGAATCATTTTTGGTACAGTCCAAAAAATCAATTTTCGGATGAAAAACGATGACTCCGGACATGTCGAACGATCCCAAAATGGTCAATATGGATGAAATTTTAACATTTAATCTTTTGACTGTAAATGACTGTTGGATGTGAATTATGACTTTGTCAACTAAAATAAGTGTGTTTAAAGTCATTTCTGTGCCTGAAACGGGTCAAAATTGAAGCTTTTGAGTAAGCAAAACTCTGTAAAAATGGCAATTTTGGTCACTGTGAGGGTTTAAAAAGTGGTTATTCAACATGAGTCACGATCCAATTGACATTTTGAATCATTTTTGGTACAGTCCAAAAAATCAATTTTCGGATGAAAAACGATGACTCCGGACATGTCGAACTATCCCAAAATGGTCAATGTGGATGAAATTTTAACATTTAATCTTTTGACTCCAAATGACTGTTGGATGTGAATTATGACTTTGTCAACTAAAATAAGTGTGTTTAAAGTCATTTCTGTGCCTCAAAGGGGTCAAAATTGAAGCTTTTGAGTAAGTAAAACTCTGTAAAAATGGCAATTTTGGTCACTGTGAGGGTTTAAAAAGTGGTTATTCAACATGAGGCACGACCCAATTGACATTTTGAATCATTTTTGGTACAGTCCAAAAAATCAATTTTCGGATGAAAAACGATGACTCCGGACATGTCGAACGATCCCAAAATGGTCAATATGGATGAAATTTTAACATTTAATCTTTTGACTGTAAATGACTGTTGGATGTGAAATATGACTTTGTCAACTAAAATAAGTGTGTTTAAAGTCATTTCTGTGCCTGAAACGGGTCAAAATTGAAGCTTTTGAGTAAGCAAAACTCTGTAAAAATGGCAATTTTGGTCACTGGGAGGGTTTAAAAAGTGGTTATTCAACATGAGGCACGATCCAATTGACATTTTGAATCATTTTTGGTACAGTCCAAAAAATCAATTTTCGGATGAAAAACGATGACTCCGGACATGTCGAACTATCCCAAAATGGTCAATATGGATGAAATTTTAACATTTAATCTTTTGACTCCAAATGACTGTTGGATGTGAATTATGACTTTGTCAACTAAAATAAGTGTGTTTAAAGTCATTTCTGTGCCTCAAAGGGGTCAAAATTGAAGCTTTTGAGTAAGCAAAACTCTGTAAAAATGGCAATTTTGGTCACTGTGAGGGTTTAAAAAGTGGTTATTCAACATGAGGCACGATCCAATTGACATTTTGAATCATTTTTGTTACAGTCCAAAAAATCCATTTTCGGATGAAAAACGATGACTCCAGACATGTCAAACTATCCCAAAATGGTCAATATGGATGAAATTTTAACATTTAATCTTTTGACTGTAAATGACTGTTGGATGTGAATTATGACTTTGTCAACTAAAATAAGTGTGTTTAAAATCATTTCTGTGCCTGAAACGGGTCAAAATTGAAGCTTTTGAGTAAGCAAAACTCTGTAAAAATGGCAATTTTCGTCACTCTGAGGGTTTAAAAAGTGGTTATTCAACATGAGGCACGATCCAATTGAAATTTCGAATCTTTTTTGGTACAGTCTAAAAAATCAATTTTCGGATGAAAAACGATGACTCCGGACATGTCGAACGATCCCAAAAAGGTCAAAATGGATGAAATTTTAACATTTAATCTTTTGACTGTAAATGACTGTTGGATGTGAATTATGACTTTGTCAACTAAAATAAGTGTGTTTAAAGTCATTTCTGTGCCTGAAACGGGTCAAAATTGAAGCTTTTGAGTAAGCAAAACTCTGTAAAAATGGCAATTTTGGTCACTCTGAGGGTTTAAAAAGTGGTTATTCAACATGAGGCACGATCCAATTGACATTTTGAATCATTTTTGGTACAGTCCAAAAAATCAATTTTCGAATGAAAAACGATGACTCCGGACATGTCGAACGATCCCAAAAAGGTCAAAATGGATGAAATTTAAACATTTAATCTTTTGACTGTAAATGACTGTTGGATGTGAATTATGAATTTGTCAACTAAAATAAGTGTGTTTAAAGTCATTTCTGTGCCTGAAACGGGTCAAAATTGAAGCTTTTGAGTAAGCAAAACTCTGTAAAAATGGCAATTTTGGTCACTGTGAGGGTTTAAAAAGTGGGTATTCAACATGAGGCACGATCCAATTGACATTTTGAATCATTTTTGGTACAGTCCAAAAAATCAATTTTCGGATGAAAAACGATGACTCCGGACATGTCGAACGATCCCAAAATGGTCAATATGGATGAAATTTTAACATTTAATCTTTTGACTGTAAATGACTGTTGGATGTGAATTATGACTTTGTCAACTAAAATAAGTGTGTTTAAAGTCATTTCTGTGCCTGAAACGGGTCAAAATTGAAGCTTTTGAGTAAGCAAAACTCTGTAAAAATGGCAATTTTGGTCACTGTGAGGGTTTAAAAAGTGGTTATTCAACATGAGTCACGATCCAATTGACATTTTGAATCATTTTTGGTACAGTCCAAAAAATCAATTTTCGGATGAAAAACGATGACTCCGGAAATGTCGAACTATCCCAAAATGGTCAATGTGGATGAAATTTTAACATTTAATCTTTTGACTCCAAATGACTGTTGGATGTGAATTATGACTTTGTCAACTAAAATAAGTGTGTTTAAAGTCATTTCTGTGCCTCAAAGGGGTCAAAATTGAAGCTTTTGAGTAAGTAAAACTCTGTAAAAATGGCAATTGTGGTCACTGTGAGGGTTTAAAAAGTGGTTATTCAACATGAGGCACGATCCAATTGAAATTTTGAATCATTTTTGGTACAGTCCAAAAAATCAATTTTCGGATGAAAAACGATGACTCCGGACATGTCGAACGATCCCAAAAAGGTCAAAATGGATGAAATTTTAACATTTAATCTTTTGACTGTAAATGACTGTTGGATGTGAATTATGACTTTGTCAACTAAAATAAGTGTGTTTAAAATCATTTCTGTGCCTGAAACGGGTCAAAATTGAAGCTTTTGAGTAAGCAAAACTCTGTAAAAATGGCAATTTTCGTCACTCTGAGGGTTTAAAAAGTGGTTATTCAACATGAGGCACGATCCAATTGAAATTTCGAATCTTTTTTGGTACAGTCTAAAAAATCAATTTTCGGATGAAAAACGATGACTCCGGACATGTCGAACGATCCCAAAAAGGTCAAAATGGATGAAATTTTAACATTTAATCTTTTGACTGTAAATGACTGTTGGATGTGAATTATGACTTTGTCAACTAAAATAAGTGTGTTTAAAGTCATTTCTGTGCCTGAAACGGGTCAAAATTGAAGCTTTTGAGTAAGCAAAACTCTGTAAAAATGGCAATTTTGGTCACTCTGAGGGTTTAAAAAGTGGTTATTCAACATGAGGCACGATCCAATTGACATTTTGAATCATTTTTGGTACAGTCCAAAAAATCAATTTTCGAATGAAAAACGATGACTCCGGACATGTCGAACGATCCCAAAAAGGTCAAAATGGATGAAATTTAAACATTTAATCTTTTGACTGTAAATGACTGTTGGATGTGAATTATGAATTTGTCAACTAAAATAAGTGTGTTTAAAGTCATTTCTGTGCCTGAAACGGGTCAAAATTGAAGCTTTTGAGTAAGCAAAACTCTGTAAAAATGGCAATTTTGGTCACTGTGAGGGTTTAAAAAGTGGGTATTCAACATGAGGCACGATCCAATTGACATTTTGAATCATTTTTGGTACAGTCCAAAAAATCAATTTTCGGATGAAAAACGATGACTCCGGACATGTCGAACGATCCCAAAATGGTCAATATGGATGAAATTTTAACATTTAATCTTTTGACTGTAAATGACTGTTGGATGTGAATTATGACTTTGTCAACTAAAATAAGTGTGTTTAAAGTCATTTCTGTGCCTGAAACGGGTCAAAATTGAAGCTTTTGAGTAAGCAAAACTCTGTAAAAATGGCAATTTTGGTCACTGTGAGGGTTTAAAAAGTGGTTATTCAACATGAGTCACGATCCAATTGACATTTTGAATCATTTTTGGTACAGTCCAAAAAATCAATTTTCGGATGAAAAACGATGACTCCGGACATGTCGAACTATCCCAAAATGGTCAATGTGGATGAAATTTTAACATTTAATCTTTTGACTCCAAATGACTGTTGGATGTGAATTATGACTTTGTCAACTAAAATAAGTGTGTTTAAAGTCATTTCTGTGCCTCAAAGGGGTCAAAATTGAAGCTTTTGAGTAAGTAAAACTCTGTAAAAATGGCAATTGTGGTCACTGTGAGGGTTTAAAAAGTGGTTATTCAACATGAGGCACGATCCAATTGAAATTTTGAATCATTTTTGGTACAGTCCAAAAAATCAATTTTCGGATGAAAAACGATGACTCCGGACATGTCGAACGATCCCAAAAAGGTCAAAATGGATGAAATTTTAACATTTAATCTTTTGACTGTAAATGACTGTTGGATGTGAATTATGACTTTGTCAACTAAAATAAGTGTGTTTAAAGTCATTTCTGTGCCTGAAACGGGTCAAAATTGAAGCTTTTGAGTAAACAAAACTCTGTAAAAATGGCAATTTTGGTCACTCTGAGGGTTTAAAAAGTGGTTATTCAACATGAGGCACGATCCAATTGACATTTTGAATCATTTTTGGTACAGTCCAAAAAATCAATTTTCGGATGAAAAACGATGACTCCAGACATGTCGAACGATCCCAAAATGGTCAATATGGATGACATTTTAACATTTAATCTTTTGACTGTAAATGACTGTTGGATGTGAATTATGACTTTGTCAACTAAAATAAGTGTGTTTAAAGTCATTTCTGTGCCTGAAACGGGTCAAAATTGAAGCTTTTGAGTAAGCACAAGTCTGTAAAAATGGCAATTTTGGTCACTCTGAGGGTTTAAAAAGTGGTTATTCAACATGAGGCACGATCCAATTGACATTTTGAATCATTTTTGGTACAGTCCAAAAAATCAATTTTCGGATGAAAAACGATGACTCCGGACATGTCGAACGATCCCAAAATGGTCAATATGGATAAAATTTTAACATTTAATCTTTTGACTGTAAATGACTGTTGGATGTGAATTATGACTTTGTCAACTAAAATAAGTGTGTTTAAAGTCATTTCTGTGCCTGAAACGGGTCAAAATTGAAGCTTTTGAGTAAGCAAAACTCTGTAAAAATGGCAATTTTGGTCACTGTGAGGGTTTAAAAAGTGGTTATTCAACATGAGGCACGACCCAATTGACATTTTGAATCATTTTTGGTACAGTCCAAAAAATCAATTTTCGGATGAAAAACGATGACTCCGGACATGTCGAACTATCCCAAAATGGTCAATATGGATGAAATTTTAACATTTAATCTTTTGACTGTAAATGACTGTTGGATGTGAATTATGACTTTGTCAACTAAAATAAGTGTGTTTAAAGTCAATTCTGTGCCTGAAACGGGTCAATATTGAAGCTTTTGAGTAAGCAAAACTCTGTAAAAATGGCAATTTTGGTCACTCTGAGGGTTTAAAAAGTGGTTATTCAACATGAGGCACGATCCAATTGACATTTTGAATCATTTTTGGTACAGTCCAAAAAATCAATTTTCGGATAAAAACGATGACTCCGGACATGTCGAACGATCCCAAAATGGTCAATATGGATGAAATTATAACATTTAATCTTTTGACTGTAAATGACTGTTGGATGTGAATTATGACTTTGTCAACTAAAATAAGTGTGTTTAAAGTCATTTCTGTGCCTGAAACGGGTCAAAATTGAAGCTTTTGAGTAAGCAAAACTCTGTAAAAATGGCAAATTTGGTCACTGTGAGGGTTTAAAAAGTGGTTATTCAACATGAGGCACGATCCAATTGACATTTTGAATCATTTTTGGTACAGTCCAAAAAATCAATTTTCGGATGAAAAACGATGACTCCGGACATGTCGAACTATCCCAAAATGGTCAATATGGATGAAATTTTAACATTTAATCTTTTGACTCCAAATGACTGTTGGATGTGAATTATGACTTTGTCAACTAAAATAAGTGTGTTTAAAGTCATTTCTGTGCCTCAAAGGGGTCAAAATTGAAGCTTTTGAGTAAGTAAAACTCTGTAAAAATGGCAATTTTGGTCACTGTGAGGGTTTAAAAAGTGGTTATTCAACATGAGGCACGATCCAATTGAAATTTTGAATCATTTTTGGTACAGTCCAAAAAATCAATTTTCGGATGAAAAACGATGACTCCGGACATGTCGAACGATCCCAAAAAGGTCAAAATGGATGAAATTTTAACATTTAATCTTTTGACTGTAAATGACTGTTGGATGTGAATTATGACTTTGTCAACTAAAATAAGTGTGTTTAAAGTCATTTCTGTGCCTGAAACGGGTCAAAATTGAAGCTTTTGAGTAAACAAAACTCTGTAAAAATGGCAATTTTGGTCACTGTGAGGGTTTAAAAAGTGGTTATTCAACATGAGGCACGATCCAATTGACATTTTGAATCATTTTTGTTACAGTCCAAAAAATCCATTTTCGGATGAAAAACGATGACTCCGGACATGTCGAACGATCCCAAAAAGGTCAAAATGGATGAAATTTAAACATTTAATCTTTTGACTGTAAATGACTGTTGGATGTGAATTATGAATTTGTCAACTAAAATAAGTGTGTTTAAAGTCATTTCTGTGCCTGAAACGGGTCAAAATTGAAGCTTTTGAGTAAGCAAAACTCTGTAAAAATGGCAATTTTGGTCACTGTGAGGGTTTAAAAAGTGGTTATTCAACATGAGGCACGATCCAATTGACATTTTGAATCATTTTTGGTACAGTCCAAAAAATCAATTTTCGGATGAAAAACGATGACTCCGGACATGTCGAACTATCCCAAAATGGTCAATATGGATGAAATTTTAACATTTAATCTTTTGACTGTAAATGACTGTTGGATGTGAATTATGACTTTGTCAACTAAAATAAGTGTGTTTAAAGTCAATTCTGTGCCTGAAACGGGTCAAAATTGAAGCTTTTGAGTAAGCAAAACTCTGTAAAAATGGCAATTTTGGTCACTCTGAGGGTTTAAAAAGTGGTTATTCAACATGAGGCACGATCCAATTGACATTTTGAATCATTTTTGGTACAGTCCAAAAAATCAATTTTCGGATGAAAAACGATGACTCCGGACATGTCGAACGATCCCAAAATGGTCAATATGGATGAAATTTTAACATTTAATCTTTTGACTGTAAATGACTGTTGGATGTGAATTATGACTTTGTCAACTAAAATAAGTGTGTTTAAAGTCATTTCTGTGCCTGAAACGGGTCAAAATTGAAGCTTTTGAGTAAGCAAAACTCTGTAAAAATGGCAATTTTGGTCACTGTGAGGGTTTAAAAAGTGGTTATTCAACATGAGTCACGATCCAATTGACATTTTGAATCATTTTTGGTACAGTCCAAAAAATCAATTTTCGGATGAAAAACGATGACTCCGGACATGTCGAACTATCCCAAAATGGTCAATGTGGATGAAATTTTAACATTTAATCTTTTGACTCCAAATGACTGTTGGATGTGAATTATGACTTTGTCAACTAAAATAAGTGTGTTTAAAGTCATTTCTGTGCCTCAAAGGGGTCAAAATTGAAGCTTTTGAGTAAGTAAAACTCTGTAAAAATGGCAATTTTGGTCACTGTGAGGGTTTAAAAAGTGGTTATTCAACATGAGGCACGATCCAATTGAAATTTTGAATCATTTTTGGTACAGTCCAAAAAATCAATTTTCGGATGAAAAACGATGACTCCGGACATGTCGAACGAGCCCAAAAAGGTCAAAATGGATGAAATTTTAACATTTAATCTTTTGACTGTAAATGACTGTTGGATGTGAATTATGACTTTGTCAACTAAAATAAGTGTGTTTAAAGTCATTTCTGTGCCTGAAACGGGTCAAAATTGAAGCTTTTGAGTAAACAAAACTCTGTAAAAATGGCAATTTTGGTCACTCTGAGGGTTTAAAAAGTGGTTATTCAACATGAGGCACGATCCAATTGACATTTTGAATCATTTTTGGTACAGTCCAAAAAATCAATTTTCGGATGAAAAACGATGACTCCAGACATGTCGAACGATCCCAAAATGGTCAATATGGATGAAATTTTAACATTTAATCTTTTGACTGTAAATGACTGTTGGATGTGAATTATGACTTTGTCAACTAAAATAAGTGTGTTTAAAGTCATTTCTGTGCCTGAAACGGGTCAAAATTGAAGCTTTTGAGTAAGCACAAGTCTGTAAAAATGGCAATTTTGGTCACTCTGAGGGTTTAAAAAGTGGTTATTCAACATGAGGCACGATCCAATTGACATTTTGAATCATTTTTGGTACAGTCCAAAAAATAAATTTTCGAATGAAAAACGATTACTCCGGACATGTCGAACGATCCCAAAAAGGTCAAAATGGATGAAATTTTAACATTTAATCTTCTGACTGTAAATGACTGTTGGATGTGAATTATGACTTTGTCAACTAAAATAAGTGTGTTTAAAGTCATTTCTGTGCCTGAAACGGGTCAAAATTGAAGCTTTTGAGTAAGCAAAACTCTGTAAAAATGGCAATTTTGGTCACTCTGAGGGTTTAAAAAGTGGTTATTCAACATGAGGCACGATCCAATTGACATTTTGAATCATTTTTGGTACAGTCCAAAAAATCAATTTTCGGATGAAAAACGATGACTCCGGACATGTCGAACGATCCCAAAATGGTCAATATGGATAAAATTTTAACATTTAATCTTTTGACTGTAAATGACTGTTGGATGTGAATTATGACTTTGTCAACTAAAATAAGTGTGTTTAAAGTCATTTCTGTGCCTGAAACGGGTCAAAATTGAAGCTTTTGAGTAAGCAAAACTCTGTAAAAATGGCAATTTTGGTCACTGTGAGGGTTTAAAAAGTGGTTATTCAACATGAGGCTCGACCCAATTGACATTTTGAATCATTTTTGGTACAGTCCAAAAAATCAATTTTCGGATGAAAAACGATGACTCCGGACATGTCGAACTATCCCAAAATGGTCAATATGGATGAAATTTTAACATTTAATCTTTTGACTGTAAATGACTGTTGGATGTGAATTATGACTTTGTCAACTAAAATAAGTGTGTTTAAAGTCAATTCTGTGCCTGAAACGGGTCAATATTGAAGCTTTTGAGTAAGCAAAACTCTGTAAAAATGGCAATTTTGGTCACTCTGAGGGTTTAAAAAGTGGTTATTCAACATGAGGCACGATCCAATTGACATTTTGAATCATTTTTGGTACAGTCCAAAAAATCAATTTTCGGATGAAAAACGATGACTCCGGACATGTCGAACGATCCCAAAATGGTCAATATGGATGAAATTTTAACATTTAATCTTTTGACTGTAAATGACTGTTGGATGTGAATTATGACTTTGTCAACTAAAATAAGTGTGTTTAAAGTCATTTCTGTGCCTGAAACGGGTCAAAATTGAAGCTTTTGAGTAAGCAAAACTCTGTAAAAATGGCAAATTTGGTCACTGTGAGGGTTTAAAAAGTGGTTATTCAACATGAGGCACGATCCAATTGACATTTTGAATCATTTTTGGTACAGTCCAAAAAATCTATTTTCGGATGAAAAACGATGACTCCGGACATGTCGAACTATCCCAAAATGGTCAATATGGATGAAATTTTAACATTTAATCTTTTGACTCCAAATGACTGTTGGATGTGAATTATGACTTTGTCAACTAAAATAAGTGTGTTTAAAGTCATTTCTGTGCCTCAAAGGGGTCAAAATTGAAGCTTTTGAGTAAGTAAAACTCTGTAAAAATGGCAATTTTGGTCACTGTGAGGGTTTAAAAAGTGGTTATTCAACATGAGGCACGATCCAATTGAAATTTTGAATCATTTTTGGTACAGTCCAAAAAATCAATTTTCGGATGAAAAACGATGACTCCGGACATGTCGAACGATCCCAAAAAGGTCAAAATGGATGAAATTTTAACATTTAATCTTTTGACTGTAAATGACTGTTGGATGTGAATTATGACTTTGTCAACTAAAATAAGTGTGTTTAAAGTCATTTCTGTGCCTGAAACGGGTCAAAATTGAAGCTTTTGAGTAAACAAAACTCTGTAAAAATGGCAATTTTGGTCACTCTGAGGGTTTAAAAAGTGGTTATTCAACATGAGGCACGATCCAATTGACATTTTGAATCATTTTTGGTACAGTCCAAAAAATCAATTTTCGGATGAAAAACGATGACTCCAGACATGTCGAACGATCCCAACATGGTCAATATGGATGAAATTTTAACATTTAATCTTTTGACTGTAAATGACTGTTGGATGTGAATTATGACTTTGTCAACTAAAATAAGTGTGTTTAAAGTCATTTCTGTGCCTGAAACGGGTCAAAATTGAAGCTTTTGAGTAAGCAAAAGTCTGTAAAAATGGCAATTTTGGTCACTCTGAGGGTTTAAAAAGTGGTTATTCAACATGAGGCACGATCCAATTGACATTTTGAATCATTTTTGGTACAGTCCAAAAAATCAATTTTCAAATGAAAAACGATGACTCCGGACATGTCGAACGATCCCAAAAAGGTCAAAATGGATGAAATTTAAACATTTAATCTTTTGACTGTAAATGACTGTTGGATGTGAATTATGAATTTGTCAACTAAAATAAGTGTGTTTAAAGTCATTTCTGTGCCTGAAACGGGTCAAAATTGAAGCTTTTGAGTAAGCAAAACTCTGTAAAAATGGCAATTTTGGTCACTGTGAGGGTTTAAAAAGTGGTTATTCAACATGAGGCACGATCCAATTGACATTTTGAATCATTTTTGGTACAGTCCAAAAAATCAATTTTCGGATGAAAAACGATGACTCCGGACATGTCGAACTATCCCAAAATGGTCAATATGGATGAAATTTTAACATTTAATCTTTTGACTGTAAATGACTGTTGGATGTGAATTATGACTTTGTCAACTAAAATAAGTGTGTTTAAAGTCAATTCTGTGCCTGAAACGGGTCAAAATTGAAGCTTTTGAGTAAGCAAAACTCTGTAAAAATGGCAATTTTGGTCACTCTGAGGGTTTAAAAAGTGGTTATTCAACATGAGGCACGATCCAATTGACATTTTGAATCATTTTTGGTACAGTCCAAAAAATCAATTTTCGGATGAAAAACGATGACTCCGGACATGTCGAACGATCCCAAAATGGTCAATATGGATGAAATTTTAACATTTAATCTTTTGACTGTAAATGACTGTTGGATGTGAATTATGACTTTGTCAACTAAAATAAGTGTGTTTAAAGTCATTTCTGTGCCTGAAACGGGTCAAAATTGAAGCTTTTGAGTAAGCAAAACTCTGTAAAAATGGCAATTTTGGTCACTGTGAGGGTTTAAAAAGTGGTTATTCAACATGAGTCACGATCCAATTGACATTTTGAATCATTTTTGGTACAGTCCAAAAAATCAATTTTCGGATGAAAAACGATGACTCCGGACATGTCGAACTATCCCAAAATGGTCAATGTGGATGAAATTTTAACATTTAATCTTTTGACTCCATTTGACTGTTGGATGTGAATTATGACTTTGTCAACTAAAATAAGTGTGTTTAAAGTCATTTCTGTGCCTCAAAGGGGTCAAAATTGAAGCTTTTGAGTAAGTAAAACTCTGTAAAAATGGCAATTTTGGTCACTGTGAGGGTTTAAAAAGTGGTTATTCAACATGAGGCACGATCCAATTGAAATTTTGAATCATTTTTGGTACAGTCCAAAAAATCAATTTTCGGATGAAAAACGATGACTCCGGACATGTCGAACGATCCCAAAAAGGTCAAAATGGATGAAATTTTAACATTTAATCTTTTGACTGTAAATGACTGTTGGATGTGAATTATGACTTTGTCAACTAAAATAAGTGTGTTTAAAGTCATTTCTGTGCCTGAAACGGGTCAAAATTGAAGCTTTTGAGTAAACAAAACTCTGTAAAAATGGCAATTTTGGTTACTCTGAGGGTTTAAAAAGTGGTTATTCAACATGAGGCACGATCCAATTGACATTTTGAATCATTTTTGGTACAGTCCAAAAAATCAATTTTCGGATGAAAAACGATGACTCCAGACATGTCGAACGATCCCAAAATGGTCAATATGGATGAAATTTTAACATTTAATCTTTTGACTGTAAATGACTGTTGGATGTGAATTATGACTTTGTCAACTAAAATAAGTGTGTTTAAAGTCATTTCTGTGCCTGAAACGGGTCAAAATTGAAGCTTTTGAGTAAGCACAAGTCTGTAAAAATGGCAATTTTGGTCACTCTGAGGGTTTAAAAAGTGGTTATTCAACATGAGGCACGATCCAATTGACATTTTGAATCATTTTTGGTACAGTCCAAAAAATAAATTTTCGAATGAAAAACGATTACTCCGGACATGTCGAACGATCCCAAAAAGGTCAAAATGGATGAAATTTTAACATTTAATCTTCTGACTGTAAATGACTGTTGGATGTGAATTATGACTTTGTCAACTAAAATAAGTGTGTTTAAAGTCATTTCTGTGCCTGAAACGGGTCAAAATTGAAGCTTTTGAGTAAGCAAAACTCTGTAAAAATGGCAATTTTGGTCACTCTGAGGGTTTAAAAAGTGGTTATTCAACATGAGGCACGATCCAATTGACATTTTGAATCATTTTTGGTACAGTCCAAAAAATCAATTTTCGGATGAAAAACGATGACTCCGGACATGTCGAACGATCCCAAAATGGTCAATATGGATAAAATTTTAACATTTAATCTTTTGACTGTAAATGACTGTTGGATGTGAATTATGACTTTGTCAACTAAAATAAGTGTGTTTAAAGTCATTTCTGTGCCTGAAACGGGTCAAAATTGAAGCTTTTGAGTAAGCAAAACTCTGTAAAAATGGCAATTTTGGTCACTGTGAGGGTTTAAAAAGTGGTTATTCAACATGAGGCACGACCCAATTGACATTTTGAATCATTTTTGGTACAGTCCAAAAAATCAATTTTCGGATGAAAAACGATGACTCCGGACATGTCGAACTATCCCAAAATGGTCAATATGGATGAAATTTTAACATTTAATCTTTTGACTGTAAATGACTGTTGGATGTGAATTATGACTTTGTCAACTAAAATAAGTGTGTTTAAAGTCAATTCTGTGCCTGAAACGGGTCAATATTGAAGCTTTTGAGTAAGCAAAACTCTGTAAAAATGGCAATTTTGGTCACTCTGAGGGTTTAAAAAGTGGTTATTCAACATGAGGCACGATCCAATTGACATTTTGAATCATTTTTGGTACAGTCCAAAAAATCAATTTTCGGATGAAAAACGATGACTCCGGACATGTCGAACGATCCCAAAATGGTCAATATGGATGAAATTATAACATTTAATCTTTTGACTGTAAATGACTGTTGGATGTGAATTATGACTTTGTCAACTAAAATAAGTGTGTTTAAAGTCATTTCTGTGCCTGAAACGGGTCAAAATTGAAGCTTTTGAGTAAGCAAAACTCTGTAAAAATGGCAAATTTGGTCACTGTGAGGGTTTAAAAAGTGGTTATTCAACATGAGGCACGATCCAATTGACATTTTGAATCATTTTTGGTACAGTCCAAAAAATCAATTTTCGGATGAAAAACGATGACTCCGGACATGTCGAACTATCCCAAAATGGTCAATATGGATGAAATTTTTACATTTAATCTTTTGACTCCAAATGACTGTTGGATGTGAATTATGACTTTGTCAACTAAAATAAGTGTGTTTAAAGTCATTTCTGTGCCTCAAAGGGGTCAAAATTGAAGCTTTTGAGTAAGTAAAACTCTGTAAAAATGGCAATTTTGGTCACTGTGAGGGTTTAAAAAGTGGTTATTCAACATGAGGCACGATCCAATTGAAATTTTGAATCATTTTTGGTACAGTCCAAAAAATCAATTTTCGGATGAAAAACGATGACTCCGGACATGTCGAACGATCCCAAAAAGGTCAAAATGGATGAAATTTTAACATTTAATCTTTTGACTGTAAATGACTGTTGGATGTGAATTATGACTTTGTCAACTAAAATAAGTGTGTTTAAAGTCATTTCTGTGCCTGAAACGGGTCAAAATTGAAGCTTTTGAGTAAACAAAACTCTGTAAAAATGGCAATTTCGGTCACTGTGAGGGTTTAAAAAGTGGTTATTCAACATGAGGCACGATCCAATTGACATTTTGAATCATTTTTGTTACAGTCCAAAAAATCCATTTTCGGATGAAAAACGATGACTCCGGACATGTCGAACGATCCCAAAAAGGTCAAAATGGATGAAATTTAAACATTTAATCTTTTGACTGTAAATGACTGTTGGATGTGAATTATGAATTTGTCAACTAAAATAAGTGTGTTTAAAGTCATTTCTGTGCCTGAAACGGGTCAAAATTGAAGCTTTTGAGTAAGCAAAACTCTGTAAAAATGGCAATTTTGGTCACTGTGAGGGTTTAAAAAGTGGTTATTCAACATGAGGCACGATCCAATTGACATTTTGAATCATTTTTGGTACAGTCCAAAAAATCAATTTTCGGATGAAAAACGATGACTCCGGACATGTCGAACTATCCCAAAATGGTCAATATGGATGAAATTTTAACATTTAATCTTTTGACTGTAAATGACTGTTGGATGTGAATTATGACTTTGTCAACTAAAATAAGTGTGTTTAAAGTCAATTCTGTGCCTGAAACGGGTCAAAATTGAAGCTTTTGAGTAAGCAAAACTCTGTAAAAATGGCAATTTTGGTCACTGTGAGGGTTTAAAAAGTGGTTATTCAACATGAGGCACGATCCAATTGACATTTTGAATCATTTTTGTTACAGTCCAAAAAATCCATTTTCGGATGAAAAACGATGACTCCGGACATGTCGAACGATCCCAAAAAGGTCAAAATGGATGAAATTTAAACATTTAATCTTTTGACTGTAAATGACTGTTGGATGTGAATTATGAATTTGTCAACTAAAATAAGTGTGTTTAAAGTCATTTCTGTGCCTGAAACGGGTCAAAATTGAAGCTTTTGAGTAAGCAAAACTCTGTAAAAATGGCAATTTTGGTCACTGTGAGGGTTTAAAAAGTGGTTATTCAACATGAGGCACGATCCAATTGACATTTTGAATCATTTTTGGTACAGTCCAAAAAATCAATTTTCGGATGAAAAACGATGACTCCGGACATGTCGAACTATCCCAAAATGGTCAATATGGATGAAATTTTAACATTTAATCTTTTGACTGTAAATGACTGTTGGATGTGAATTATGACTTTGTCAACTAAAATAAGTGTGTTTAAAGTCAATTCTGTGCCTGAAACGGGTCAAAATTGAAGCTTTTGAGTAAGCAAAACTCTGTAAAAATGGCAATTTTGGTCACTCTGAGGGTTTAAAAAGTGGTTATTCAACATGAGGCACGATCCAATTGACATTTTGAATCATTTTTGGTACAGTCCAAAAAATCAATTTTCGGATGAAAAACGATGACTCCGGACATGTCGAACGATCCCAAAATGGTCAATATGGATGAAATTTTAACATTTAATCTTTTGACTGTAAATGACTGTTGGATGTGAATTATGACTTTGTCAACTAAAATAAGTGTGTTTAAAGTCATTTCTGTGCCTGAAACGGGTCAAAATTGAAGCTTTTGAGTAAGCAAAACTCTGTAAAAATGGCAATTTTGGTCACTGTGAGGGTTTAAAAAGTGGTTATTCAACATGAGTCACGATCCAATTGACATTTTGAATCATTTTTGGTACAGTCCAAAAAATCAATTTTCGGATGAAAAACGATGACTCCGGACATGTCGAACTATCCCAAAATGGTCAATGTGGATGAAATTTTAACATTTAATCTTTTGACTCCAAATGACTGTTGGATGTGAATTATGACTTTGTCAACTAAAATAAGTGTGTTTAAAGTCATTTCTGTGCCTCAAAGGGGTCAAAATTGAAGCTTTTGAGTAAGTAAAACTCTGTAAAAATGGCAATTTTGGTCACTGTGAGGGTTTAAAAAGTGGTTATTCAACATGAGGCACGATCCAATTGAAATTTTGAATCATTTTTGGTACAGTCCAAAAAATCAATTTTCGGATGAAAAACGATGACTCCGGACATGTCGAACGATCCCAAAAAGGTCAAAATGGATGAAATTTTAACATTTAATCTTTTGACTGTAAATGACTGTTGGATGTGAATTATGACTTTGTCAACTAAAATAAGTGTGTTTAAAGTCATTTCTGTGCCTGAAACGGGTCAAAATTGAAGCTTTTGAGTAAACAAAACTCTGTAAAAATGGCAATTTTGGTCACTCTGAGGGTTTAAAAAGTGGTTATTCAACATGAGGCACGATCCAATTGACATTTTGAATCATTTTTGGTACAGTCCAAAAAATCAATTTTCGGATGAAAAACGATGACTCCAGACATGTCGAACGATCCCAAAATGGTCAATATGGATGAAATTTTAACATTTAATCTTTTGACTGTAAATGACTGTTGGATGTGAATTATGACTTTGTCAACTAAAATAAGTGTGTTTAAAGTCATTTCTGTGCCTGAAACGGGTCAAAATTGAAGCTTTTGAGTAAGCACAAGTCTGTAAAAATGGCAATTTTGGTCACTCTGAGGGTTTAAAAAGTGGTTATTCAACATGAGGCACGATCCAATTGACATTTTGAATCATTTTTGGTACAGTCCAAAAAATAAATTTTCGAATGAAAAACGATTACTCCGGACATGTCGAACGATCCCAAAAAGGTCAAAATGGATGAAATTTTAACATTTAATCTTCTGACTGTAAATGACTGTTGGATGTGAATTATGACTTTGTCAACTAAAATAAGTGTGTTTAAAGTCATTTCTGTGCCTGAAACGGGTCAAAATTGAAGCTTTTGAGTAAGCAAAACTCTGTAAAAATGGCAATTTTGGTCACTCTGAGGGTTTAAAAAGTGGTTATTCAACATGAGGCACGATCCAATTGACATTTTGAATCATTTTTGGTACAGTCCAAAAAATCAATTTTCGGATGAAAAACGATGACTCCGGACATGTCGAACGATCCCAAAATGGTCAGTATGGATAAAATTTTAACATTTAATCTTTTGACTGTAAATGACTGTTGGATGTGAATTATGACTTTGTCAACTAAAATAAGTGTGTTTAAAGTCATTTCTGTGCCTGAAACGGGTCAAAATTGAAGCTTTTGAGTAAGCAAAACTCTGTAAAAATGGCAATTTTGGTCACTGTGAGGGTTTAAAAAGTGGTTATTCAACATGAGGCACGACCCAATTGACATTTTGAATCATTTTTGGTACAGTCCAAAAAATCAATTTTCGGATGAAAAACGATGACTCCGGACATGTCGAACTATCCCAAAATGGTCAATATGGATGAAATTTTAACATTTAATCTTTTGACTGTAAATGACTGTTGGATGTGAATTATGACTTTGTCAACTAAAATAAGTGTGTTTAAAGTCAATTCTGTGCCTGAAACGGGTCAATATTGAAGCTTTTGAGTAAGCAAAACTCTGTAAAAATGGCAATTTTGGTCACTCTGAGGGTTTAAAAAGTGGTTATTCAACATGAGGCACGATCCAATTGACATTTTGAATCATTTTTGGTACAGTCCAAAAAATCAATTTTCGGATGAAAAACGATGACTCCGGACATGTCGAACTATCCCAAAATGGTCAATATGGATGAAATTTTAACATTTAATCTTTTGACTCCAAATGACTGTTGGATGTGAATTATGACTTTGTCAACTAAAATAAGTGTGTTTAAAGTCATTTCTGTGCCTCAAAGGGGTCAAAATTGAACCTTTTGAGTAAGTAAAACTCTGTAAAAATGGCAATTTTGGTCACTGTGAGGGTTTAAAAAGTGGTTATTCAACATGAGGCACGATCCAATTGAAATTTTGAATCATTTTTGGTACAGTCCAAAAAATCAATTTTCGGATGAAAAACGATGACTCCGGACATGTCGAACGATCCCAAAAAGGTCAAAATGGATGAAATTTTAACATTTAATCTTTTGACTGTAAATGACTGTTGGATGTGAATTATGACTTTGTCAACTAAAATAAGTGTGTTTAAAGTCATTTCTGTGCCTGAAACGGGTCAAAATTGAAGCTTTTGAGTAAACAAAACTCTGTAAAAATGGCAATTTTGGTCACTCTGAGGGTTTAAAAAGTGGTTATTCAACATGAGGCACGATCCAATTGACATTTTGAATCATTTTTGGTACAGTCCAAAAAATCAATTTTCGGATGAAAAACGATGACTCCAGACATGTCGAACGATCCCAACATGGTCAATATGGATGAAATTTTAACATTTAATCTTTTGACTGTAAATGACTGTTGGATGTGAATTATGACTTTGTCAACTAAAATAAGTGTGTTTAAAGTCATTTCTGTGCCTGAAACGGGTCAAAATTGAAGCTTTTGAGTAAGCAAAAGTCTGTAAAAATGGCAATTTTGGTCACTCTGAGGGTTTAAAAAGTGGTTATTCAACATGAGGCATGATCCAATTGACATTTTGAATCATTTTTGGTACAGTCCAAAAAATAAATTTTCGAATGAAAAACGATTACTCCGGACATGTCGAACGATCCCAAAAAGGTCAAAATGAATGAAATTTTAACATTTAATCTTCTGACTGTAAATGACTGTTGGATGTGAATTATGACTTTGTCAACTAAAATAAGTGTGTTTAAAGTCATTTCTGTGCCTGAAACGGGTCAAAATTGAAGCTTTTGAGTAAGCAAAACTCTGTAAAAATGGCAATTTTGGTCACTCTGAGGGTTTAAAAAGTGGTTATTCAACATGAGGCACGATCCAATTGACATTTTGAATCATTTTTGGTACAGTCCAAAAAATCAATTTTCGGATGAAAAACAATGACTCCGGACATGTAGAACGATCCCAAAATGGTCAATATGGATGAAATTTTAACATTTAATCTTTTGACTGTAAATGACTGTTGGATGTGAATTGTGACTTTGTCAACTAAAATAAGTGTGTTTAAAGTCATTTCTGTAGCTGAAACGGGTCAAAATTGAAGCTTTTGAGTAAGCAAAAGTCTGTAAAAATGGCAATTTTGGTCACTCTGAGGGTTTAAAAAGTGGTTATTCAACATGAGGCACGATCCAATTGACATTTTGAATCATTTTTGGTACAGTCCAAAAAATCAATTTTCGTATGAAAAACGATGACTCCGGACATGTCGAACGATCCCAAAAAGGTCAAAATGGATGAAATTTTAACATTTAATCTTTTGACTGTAAATGACTGTTGGATGTGAATTATGACTTTGTCAACTAAAATAAGTGTGTTTAAAGTCATTTCTGTGCCTGAAACGGGTCAAAATTGAAGCTTTTGAGTAAGCAAAACTCTGTAAAAATGGCAATTTTGGTCACTCTGAGGGTTTAAAAAGTGGTTATTCAACATGAGGCACGATCCAATTGACATTTTGAATCATTTTTGGTACAGTCCAAAAAATCAATTTTCGGATGAAAAACGATGACTCCAGACATGTCGAACTATCCCAAAATGGTCAATATGGATGAAATTTTAACATTTAATCTTTTGACTGTAAATGACTGTTGGATGTGAATTATGACTTTGTCAACTAAAATAAGTGTGTTTAAAGTCATTTCTGTGCCTGAAACGGGTCAAAATTGAAGCTTTTGATTAAGCAAAACTCTGTAAAAATGGCAATTTTGGTCACTCTGAGGGTTTAAAAAGTGGTTATTCAACATGAGGCACGATCCAATTGACATTTTGAATCATTTTTGGTACAGTCCAAAAAATCAATTTTCGAATGAAAAACTATGACTCCGGACATGTCGAACGATCCCAAAAAGGTCAAAATAGATGAAATTTTAACATTTAATCTTTTGACTGTAAATGACTGTTGGATGTGAATTATGACTTTGTCAACTAAAATAAGTGTGTTTAAAGTCATTTCTGTGCCTGAAACGGGTCAAAATTGAAGCTTTTGAGTAAACAAAACTCTGTAAAAATGGCAATTTTGGTCACTCTGAGGGTTTAAAAAGTGGTTATTCAACATGAGGCACGATCCAATTGACATTTTGAATCATTTTTGGTACAGTCCAAAAAATCAATTTTCGGATGAAAAACGATGACTCCAGACATGTCGAACGATCCCAAAATGGTCAATATGGATGAAATTTTAACATTTAATCTTTTGACTGTAAATGACTGTTGGATGTGAATTATGACTTTGTCAACTAAAATAAGTGTGTTTAAAGTCATTTCTGTGCCTGAAACGGGTCAAAATTGAAGCTTTTGAGTAAGCAAAAGTCTGTAAAAATGGCAATTTTGGTCACTCTGAGGGTTTAAAAAGTGGTTATTCAACATGAGGCACGATCCAATTGACATTTTGAATCATTTTTGGTACAGTCCAAAAAATAAATTTTCGAATGAAAAACGATTACTCCGGACATGTCGAACGATCCCAAAAAGGTCAAAATGGATGAAATTTTAACATTTAATCTTCTGACTGTAAATGACTGTTGGATGTGAATTATGACTTTGTCAACTAAAATAAGTGTGTTTAAAGTCATTTCTGTGCCTGAAACGGGTCAAAATTGAAGCTTTTGAGTAAGCAAAACTCTGTAAAAATGGCAATTTTGGTCACTGTGAGGGTTTAAAAAGTGGTTATTCAACATGAGGCACGACCCAATTGACATTTTGAATCATTTTTGGTACAGTCCAAAAAATCAATTTTCGGATGAAAAACGATGACTCCGGACATGTCGAACTATCCCAAAATGGTCAATATGGATGAAATTTTAACATTTAATCTTTTGACTGTAAATGACTGTTGGATGTGAATTATGACTTTGTCAACTAAAATAAGTGTGTTTAAAGTCATTTCTGTGCCTGAAACGGGTCAAAATTGAAGCTTTTGAGTAAGCAAAACTCTGTAAAAATGGCAATTTTGGTCACTGTGAGGGTTTAAAAAGTGGTTATTCAACATGAGGCACGACCCAATTGACATTTTGAATCATTTTTGGTACAGTCCAAAAAATCAATTTTCGGATGAAAAACGATGACTCCGGACATGTCGAACTATCCCAAAATGGTCAATATGGATGAAATTTTAACATTTAATCTTTTGACTCCAAATGACTGTTGGATGTGAATTATGACTTTGTCAACTAAAATAAGTGTGTTTAAAGTCATTTCTGTGCCTCAAAGGGGTCAAAATTGAAGCTTTTGAGTAAGTAAAACTCTGTAAAAATGGCAATTTTGGTCACTGTGAGGGTTTAAAAAGTGGTTATTCAACATGAGGCACGATCCAATTGAAATTTTGAATTATTTTTGGTACAGTCCAAAAAATCAATTTTCGGATGAAAAACGATGACTCCGGACATGTCGAACGATCCCAAAAAGGTCAAAATGGATGAAATTTTAACATTTAATCTTTTGACTGTAAATGACTGTTGGATGTGAATTATGACTTTGTCAACTAAAATAAGTGTGTTTAAAGTCATTTCTGTGCCTGAAACGGGTCAAAATTGAAGCTTTTGAGTAAACAAAACTCTGTAAAAATGGCAATTTTGGTCACTCTGAGGGTTTAAAAAGTGGTTATTCAACATGAGGCACGATCCAATTGACATTTTGAATCATTTTTGGTACAGTCCAAAAAATCAATTTTCGGATGAAAAACGATGACTCCAGACATGTCGAACGATCCCAACATGGTCAATATGGATGAAATTTTAACATTTAATCTTTTGACTGTAAATGACTGTTGGATGTGAATTATGACTTTGTCAACTAAAATAAGTGTGTTTAAAGTCATTTCTGTGCCTGAAACGGGTCAAAATTGAAGCTTTTGAGTAAGCAAAAGTCTGTAAAAATGGCAATTTTGGTCACTCTGAGGGTTTAAAAAGTGGTTATTCAACATGAGGCACGATCCAATTGACATTTTGAATCATTTTTGGTACAGTCCAAAAAATAAATTTTCGAATGAAAAACGATTACTCCGGACATGTCGAACGATCCCAAAAAGGTCAAAATGAATGAAATTTTAACATTTAATCTTCTGACTGTAAATGACTGTTGGATGTGAATTATGACTTTGTCAACTAAAATAAGTGTGTTTAAAGTCATTTCTGTGCCTGAAACGGGTCAAAATTGAAGCTTTTGAGTAAGCAAAACTCTGTAAAAATGGCAATTTTGGTCACTCTGAGGGTTTAAAAAGTGGTTATTCAACATGAGGCACGATCCAATTGACATTTTGAATCATTTTTGGTACAGTCCAAAAAATCAATTTTCGGATGAAAAACAATGACTCCGGACATGTAGAACGATCCCAAAATGGTCAATATGGATGAAATTTTAACATTTAATCTTTTGACTGTAAATGACTGTTGGATGTGAATTGTGACTTTGTCAACTAAAATAAGTGTGTTTAAAGTCATTTCTGTAGCTGAAACGGGTCAAAATTGAAGCTTTTGAGTAAGCAAAAGTCTGTAAAAATGGCAATTTTGGTCACTCTGAGGGTTTAAAAAGTGGTTATTCAACATGAGGCACGATCCAATTGACATTTTGAATCATTTTTGGTACAGTCCAAAAAATCAATTTTCGTATGAAAAACGATGACTCCGGACATGTCGAACGATCCCAAAAAGGTCAAAATGGATGAAATTTTAACATTTAATCTTTTGACTGTAAATGACTGTTGGATGTGAATTATGACTTTGTCAACTAAAATAAGTGTGTTTAAAGTCATTTCTGTGCCTGAAACGGGTCAAAATTGAAGCTTTTGAGTAAGCAAAACTCTGTAAAAATGGCAATTTTGGTCACTCTGAGGGTTTAAAAAGTGGTTATTCAACATGAGGCACGATCCAATTGACATTTTGAATCATTTTTGGTACAGTCCAAAAAATCAATTTTCGGATGAAAAACGATGACTCCAGACATGTCGAACTATCCCAAAATGGTCAATATGGATGAAATTTTAACATTTAATCTTTTGACTGTAAATGACTGTTGGATGTGAATTATGACTTTGTCAACTAAAATAAGTGTGTTTAAAGTCATTTCTGTGCCTGAAACGGGTCAAAATTGAAGCTTTTGAGTAAGCAAAACTCTGTAAAAATGGCAATTTTGGTCACTCTGAGGGTTTAAAAAGTGGTTATTCAACATGAGGCACGATCCAATTGACATTTTGAATCATTTTTGGTACAGTCCAAAAAATCAATTTTCGAATGAAAAACTATGACTCCGGACATGTCGAACGATCCCAAAAAGGTCAAAATAGATGAAATTTTAACATTTAATCTTTTGACTGTAAATGACTGTTGGATGTGAATTATGACTTTGTCAACTAAAATAAGTGTGTTTAAAGTCATTTCTGTGCCTGAAACGGGTCAAAATTGAAGCTTTTGAGTAAACAAAACTCTGTAAAAATGGCAATTTTGGTCACTCTGAGGGTTTAAAAAGTGGTTATTCAACATGAGGCACGATCCAATTGACATTTTGAATCATTTTTGGTACAGTCCAAAAAATCAATTTTCGAATGAAAAACGATGACTCCGGACATGTCGAACGATCCCAACATGGTCAATATGGATGAAATTTTAACATTTAATCTTTTGACTGTAAATGACTGTTGGATGTGAATTATGACTTTGTCAACTAAAATAAGTGTGTTTAAAGTCATTTCTGTGCCTGAAACGGGTCAAAATTGAAGCTTTTGAGTAAGCAAAAGTCTGTAAAAATGGCAATTTTGGTCACTCTGAGGGTTTAAAAAGTGGTTATTCAACATGAGGCACGATCCAATTGACATTTTGAATCATTTTTGGTACAGTCCAAAAAATAAATTTTCGAATGAAAAACGATTACTCCGGACATGTCGAACGATCCCAAAAAGGTCAAAATGAATGAAATTTTAACATTTAATCTTCTGACTGTAAATGACTGTTGGATGTGAATTATGACTTTGTCAACTAAAATAAGTGTGTTTAAAGTCATTTCTGTGCCTGAAACGGGTCAAAATTGAAGCTTTTGAGTAAGCAAAACTCTGTAAAAATGGCAATTTTGGTCACTCTGAGGGTTTAAAAAGTGGTTATTCAACATGAGGCACGATCCAATTGACATTTTGAATCATTTTTGGTACAGTCCAAAAAATCAATTTTCGGATGAAAAACAATGACTCCGGACATGTAGAACGATCCCAAAATGGTCAATATGGATGAAATTTTAACATTTAATCTTTTGACTGTAAATGACTGTTGGATGTGAATTATGACTTTGTCAACTAAAATAAGTGTGTTTAAAGTCATTTCTGTGCCTGAAACGGGTCAAAATTGAAGCTTTTGAGTAAACAAAACTCTGTAAAAATGGCAATTTCGGTCACTGTGAGGGTTTAAAAAGTGGTTATTCAACATGAGGCACGATCCAATTGACATTTTGAATCATTT
This sequence comes from Lissotriton vulgaris, assembly GCF_964263255.1. NCBI lineage: Eukaryota > Metazoa > Chordata > Amphibia > Caudata > Salamandridae > Lissotriton > Lissotriton vulgaris. Next base: position 493,372 of record NW_028244490.1, read on the forward strand.
TTGTTACAGTCCAAAAAATCCATTTTCGGATGAAAAACGATGACTCCGGACATGTCGAACGATCCCAAAAAGGTCAAAATGGATGAAATTTAAACATTTAATCTTTTGACTGTAAATGACTGTTGGATGTGAATTATGAATTTGTCAACTAAAATAAGTGTGTTTAAAGTCATTTCTGTGCCTGAAACGGGTCAAAATTGAAGCTTTTGAGTAAGCAAAACTCTGTAAAAATGGCAATTTTGGTCACTGTGAGGGTTTAAAAAGTGGTTATTCAACATGAGGCACGATCCAATTGACATTTTGAATCATTTTTGGTACAGTCCAAAAAATCAATTTTCGGATGAAAAACGATGACTCCGGACATGTCGAACTATCCCAAAATGGTCAATATGGATGAAATTTTAACATTTAATCTTTTGACTGTAAATGACTGTTGGATGTGAATTATGACTTTGTCAACTAAAATAAGTGTGTTTAAAGTCAATTCTGTGCCTGAAACGGGTCAAAATTGAAGCTTTTGAGTAAGCAAAACTCTGTAAAAATGGCAATTTTGGTCACTGTGAGGGTTTAAAAAGTGGTTATTCAACATGAGGCACGATCCAATTGACATTTTGAATCATTTTTGTTACAGTCCAAAAAATCCATTTTCGGATGAAAAACGATGACTCCGGACATGTCGAACGATCCCAAAAAGGTCAAAATGGATGAAATTTAAACATTTAATCTTTTGACTGTAAATGACTGTTGGATGTGAATTATGAATTTGTCAACTAAAATAAGTGTGTTTAAAGTCATTTCTGTGCCTGAAACGGGTCAAAATTGAAGCTTTTGAGTAAGCAAAACTCTGTAAAAATGGCAATTTTGGTCACTGTGAGGGTTTAAAAAGTGGTTATTCAACATGAGGCACGATCCAATTGACATTTTGAATCATTTTTGGTACAGTCCAAAAAATCAATTTTCGGATGAAAAACGATGACTCCGGACATGTCGAACTATCCCAAAATGGTCAATATGGATGAAATTTTAACATTTAATCTTTTGACTGTAAATGACTGTTGGATGTGAATTATGACTTTGTCAACTAAAATAAGTGTGTTTAAAGTCAATTCTGTGCCTGAAACGGGTCAAAATTGAAGCTTTTGAGTAAGCAAAACTCTGTAAAAATGGCAATTTTGGTCACTCTGAGGGTTTAAAAAGTGGTTATTCAACATGAGGCACGATCCAATTGACATTTTGAATCATTTTTGGTACAGTCCAAAAAATCAATTTTCGGATGAAAAACGATGACTCCGGACATGTCGAACGATCCCAAAATGGTCAATATGGATGAAATTTTAACATTTAATCTTTTGACTGTAAATGACTGTTGGATGTGAATTATGACTTTGTCAACTAAAATAAGTGTGTTTAAAGTCATTTCTGTGCCTGAAACGGGTCAAAATTGAAGCTTTTGAGTAAGCAAAACTCTGTAAAAATGGCAATTTTGGTCACTGTGAGGGTTTAAAAGTGGTTATTCAACATGAGTCACGATCCAATTGACATTTTGAATCATTTTTGGTACAGTCCAAAAATCAATTTTCGGATGAAAACGATGACTCCGGACATGTCGAACTATCCCAAAATGGTCAATGTGGATGAAATTTTAACATTTAATCTTTTGACTCCAAATGACTGTTGGATGTGAATTATGACTTTGTCAACTAAAATAAGTGTGTTTAAAGTCATTTCTGTGCCTCAAAGGGGTCAAAATTGAAGCTTTTGAGTAAGTAAAACTCTGTAAAAATGGGCAATTTTGGTCACTGTGAGGGTTTAAAAAGTGGTTATTCAACATGAGGCACGATCCAATTGAAATTTTGAATCATTTTTGGTACAGTCCAAAAAATCAATTTCGGATGAAAAACGAATGACTCCGGACATGTCGAACGATCCCAAAAAGGTCAAAATGGATGAAATTTTAACATTTAACTTTTGACTGTAAATGACTGTTGGATGTGAATTATGACTTTGTCAACTAAAATAAGTGTGTTTAAAGTCATTTCTGTGCCTGAAACGGGTCAAAATTGAAGCTTTTGAGTAAACAAAACTCTGTAAAAATGGCAATTTTGGTCACTCTGAGGGTTTAAAAAGTGGTTATTCAACATGAGGCACGATCCAATTGACATTTTGAATCATTTTTGGTACAGTCCAAAAAATCAATTTTCGGATGAAAAACGATGACTCCAGACATGTCGAACGATCCCAAAATGGTCAATATGGATGAAATTTTAACATTAATCTTTTGACTGTAAATGACTGTTGGATGTGAATTATGACTTTGTCAACTAAAATAAGTGTGTTTAAAGTCATTTCTGTGCCTGAAACGGGTCAAAATTGAAGCTTTTGAGTAAGCACAAGTCTGTAAAAATGGCAATTTTGGTCACTCTGAGGGTTTAAAAAGTGGTTATTCAACATGAGGCACGATCCAATTGACATTTTGAATCATTTTTGGTACAGTCCA